>NC_052501.1:43693342-44032058 GCF_016617805.1 Bactrocera tryoni
TCATGCAGATGAGCTTATTTATGGGGCAAATAGTAAATTCAGATCGCCCATCACTGCTTAGCATAAACAAGAGCAACAACAATAACAACGATAATAAAAGTGCACATAAATAAGTGCAAAGAAAGCGAAGGAGCGCAGGCGTTATCTCGTTGTAGCTGCTTGTCTTCGATCTTGCAGTCGGTCGTCTACTCACAAATTTCAAGTAACAAGTCTAATACAAGTGGCTTGTTAGATGGGCGACGACAACAACAGCAAGTGTATGTTGTATGTGGCATGTAGAAAAAATCACTCAACAACAACATAAACATCCTTCGTGACTGTTGTTATATATATTGTAGTTGTTGATGTTCTTTTTATTGTATTTGTTATTATTGTTAATTTTGTCTTTGTTGCTAGTACGTTGTAGCTACCACATTTTCGTGTGATTGCAAACGTCAAATGTCCAAAATGTCGCGGTCTTCATTATCATTGAGTAATCACTGTCCAGAGTATTTGGTAGTAGAGAGACTCAAATTGTTGTTGTCGTGGTAGTTAAACTTTGAGTTACGTCTCAACATACAAATGTTATTTATTAAAAACTCCTTATTCTTTAATAGAGTACATACTATATATGGGTAAATATGGATCCTGTGCCTCTACCTAAACGTTTATTAAAGGGTTCAGAAACAAGAGTTGCTCTTTCCAATGAACCAGAGTTTCTAGAGATTCACATTTTACCAAAATTTTGTTTACGGCCTTAGTGAGGCCTGTATTGAAATACGGTTTTGTACCACGAAACCTTGGTCACTAAGTGTGTTCATTAGTAGTTTTTCTTCAGTCTAACGTAAAACACTTTCTCCCTTTGATGACTCGCTGGTTTTCGCACTCGTACGTGAATTATGCCCATACAGTATTTTTAGCTCGAGAAGGATAGTCGTTAGGTTTAATATATTTAAGACGTTACATGGGTTTCCTCGAACAATAATCGGCCTACTTTAGATATTTTTTTTTATATAAAAAATCAAATATTTTATTAAGCATTCTATTATTTCAAAAATATATGTAAGTATATACATTTCATAAAGATTTTGGGGAAATTTTCAAAGGAAAGTTATTACAACGTAATTTTCGCCAGTCTTTCGGAAAAAAAAATGCCGCCGCGTTGACAGCAGAATATCTTAAGGGATCATCCTTAGTAAAAAGAAAAATATACATTGTTTAATTAGGACAATAAACTAAGTTTTGGACAAAGGAAAAAAGTTAATATTGTATTTTTGGCACACATTTTTACGAAAAAACCAGAAAAAACGTTAACTTCGGCTGCACCGAAGCTGATATACCCTTCACAGGTGCATTTCTTTTAGTAACTATGTGATCAGTTTCAGCGAAAGTTTTCCATACAAGCCCTTGATTCCGATCGTTCAGTTTGTATGGCAGCTATATGCTATAGTAAGCCGATCTGAACAATTTCTTCGGAGATTACATTGTTGCCCTAAAAAATAACCTCTGCCAACTTTTGTGAAGATACATTGTCAAATGTGAAAGCCATACAAGACTTGATTCCTATCGTTCAGTTTGTATGGCAGCTATATGTTATAGTGGTCTGATATCGGCAATTCCGACAAACCGAGCAGCTTCTTGAAGAGAAAATGACGTTTACAAAATTTCAAAACGATATCTTAAAAACTGAGGGACTAGTTCGTATATATGTTTACAGACGGACGGACAGACAGACAGACGTACATGGCTAAATCGACTCTGCTCAACATACTGATTATTTATATATATACTTTATAGGGTCTCCGACGCTTCTTTCTGGGTGTTACAAGCTTCGTGACAAACTTAATATACCCTGTTCAGGGTATAAAAATACAAATTTTGATGGTAATATCTCGACTTTAATATTTTTCGCTGAACAAAACCTTGTAAATTATATCTCGAAGACTTGTGTTTCATTAGGATCGCTTCAGTAGTTCACGAGAAATCTTGACAATCCACTTTGAAAACACAATTTCAATTTGAAGCTGACTATAAAGCTGACCTCGAGCGCAAAACTTTTCAAGGCTGAATCTCAAATACTATTACCTGGTTCAAAATGAGCATTAAGAACAATATTCTATATGTTTTACTGAATTGAATAAAACAAGAAAAAACTCGAAACTTTAAGTCCGTGAGTCCCATGTAACCCAAATCAAAAATTCACTAAAGAATATGCTTCCTCGAAGTTTGAGAAAGAAAACTAACGTAAATACCAATAAATTCGATATTAAGTCTGCTATTATAGCAAAAATGATTTTATTTATGTAAATAGTATATGCGAGCTGTGGTAATTCGTGGACTGGTTTTACACTTTCTCGAACATAAACGATGGTATCGTTCAATCCTCTGCGAATGGCAGACACCTTCCAACCGGTGTGAGTGGTGATGTACGGCGTTGCAACCAAGAGCTGCCAACTCCTAATCCAGGGTATAATGTGACTCCCGTGCCCATTGAATAATTTGCAGCCAGAAGGTAAATTCGGCATATTAAAACAGATCCTTCCCAACAGTCGGCCGCTTTGGGAAGTAACGTCAAAGGGGCTCCGGCGCGCCCGACTCTTGTATTCTCCTGGAAAAGTATAGGCCAATAGGCTCACCTAGCAAGGCTAATAGTCGTACGATACAGAATAAGAAAACCAGCAACAATAACCTCAAAAATAACAAAAACAACAACAACTGACTACAATATGCAGGGGCAGCAACCCTTCTCCAGCCTCGGCTATCATCGCACGGAAGTTCGAATCGAATGAGCTGGGTATCCTCCTGATCCATGGACCATGGATTTTTAGAAGAGAGGTAAAGGGCCTCAATTCAAGGAAATGCAGGGTAATTTGGGATCTCTGTAGCGAGAGACTTCGTTCTCGTGTTGCAGTTAGATACAATTTCGACCTCTTTTGTATTTCAGAGTTTCTAACGCCACTAGGTGCAGGTCAAGCAAAGCTCCTGGAATTGTTCAAGAAGCTGAACCTTTGTGATCATATGAGATATAGGGGAGCATATGTCGCAATGCAAAACCTAAATTTTACTATCTATCGTTCAATAATATTCGTTTGGTAAGATATCTTGCATATTGACTTCATAGAGCCAACCATAAGGCGGAAATTCTTATATTAGGTAAATATATGGAAGCTAGTTTTTATATTGATCTGATTTTTATCTAGTTTTGATATTATCACATATTGCTAACAGAAAAAGATGATCTCTGAGTATTATTAAGGTATCTCACATACCATCACCAAACAGAATGAAGTAAATCGCTTGTTCTAAAAGTCCGATTTTAGGCGCTAAGATGCACCGATATTAGAAACTCACGCTCTGTCAATTTTATTAAGTTAACTCACTCGTTATTGTATTAAGGCAACCATAAGTTTAAAAATCTTTCTATTAGGTATATGGGGACTAACAGAAGTATTCTTCCGATAAAACCCATTTTCGAAATACAGAAAGAAATTTACATATTTACATACATTAAAAAGTCAGCCACAGACAGTGGGATCCGCATCTTTGATATCTGAGGGCTTGAACAATTATGTTTCGATATTAACTATTTTTAGACTTGAGATGGCATACCTTAAATGCATTATTTATGTTTTACATTGATACATTCATTTGTGTTTTTTTTGCATATTGAAAAGTAAAAGAATCAGATAGAATTCAAAATTCTGTTATATGGGAGGTAGTTGTGATTTTAATCCGATTTTGTCCATTTTCGCATTGTAATATAAGACAGTGAAGTTAATGTTATATAGTGAAATTGTCGAGCAAATTCGGATATATGGTAATGATTCATTTAATGCATGTAAGATCCTCCTACATTGTCAAGAATCTCTATTGCGAACTCTACTCGGTGTCGTTTTTACATAAGATTGAGGTCTTCTAGTACGAATCTAGCATTGGACCGCTGAATACAAAAAACTTTAACGAAAATATGTTGTGTCAATCCATGAAAAATCCTGAGATATTCTGCTTTCTTTCTGATACCAAATGGATGATTTTGAAGCACGGTTTCTTGAAGTTTTTCGATGTCGTTAACAGCGGGAGGTGGATGACTGAATTACAGCAAGATTTCGTTGACTTCACGACCTTCGTCAAATGCTTTTCGCATTGTTAACAAACAGCTGATAAACCAAAAACTCGAACAAAATCAGTGATTCGGGTCTTCGGGGAGTTAAGTGGATCAGCCTGAGTCAAATTTGCTTAGAAGAAAGGCAATATTCAAAATAGGAATTGCAGAAAAATATTTTCAACACTAAAATTTTGAAGTTGGAAAAACGCGAAAATACGTTGTTAGTTAAAGGTTTAGAAAAGGCTCTGGAAAATTCTGGGTTAAACATTTTCTCAGCGAAGTCCCCAGAAGTGATATCAGCTGCAGCTAAAATCTGTAAAGGCTAAAAATATTGTAAGATAAATTTGCCTTTCATGTAATAAACAAATCCGTAGCATCAACAATCTTTATTTGTCTAATTTTAGAAACACTCAGAGACAATAACCTCAATTACTCATTAAAGCAAAATATTATTACCCAAACATTAGTTTTTCGGTAGCTAAAAGGCCAATGGCAATGCCCCACACAATAAACTTCTAACTCTATGTACAGTTACAGTAAATACAGAAGCTCGTTGCTCTCGAGAAAATCGAAAAAAATCAGCTAGAAGCTGCAATAAACGCTTTCATCAGCCGACCGCTTGGCTTGACGAGCTCCCAGCGCTCCAGCGGCCATTTACGCGGTCAATTGCAACACATAATTGTGCGGCAGCTTCACAAACACGCCACCAATTGCTTACACTTCGCCGCTTTGATTACTTTACTAGCGACTTTCAGCCGTTGCAGGCGTGATTCTTCAAAGCATCAAACGTTTAATTATAATTAAATATAATTGAAAAAAGCAGACGCTGGTAATTCAAGCTAAAAATTGCCTTTTCGCGTCGTTAAGGCACTTACGAAGCAATGCAACTTAGAAAAATGAGCGATTTCTCATAGATAATGAAGCCGGACCGCCGAAACTTCGTCAGAATCTTATTTATTAGCCGAGTCAAAAGCGAGAACTTCCAAAAAGAAAAAAGTAATGGAGTGATGGAGTAATGGGCGGCAACGAACATGTGGAAAATGAAATTATTCCAAGCAACATTTAATTAATTACTTTTTCATTCTAAAACAAACACACACACACACATGCGCCCATAAGCGCACAGCGTGCTGCCATGATTACTTTGTGGTAATAAAAATGTTAATGTGCGCTTAGTGTGAATTTGGGCTGACTACAAATACAATAATACAACAATAAACCGAAATCGAGTTCATTAAAGTTGCCGCAATGGTCGCTGTTGCGCCGCCATATCCGTAGCATATAGCAGCCATAATTATTATACACACTACTACTTGCCTATATTTACCTACATCTATACATATGTACTCACGGTTCCCCACTAGCAACTTCTTTCGAAACTCACACCCTTGGGCGCTTCATTTGTGGCCCAACACTATTTCGGTTTCTATTCTGCGCTGGCATATTAATTAAGCTGCGATTTCTTAGATAACGGCTCCACTTGACAGCCTCTCTTATTGTCACATTAATCTTCTTGGACACTTTATCGTTATTTTTTTGGGGGTTTCTTGCAGCTCTTAAACTTAATGTATGCGTAATTTTCCTAAGTTTCAATCGAAAATATTTAATTACAGCGAGGTGAGAAATTCGTTGGAAATCAGATGACGGAAGCAAATCAAAAATATTTCAAGCGAACAAAAATTCTGGCCTACAGTTAACATCGAAACGAAGCTATTTCGTGCTTGCATCTTTTCGTGTGCTTTTTTTTAAGAATATTGACACCCAACTCTCGGAGAATTGAAATTTATACTTGTACACCTCATTTTATTCTAAAGCTTCCTCCTCCAAGTGAGAAAAAGAGGATTGGGGAGACATCACCTCTTATTGGACAAACAGTAAACAATATTTTTTTATTATAAAATATTGTTGTTGTTAGAGATGCGAAGTGTCCCTTCCCAAGACATGGCTTCCTTGCCAAGCATATTATTGATAAATAGAAACAAGAAAAAACGCTAACTTTGGCTGCAGCGAAGCTAATATACCCTTCACAGGTGCATTTCTTTTAGTAACCATGTGTTCAGTTTGTATGGAAGCTATATACTATAGTTATCCAATCTGAACAATTTTTTCGGAGATTGTTTTATTATCTTAGTAATCCATGCCAAATTTCGTGAAGATACCACGTCAAATGCGAAAGTTTTCCATTCAAGCCCTTGATTCCGATCATTCAGTTTGTATGGCAGCTTATGATATATGTAGTTAATCGATCTGAACAATTTCTTCAGTGATTACATTGTTGCTTTAGAATTAATCCATACCAAATTTCGTGAATATATCTTGTCAAATGCAAAAGTTTTCCATACCAGCACTAGATTCCGATCGTTCAGTTTGTATGGCACCTATATGTTATAGTGGTCCGATATCGGCAGTTCCGACAAACGAGCAGCTTCTTGAGAAAATGACGTTTGCCAAATTTCAAAACAATATCTTAAAAACTGAGGGACTAGTTCGTATATATACAGACGGACGGACAGACAGACGGACGGACAGACGGACGGACGGACTCAACTCAACACACTGTTCATTTATATATGTATATACTTTATAGGGTCTCCGACGCTTCCTTCTGGGTGTTACAAACTTCGTGACAAACTTAATATACCCTGTTCAGGGTATAAAAATCCGCTCAAGTAAACTACTTTCGGTCGGCGAAAATTTCTTTTAGCTGTATGCTCCGCGCGGTTGTCGACTGGTTAATAGCTGTTGCTGCTTACAATGTCATGATTTCAAGCTACTGAAAGACCTTTTCTCAACACTGGTCGCCAAACCAGCTCAGTTTATTTGATGGAGCTTAATGGTTTAGCGAACTCAAAATCCTAAAATATAATGATAATCCGCCACTGATATGTGCGAATGAAGTTGTCAGAAGGCTTCCGAACCTATGGAGAGGTTTGAAACTGGAGGTGGTGGACCGCAGAAGTATTTTAACGGTACCCGATGCGAAGGTAATCATATCTGGCGTAATGGACCCAGAACATGCGCTGCGGCTACTAAAACGACAGAATGCGGGCGTGCCGAATAGTTATTGAAAGGTATGAAAAGTTGCAGGCACGAAAAGGAGCAGCCTTTACACCGCTATGTCTAAATTTCGTATATCAATATCATTGTCCATAACAACCGCGCCGTTGGTTCTTCTTTCTCCAACTGGTTCTGGTAATGAACGAGGGCAAAACGAAATATCTGCTGTCATAAAACAAACACGTCACTGTTGACAGTTACTACTTCGAAGTCGTAGACAAGCCTGGACGCTGGATAGGTCATGTCTTCCGAATGGATGAAAACACTCCAGCTCTGAGAATATTCGACGCAGTACCCATCGGGGAAAACAGAGGAAGGGGAAAAGACCTCCACTCCGTTGGAAAAGAACCTGGCTAAACATGGAATCTCCAATTGGCACCAGACAGCGCAGAGGAAAAACGACTGGCGCGCTGTTGTAAATCCGCGTAAGCGGTGTCTACCCCATTAAAGGAGAAAAAGACAAAGATTGGAAAAATCAGTAAATGAATGCATCCACCGGCAGCTGACTGTATTCTGTACACGAGATGGCAACAAAAGGCCGTTAGAGGAAAGTAAAACGGAGCAGGATCGCTACATAGAAGAAATCGTGACGACTTCACTTATTCTATAAATGGTGGAGAAAAAACAAGCATTTTGGGAGTACAAAACCGGGAGCTAAGTTTACTCCGAGTAAACCCCAACAAATGTAAGATCGCCCCCACCGACCTTCTTCTCAACTTAGATATGGGCGGCTACGACGTGATTTCAGTCCAGGAGCCATAGATTGCATCCGGAAGTGTAAAATAAAGTTACTATGTAAACAAAACAATTAACACTCCGAACGAGAATAAAAAAGGTAAGAACGACGATATTGGCGAACAAAACCCATATTCTCATATTGCCTTCAGTCTATCCACAAATAATCTGACGATGATGAAAGTAAAGGGTGTCAAGGATGAGCATTTAATCCTTGCATTATGCTTAATGTCACACAATTGCGAAGCACTAACCGCAGAACTTCAAATTCTGACGGTTACGTACAGAAGAAGGAAGCAGAAACCCGGCTCGTTAAGTCTTTAAATTTCTAAAATACATATACAATAGAACATGGTTATTTTTAGGCCTAAGTCGAAAGTATAATATATTGTATTGTTAATTATACCCTGAACAGGTTATATTAAGTTTGTCACGAAGTTTGTAACACCCAGAAGGAAGCAGGAGGTTGAATATGTACTAGAATATCAGAATATTAATAAGGATATCGATCCGTTTTACTACTTTAAGAAGTTGGGTTAATTTCTCCCATCCAATCAAATACCTGTAAAACTGCAAACTCACGTTCGACGACTACAAGATCGTGCCAAAGTTGACCCTTATCCAAAAGGCCTAACTTCGAAGTAACAAAAGATAGACCAGGTTTTCCAGTTTTTTGACTTTAAGTCCTTCGGTGACCGCTGCTTGAACGAAATTTGATATTATTTAGGCCACGCTTTGAACCAAAATGGTCCTTTTTGTACTGAAATTATAATTGAGAGATACAAAACAGAGCTCTCTCTTATTGTATGTGGGGAAAACTACTAATATGGATAATCAATGAATATCTTATTTGTATACTATGTATATATATCATATGGCTTGGAAATACTACTGTCCAACCATACAAAGACCTTAATATTCTCCTATTTAGAGAGTCTTTTCTTTAGTTTAGCGTTTCATGGTCGGAGACTATAAAAAAAAGTTGTAAATCTTAAGTTATCAGTGCATATTTATAGCCCTGTCAAATAAGTCTAGGAACAACCATTTTATGCTAAAAAGAGAACAAATAACTTTAGAGCTTCGAAGGATTGTCACTTCATGGGAGCCAGCGGAAAGCTCGAATTTTATGGCTACTAGACAAATTTTAAAAATGCAAAGAAACCTTCCACAGCCCGAAAAAGAACGATCCAGTGTGACTTTGCGCTATTAATTGGCATCTTGCTGAGATTCCGTTCTTCAGCGAGTTCTCGCTTTGCCTCGGTTTCGGTCAAAGATTAACATAACTTTCTTCTTAGACATTGTTCGACATCGGTAACGGCATTTCATCAACACTCATTTTACTAAGCATATGCGGTGAAACTTTGAAACCAACCAACAAACCGGGACCTTGTTTATGCAAAATTTATTATGGCCCGTCATGAAGGCCAGGTGGGATTGTTACCTTACGAAAAATCCATACCCGCACTTGGGGGAAACGTATTAGCACAAGAAAATATGGCCAACAGCGCGTTAATGACTTC
Source organism: Bactrocera tryoni (assembly GCF_016617805.1). NCBI lineage: Eukaryota > Metazoa > Arthropoda > Insecta > Diptera > Tephritidae > Bactrocera > Bactrocera tryoni. The sequence goes on from NC_052501.1 coordinate 43,702,739, forward strand.
CTCGTGCAACACCAACAGCTGCCGCACGGGCATGCCGCCGACAAGGCACTCATTGGGCTGTGGTAATTATAATTTTCGCATAAGCAATTTCCGCAAGACAACAATAAAAGAAAATTCGTCGAAATAGCAGCGCCACAAAGTGGGTGTATGTGGGTGTAGCTGTTGTGGCATGCAACACTCAATAGCGCTTATTAATTATACACCAATCTATGCATGCATAAGACGGCGTATCGTGTCAGAAAGCAATCAAGCTTTGAAATAATAAACAGCTTAAACGAAAAATGAGAAAAAAATGGATAAAAATGAAATTAGGAAATAATAAAAGAAACAAATTCCAATGACTCAAGCAACGCGAGGAAATTACACAAACACCAACGTAGAAACTTTAAGTCCGCAAAGACACTGCTATATATTTATATTACATATACGAGGGTAGTCCGAAGAGTACTTAAACTCAACACCCGAAAGCCTTTACAATCGATAGTTCGTTCACATCGATTGCTAATTCGTTTTGTCCGCAACTCGAAGCGGTCGTGTCGGCGGATTTTAGAAAAAATCAAAACTAATAATATTTCGCCGGGAAGGTCAGTTTTGGTTTCGCGGAGTCGCTTGGATGCAACTATCCAGACTGGTTTAAAGGGCTTCACCATGGTGCCACTTTGATTTTTGAATGAGCTACTGCCAGGTGTACCGAAAACTGAGGCCCAAAAACGACCGAAGCCATGGACTTCAGTAGGCAAACATGGTGCAAAGATGGCGAGAGCTATCCAATCAGCCAGAAAAAAGGTGAGCACCGTTTTCTGTGATTTGCAGACTATGACCTAGGCCGACTGCCTGGAGAGATCCTTCCAAAAAAAGCGAAGACTATTTAATCAGCCAGATAGATGATGACCTCCATTTTCTTAGGTTCGCAGACTATGACCAAAACCGTCCCGTGGTTCTATTATTCCAACACCGAATTTTGCGTGGAATTGTACAAGAAACAGCTGTTGGGGAATGTTCTTTCACCATTTCAACTCACCAGCTAGCACCTCCGCCGTCCCACAGCTACAATCCCAGGTTTTCGATGAGTTGAAGCCCAGAACCAATCGAAATAATGGACTTCTATAATCGAACCTGATCCGATGAAGACTATTTAATCAGCCGGATAAATGATGACCACGTTTTTATAAGGTTCGTAGACTATGACCTATATGGGTTACCTGAAGAAGAGCAAGAAGTCGAACGTGGAATCGTACAAAAAACAAGGGAATGTTCTTCCATCATTTCAACTCATTAGTTCACATCTCCGTCGTCAGTCCAGCCAAATTGGTCGAATCAGTCTACGAACTGCTGTCCTATCTACAGTACTCTTAAAGTTTTAACCAGCTTTAAAAATGCCAATGATTAGGTTGAAGCTGGTTTAGGTATGTAGACGACTATATGATGAAATAAATTTACATTGTTCTAAAATTCTCTGTTTGCAGGCTAAGCACTTGTCGGACCGTCTTCGTTTATTGTCGAAGTTTACAAATGTATGTATTTAAAAGTGCAGGAAAATTTGTGGGAAGCCAAAATGGGAAATTCAAATAAAAACCGCCTCCGGAGTCAAATTTTCAATGTGATTGTACCGTTTTGCACTCTGACTCAGCCGAACAAAAACAACAAGGCCAAGAAGGACAGTTTGTTAGTGTAAATAATAAAACGTTTGGAGCTGGAGCTGTAAAGTCAGTGTTTGAGGTTCGGCTACAACAATGGAGAGGATATAACAGTAGAGGCGAAGTGAAGAAGAGTGAGGAGGAATCACCCACCATAACCTGACACCATCACGCTCCGCAATTTCACTTATGAATTGCCTTCACTTGGGGTAAGAATTATTAAAATGCCACAAAACGCCCCTTGCGCTTGTTGGTGTTGTTGAATTTTTTTTTTTTTGGTGTATGTTGCACACAAAAGATGCATGCAACAAAGCGATGTAAGCAAAGTAAATAAATAGCAGGCTTGAGCGCGCGGTAATGATAGCCTGGCTGCAGAGCAAATAGCGCTAGCAGCAATGGCAACAACAACAACTGCAACAAAAACATGTTGTAGAAGTAGAAAAAAGAGACCAGAGAACTTGACAAGCAGCGAGTGGGGACGTTGATTGCTGTCGTGTGCGAGGAAGAGGGCGCCTCCCCAATGCGGCATTGCAATTGAGACGCTTTTGAAGCTATCACAAAGCGGGGCTTAGCATGCAGCGCTGTAAACGAAAGCGCCTAACCCGATTGCAGGGTTGATTTCAAGGCGTTCCTTGCCATTGCGATGCCGCCGCCGCCGCCGCCGCCGCTGCGGCCTGCAACTGCTGTAATAAAGCAACAAAATTTCATTTCTTAATCGAGCGCTTAGATTGTGTGGCAGCAACCAACAAGAGGCATGCCACAACAACAACAAAAACAGCGACATAGCCACATATATCGACGATAAGCGCAAATTATAGCGAGCAGTAACGAGCTGTGGTCGGACAAGCTCTGACCATAAAATGCTGCCACAACAACACTTTTTTGCGTGTGTTATTTGTTGTTGTAGCTGAGTTTTTACTGGCGCTGCGTCTAGTTGGCGGTTGTGATGAATAGGCGCACCTCTGGCAGTTGGTCAAGTGAAGGTCCAAACTTTTTGTTGTTTTTTTTTGCCGCTTACTATTATTATTTTAACAGATTATTATTATTATGCCGTTGAATTGGCACGACAAACTGGCATTTATTCGGTGCTGGGTTCAAGTGTTATGCCTTCGCCGTGTGCTGCTTTTGGGTTTCTCAATGTTTCACTGCGCTTCGGCTGGCGTTCAGGTTCAGTTGGGGTCAGCTTGTTGACATGTTCGTGCGGTTTGATGAAATGGCACGAAGTGAAAAATAATCGTAGTATTTTTTTCATTTATTGAAATTGCATATTAATGAAATTGGGAAAAGCGAAGAGTAAGGAAGGAAGAAAAGTGGAAACCTTGGAGATTTAGTAAGAGGAATTTTTATAATTTTATTTTTCTAAACCGAAAACCTTTTTTGGTGCATCCAATTTATGTGGCATAGAGTACCTCTAAGCTACAGGCATAGCAATTTATTCCATTCGTGCTCAATATATGTGCCTGAGTTCATTAGGGTGAGCCACTTCTTTTACCAAAATACTTAGTAATATCATTTCTTAGTCGCAATAATAAGTCTTATCAAAGTAAAAATAACGGTACTTCACTTCAGTGCTTACTTTTTGTTTTGCAGAATTCCTTTTTTATATATTTATACTTCGAACAGGGTGTATTAAATTTGCAACGCAGTTTGTAACATCCAGAAGGAAATGGCAGAGACACTTTAGATATACATACATATATATTGGGAGCGTAAGCATCGCGACTAACGATCTATGCTGCCCTCTTATTATTTCATATTGTTACATGCAAACCTTGTATTCTAAGAAAATCTAGACTTCTTGTGGGATTAATGGGTTTAATATGAGTTTTCTTCGGTTGCGTGACTGCTAGGGCTTCTAGATGCGACATGATTCTTCTAATCACAGCATCGCATTCCAACAATATGCGCGGTGTCGTCTTGGCTTTTAGCTCACATAAACGACAAGTTTCCTCAGAATGCATTTCTTTTATTTTTGTAATGGCGCCAGAATGCTGCAGAGTTGACAGTCCTTGGACGGATAAAAATCTAATTTTTTTTCTTATCCTCATATCTCAGTTCCTCTTTTATCGTATGAGGATCTGTGGAAAAAAGGTCTCAAGTCCTGTCCCACTTTTTTCGCAAGTTTATCTGCCACTTTGTTTCCTTCAATACCTGTACGTCCCGGAGCCCAAAAAATACGAACTATATTCCGTTCGCACTATTTGCTGAATAATAGTAATTTTCTCTGCGTATGAGGTGATTGGAATACTTCTGGTGCAAAAATGTTGGGGTATTTGCTCTCCTATTCCTCCTATAACTTCCATTGAATCCATCTGTTTAGCATACCTGTGTATCTGTTTTATTTCTTGCTTTATCTCAGATTGGTTCCATGATATTTTTTCTCCCAAAACTATGCTGCATTCGAAATCAAAAAGAATTGTCTTGGATATTGTCTCGGTTAAAATTAGATATAGCAATTTCTTCTCCTATTTCTGCTAATTTTAGCTACTTTCATCCGTATGTCCGTCTGTTTGTAAATAGTCCCTGAGGATTGATTCAAGGAAGCATAATCTGCTCTGAATGGAAGTGGTAAGGAACTTCAAAGTCACCGTATTTAAAAAATATTTGGAAAAAAACTTGGAAGCATACCATCCTTACTTCCAACTCCTTTTCAAGCACCTAAGTTTACCTAGGAAATAAAGCTTTGTCGGCTGTTTCTTACTCTCCGCTTTCTAATCAGGTTAGGATGTTTTCTTGTGTCTTGCTTTAAATGAGATCGCTATCTATACCGAACGTCAATACTAGTATCTACCCAAAAATCAAGCTGCCCAAAACTTGAAACTATATGCTCACCGAAGAGTTCTTTCAATAAATCCATTGATTGGTGCGATGTGTGGGAAGTGGCGCAGTTTTGTTGAAACCAAGTGTGCCGAGTTTCAACTTCAGGCATCAAATAGTCGGTTATCATGGCGCGATAACGGTCGCCATTGAAGGTTACGTTCATTTTTGAAGAAATATTGACTGATGATTCCACCGGTCTATCAACCACACCAAAACATTGTTTTTTCTGGATGAAATGCCAGCTCTTGAATCTCTTCTGGTTGCTCTTCGTCTCAAATGCGGCAATTGTTCTGGTTTAAATACCCGTTGAGCCAGAATGGTCCTCAACGCTGAACAAAATTTGTATCTTTTGAAGAGCCCATAGAGCGAAGCGATTTCGCTTGGGAAGGTCGAGCAGCTTCAATTCTGTATATTGTACGCTTACAATTTAAGATTTCGACGTACAATGCAACAAGACGTTCCATACCTCAGCCCGAGTTGCTGCGAACGACGACGAATCGACTCTACACGGTCTTCGTGTACACTCTTAGCTACGGATGCTATGTTTTCTTTACTGTGTCTTAAACATGGTCTATTCGGTCGACTATTATCCTATCTGGGTCTCAAGATAGGTGGTGGTATTGCGAATAGTACGCTCAGTAGGCCGATTATGTTGACCAAAAGTTGAGCTAAGCCCGAGGAACACATTATTTACAGAATGTGAATTTTCATAATAAAGTCGACCGAGTTGTAAACGTTGTTCAGGTGTAAATCTTTCCATAATGAAAAGCCGAGCAGTATTGAACAAAATAACATAACAGCTTAAGACGGCTCAAGCGTGATAAGTACCTCTACTTCAGACCCTTAGTAAAATTGTTGGTCAGCGCAATAAATCGGCAAATTACTTTATACCGCTTAAAATCAGAAAAATAACAAAATCTAGGCTTAACAACCAATTCAGAAAGTAAAATTGCTTTGTTTTTGCGTAGAACCAGGGAACTGTGAGCTCGAATAAGTTACTGTCTCAAAGCAGGTCTGCAATGTATATTAAACTTTATTCTAAAGTAGTGACGCGGGCAAGTCGATCATTCTTTATACTCCTCTTTACAATTGTAGAAATCTTCTCATCGACCTTCATACTCCTAGTCCGCCTTACTGCTTTTCTTAGGGCCTTATTGTTCCACCTTCTTGGCCTCATAATGGAATTGCATTTTTTAGCTCGCCACCTTTTATTTATTTCTCCATCATCACAGTGTACTTTTAACTTCGAGTGCCCTGAAAAAATACATACATATGTATGCATTGAGGTCCACCCAGCACGGGCCAAGCTGGCGACGCCCATTCACGTTCGACGCCGCCAGCGGAAATGCTCTCATTTGCAGCAATGATATTAAGTTTATTCGTATTTACTTTTCTGCGGTGGTTAAGAGCAACTGGAAAATAAGTTATTTGCGCCCAGAAAGGATTGCTTCATTTTCCACTTATTTATGCAGGAGCATACATACAAACATACAAATGGAGAGACATTAATGATTAGGTACTGTAGAATTAACTATTCCGAAACCAGATTGCCTTTAAATGCGAGGAATGCGACTCCACTTGATAAATATATACTATTGTTTTTATAGGCTGCAATGTGGACTAAGTCATTAATTGTTTAAGTTTCTTAGTAAAGCTTTACAGACTTTTTGTACTGATCTTTTTATATGGTCACATGGGCTGAGTTTTATAAATTGACTGAAAATGTTTGAAAAGAAGCTTCGGCCTTGCAGCGCAAAGTACGGGAATGCTTCAACTGAGCCAAGCTAACAGAAGGCGAGGACTGTTCGAACGAATATACAGATCTTTTAAGGAACTACAAGAAGTTGATGCGCTGAATAAATCCAGAATCCTGGCAGTACTTTTGTAGTGGTTTTGAAAAGACTAACGAGGTGGTGAGACATAGGAAACTATTATCCAAAAGCCCCGTCTCGCCCAGTCTATTTCGCAAAAGTAACGGAGAGTGGACGGACAAGTGCCAGAACTATTTGGAAGATCTAGTCAAAATGCACTTTCTTGGCTGTAAGGAGACGGTAAGTCCTGGCTATGAAGGCAGTAGTGCGGTAAACTTTCCCGATCACATACAAATCTCCCAGTACGGACAGAATCATTCCAGCAATGCTACAGAATGCGTTCAACAACGTCTCTACGGAATATATTCTGAATAGTATAAAGTCAATAGGCTTTGATGGTTTTGAGGTCATACAACGCTGTTTCAGAAACCTTTTGATCTTTATAAAGGTAAGGGCAGAATGAAACGACGCTAGAATGACCAAGGAAGTATGTAGAGGTACTCCGCGGATTGCTATCTCTCCATCTATAGACATTGGTGGTGAATAAACTGCTAAGGAACTTGGACGGTAAAGCCCTTAAGATAGTGGCATATGCGGACGACATTGCCATCTTAGGGTAGACTATTAGCAGTAATATGACCACCACTCTCATCACAGTCCAGAATCGGGCATCGCAAGCGAGTCCTGAAGAAAACTGATATGCTTGTGCTCACAAGAAAGCACAAAATTCCTCTAAGGACGTTCTCTTCGATAAATGGGAAGCAACTCTCTCTCAAGGACCACAACAAGTACCTTGGGGCAGTCTTGAACAGCAAACTGCTATAGAAACACAAAGTGGAAGAAATAGTGCGAAAAACTAGCAATGCTTTATATGTGTGTAGGCAGATGCTCATTACAACCTGGCGGCTGACTCCCTCTCTCATGCACTGGTACTACACAGCTATTGTAAAACAAATTCTGCTCTACGGCATTAATATGGTGGACAGGCGTACAATTCAGCTACCGGAAGCGAATGGAGAGGGTTTAGAGGCTCGCTGCGTTGGGTATAACAGGAGCTTTCGAATGGCGGCTCTTGAACTAGTGCTAAACTGGTCACCTATAAACCCTTCGTTGAAAACTGCGCAACAAAATTGGCGGAACGACTGCGGTCTGCAGGAGAATTTACATATAAAACCTTCGGACATAGCTCAGTGGGTAATCGCGGTTTGGCAAGCACCGACTACATGAACCCTTTTTCAACTGAGAAAGAAGATTCAAAGTAAACATAGAAAAAAAGGGGTGTCCATTGTCTGTCGAATTCTTCACTGAAGCGTTACCTTTGACTTTAAGCGCCGCATATATTAGGCCAAGCAAAAATAAATCTATTATTTTTGTAAAAGTATGGTTGTGACTCTTGTAAAATAAGTGAGAATTTATTGCACAGTTTAGCTTAAGAAAGATAATATTTGATATTGAAAAATCTCTCAACCCTACCCACAGACCAAACTCTTGATTCGAACTTATACTGGTACGTATCTGGCTATGGCGAACAAGTTTGCTGGTGAAAAATTCGTCTCAAGTGAAGCTTATGAAAATTAATTATAGGAAGGGAATCTCCACGAGAAATTATCTTCAAAATGTCAAAAAGCTGAAGAGGTTGAAAATATCCTTTTCTTTAAACATATTTGAGCATGAATAGTAGGTAGACCAAAAGCTTCTTCTATTTTAGGAAAGAGGGAATTGAATAACAAAAATAAGGCACTAGTCTCTAAAAATCGCAACGTCAGAATCTTCGTAAAGCGGAATGCGGCATGAAATAATGTAAACAATTTGAGCGTTTTATCAAAACTATCGAGTGTTTGAGTGAAACTCACTTGAAAGCTCAAATAACACATTGATGATTTAGCTCGTATAATACATTACTCTTATCTGATTTGTGTGAAATCACTACAGACATACTATGAAATATAAAATGCTTTACTCTCAGTTCAATATTTTTCCGCTTGACTTTACATCGTACATCTTGGCCAGTAGCGGTAGTTTTTTCAATAGCCTTTTTTTGAAAGATCACACGTGAGTCGCGTGAAGCTGAGAGTGCACACGAAGACCGCGGAGGCACCGTCCTCAGATCTTAAATTGAAATTGATATACAAAATACAGCTTGTGCAAGAAAGCGACATCGATCCGCCTTATGGGCTCTTGAAAAGTTGCAAGAAGATACAACGTTTCCGACCCAAATTTTGTTCAGCGATGAGACCCATTTCTGGCTCAATGAATATGTAAACAAGCACAATTGCCCCATTTGGAATAAAGAGCTACCTGAAGAGATGCAAGAGCTAATTCAGAAAAAAATATTGGTTTGGTATAGTTTGCGGGCCGGTGGAATCATCGGTCCATATTTCTTTAAAAATGATGCCGGTGAGAATATTACCTTCAATGGCGACCGTTATAGCGCCATGTTAACCTACTATTTCGGCGATAAGCGGTCAATGCGGACAATCCTGCTTCGATTCATGCCTCGAACAAAACATTACGCATGTCATTCGCCACTTACCAGTCGAAATACTCGAACGAGTCATCGAAAATTGGACTCAATGGATGAACCATCTGAAACGTAGTGGCGGCCAATATTTGAAAGAGATAATGTTCAGAAAATAAATGCTAAAGAATGCTGTTTCTAATGATAATAAACATTTACCATTAAATTTGAAGTTTCTGTGTTTTTTCTTTAAAAAGTTGGAAACCTCGAAGTGGATCACCCTTTAGTTTTGGCGTTAACGATTAGATTAAGTTTAATTATTTAGAAATATCCCTGCCCAAACCTTTTTGAGATAAAAGTTAGGTTTTGATATACTAGTAATAAGTAGCTATACAAGTAGTGCGACACTAAAAAATAAATTGTTATACTTAAAATAATACAAGCATCAATTGTTTAGTTTCCACTTGACTTTTCCTCTAAAAACTCGGAAACTCTAAACAAAAAGGTTAAAGAAATTATTTTAAATGGTGTTTTAAATCTTAGTGATTTTTAGTAATTGTGTACTATGTTTTTCCGATCTCTAAAGATAATTATTGGAGTGAGTTCTCGAAAAAGAATAATGAGCTTGAAAGTATTAAAAATGTCTCTAAACATTGTCTCGACTTTTAAAGCGAAGTGACATATTTCTGGACGATCAGTACTCAATGGAAACTAGTTTATGTTAAATTTGCAAAACATGAGAAAACATGCGACACGAAATATAAATGCCTTTGCCGTCCCACCGAGCATGAAACCAGCTAGTTAGAGTAAGTAAGTTATAAATAATAACTGGTGGACGGTAAATCAAAATTATCGGTTACGATGGGCGGCGATTGGAGCAACAATGCCCATAGGCGCGACGCGTTATGGCGCATGAAACTTTTTGCACATACGAATGCATGTAAATCCACGATGTGTGGCATTTGTGCCATTTCCACCAATAACCACATCTGCTTTGTCCGCCAAGAGCGCAGGTTGCGCGTTACACTGTCCCGCATATATTGAACCAGTCGCTATGAGTTACAATTATGGCGCAGGCGTATGGCCAACCAGCGCGTCCACTCAGCCGCGAAGCAGCTGACCGCATAAGGCGAAGTCAAAGGCGACGCGTTCAGCGCTTGGCCTCATCTGTCTTCTGACTCCAGTTGGGCGCTTTATGCCAATTTTCTTCTTCTTCTTCCATCGCTTTTTGCTGAAAACGTTTAATATTTCGAAAATTGATATCGCGCAAGCCGCGCGCAGAGTCTACAGGTATAATGGCGCTGTGGCAGCGTACTAAGCGAAATAACAGCTCTGCGGGGCAACTAAAATTGCATTAAAATGTTATTGACTGCATTTGCACCGAACCAAAAGCGGGCAACCACGCAACCGGCAACATTTGTATGTGTGTGTGGGCTTGTGTTGCAAGTGGCGCATATGTAGAGGCAAGAAGATGCGCTTGCTGTGCTTGCAACAATGGTGCGCCGATACGTGCAACATGGCTTTTAATATTATTAAGTTGCATGAATGCGCTTGCGCGTATACATACTTATATGCACAGTATGCTTGTGCGGCTGATCGCCCCTTTGTGCGCTCATTGTATGCGTAATTTATCGACGTTGCGCCGTTGCACATAATCAAGTGATTTTCCAAATCGAAAACCATTTCGTGCACGCTCTTGCAACAACAGAATGCTAGCGATCGCTTTTTTTTGCTCGTCTCAACATATTTCATGCAACAAGTCGCCGGCGGTGTAAAGCCACATTCGATTTTGTTAAATTCTTTTCTGCGCTTATTCCGCGCACTCGCTCGCTGCCCGTTTGGTGCGCATGCGTGCCACATAATCTGTCTGCCTTTGGCTTAAGCCTTCCATATACAATGGCAGAGTTGCAATGGCGCTCGAATAATTCCGCCTGCAATCGCTTACAACACTCCGCGGCATACACATGTAACAACAACTAGCATAACAACAAAAAAAAATAGTTTATTGCCACGGCGCGTCGGCAGCAGCGTCGACAACTGCAATGACTTTATAAATCCATTGGCGACCTGCGCCATAGTCGCCCATATATCTAGCCTGCCCGTAGCCGCATTTAGGCATCCACATTTGCACTCAACCGCATAGCATAAACGGCCGCATAGCCGAGCACGCTGAGTTTTTAAAAGTTTGTTAGCCGTCGCGTTGCCATAATAAAGATGGAGCCGCTTAAATGACTCAAATTCTATTAGGAGATAAAACTTGCGTTGACATGCAAATTATGACAAGATTATTTTGCATATATGGACCTGGGACGCAGTAGACAATGTATCATTTTACATATTTGGTCATAGAACCCGCCCGTTGGCTTAGCAAAAAACGAGCGTAGAAAATAATGAAGTCGTTAGTAGATCGGATATAAAAATGCATGGCAAGACTTGGGTTGTTTGTTTTTTTGTTGTTATTTAGAAGTAAAGATATTACATTTCGAAAATGAACTACTTAACCTCACTTTTAGATATTATCTGATTCTACTGGTTATTCTAGCCTTATCGATATATACTTTTGTGGCTTTCTAACACGTTTTCTAGTTTTTGCGTGTTTCTTCGGATATTTGTGGATGAAATGGACTTCTTATTATATATGGATCGCCTAAGAGCGACGGACTTTGATTTTTCACATTTCATATTTTCAAAGTTTAACTATTCAAGAATGCTAAGTATGTATGCTCGATACAACGGGAAAGCTCTATGAAAAACTATTTAAACTTAAACTGGAAGCGGCTAACAATGAAGCTGGCGGACTCTCACCCAGACTGCACGATTTTAGACCCCGAAGGTCAACTCTAGACGCTATCCGAAGCGTCATTGAAAGTGTAGAAGTTGCACAATAACCACAGCCCGAAACACAGAGAAATCTGAATCTGTACTGAATAATCATAAGTGATAATACTTCCATCAGCCTTCTAACTCACGAAAGAAAGCTGTAGACGCGAATAAGATGAAAGTAACAACAGCACAACTGGCCGAATAAGAAAGATGCGATAGTTGCATGGCAACGAAGATGGGAGAATGAGTGTCGAGACAGATGGACGGCCAGTCTTATAAAAGTTTTAAATTTATAGACAAGTCGCAAATTTAGAGAAGTCGACTTGTACACAACACAGCTGCTATCAGGTCACAGTTATTTCAGAAAGCACCTTCAGAGAATAGGTAAAGTCGAAGAGCCGCCATGCATATACAGGTATAACGTCGAAGAACACACATTCTTTAAATGTGAGTGATGGCAGCGGGAACGCACCGGCGTAGAATACGCCCAATAAATGTGGACAATTTTAGTGATGTTATGCTGGAGAGTGGAACTGGGGAATACGCACCAATTTTGCTACACCGAAAAAAGCGGGACCTAAACGCAGGTGTGCAGATGTTAATATCTCATAGAGAAAAATGGGAAGCCAACCTGAAGTAATGCAAACGCCGTTCCCCCTTAGAGGGGCGGATTTTAATGACCTGAAAGTGGCCAGTAGTAGATTTTTAAGGTCACATTACATCATATTATATGATATGTTGAATGTGGATCCATATTCGGCACCAAACTAATTTTTACAACTTTATTATTTATAATTATTTTATAATTACTGAACCGATTATTGCCAGAGAAAGGTCAATTTCATTTTGATGATTTTTTTTGAAGTAAATGATATACATATAAACCACCGAATGTTTTTTTGTTCCTAATCTGCTAAAAGACTTGGATGACTTATTTAGTCTTTCATTCTTTCGGAGCACGTCTAACTAAACTTTAATAAAATGCACAGAAAATGAATGGCGAATGGAAATATGAGTATTGTATTTCTATATTTAAATAAAATGTGGCTTACGAAAAGGTGGGAAATCTGCCTCGGGTCTGAGTGTCAAAGAAATATTCCACCGATCACAGAAGAACTCGAATCATTTCGGAATATTGAGATCAATAGGAAATTTCGTACGATAGATTACTTTTCCTCAGAAGAGCTGAAAGCCAGTGGTGATGGCATTTGAGTCTAGCGTTTAGCCATTAAACGTTACCTCAGCGCCAAATATGGCCACAACCACCACCTTTGATCCCACAATTATACACACACTTATACACACATATATAGTCATATGTATGTGGTGGGCACTTCATTAAAAATAGTTTGTTAGCATTTATGTCGGCCATATTATTAGCGCGAGCTTTAATTGCACAGACCTATAAATATATGTGTTTATATATGTATGTGTATGTGTGTGTAAATAGAATATTCCAAACCTCAACTTATGCCGACATTGCCAATAAAATTACTAATTATACACTGGACAAAAGAGAACGACCCTCCACCCGGCCCAACAAACAAACGAAGTTACCAACGAGTGCGCCACCGAAGCAACCAACCAATGAGCAGGCCGAAAGTGTTACTCACCGTGAGCTGCTAAAAACTCCTTAGCGTCAGCTACATTCCAATGAGCTGGTGTCAGGCTGGTGTATGCAGCCAATGCGTTAATGTCTTAGTGCTTGCTGCTATTTTAGGCTTTCCTTACCATTTTTTTTGATGTTGTTGTTGTACTTTTAATGTATGCTTAGTTTACGAGCGCCCTAATTAAATAACGTTTGTGCCCGCATTTTTATTACTTTGCGTTTATTACCAGGCTTGTCACATATTTTTACCAATATTCTTACATACAGTGTCACAAAAAAGTACCCGGAAATTATAATTAAGTTCCCCGGATAATGTTTCAAAAAAATGTAATTAGTAGGACTGTACTTAATTAATATGTGAAATATGAGCGTAATCTGTCAACCAGTTTATTTACAGCAGCTCCTTAATTCGGTACACCTCAGCAGTGTCCTGCGATTTTTTAAAATGGATAAAAATACCGAAGAAAGAATTTTGTCCCAAATTTTGTATTTCTAGCCAAATTTCGTGTTCAGAATCGTTGTTGAATTTTCAGTTTTATCAAAAACACAAACCTTCGAGTGGTACAAAGCCTTCAGAGACGGTCGAGAAATCGTTGAAGCCATCTCTCGTTCTGGACGACCTTCGACCCCTCCAACTGATAAAAATAATAAAAAAGTGAAAGCTATGGTGCTTGAAAATCGTCAGGCAAATTTTAGAGAGATGACAAGAGAGCTCAATATCTCTCGCAAGTCCGTTCTAATGATTTGGGTGTATATTTTGGGTATGAAACGCGTTCTTGCTTCACTCGTCCCGATAAAGATGATTTTTTTCAAAAAGAATACCGCAAACAGGTCTTTTCGGACATGCTTGATTGTGCAAATTTCGATTCCACATTAGTGGAGACCGTTATAACTGCCGATGAGACATGGGTTTATGAGGTTAACATGTAGACGAGTCAACAATCATCGGAATGAAGGGAACAAATCGAGCCGAAACGCTCAAAAGTCAAAGTGATGCTCATTTTTTTCGGTATTCGTGGTTTGGTGTTTCATGATTTTTTTCCCGAGGAACATACACTCAATAAGAAGTTCTATTTGGCCGTATTGAGGTGTTTGCATCCTTCGAAAACGGTCGGAATTGTGGAAGAACAATTCATGGAGTTTACACGATAATAATTCATTAATGCATCGTGTCACGATTGTGACCGAATTTAAAGCCAAAAACGCAATGAAAACGATCGATCAACCACTGTATTCACCAGATTTGGCTCCGGGTGATTTTTTCTTGCTCCCCGAACTGAAATTGCCGCTCCGAGGAACCAGTCGATCGAAGAGATAAAACAAAATTCGCTGAAGGAGCTGAAAGCCATCCCCAAAAGTTCTTATGAAAATTGTTTCAACGGCTGGGAAAATCGTTTGCATAAATGTATTACATCTGGTGGGGATTTTCAGGGTACTTTTTTGTCACAATGTATCTGTGTACATATGGCATAAATAGTTCGCATATTTAGTACTTAAATATGCATTCGCCCTTCCAGCACATCCGGCTTTATTACCTTATATTTACCGTCTTCTGTGTTCTTCTGCGCGCTTTCCGCTGTCCGTCCATCGCAGCGTTGTGCTGCTTATTGGTCTACTTGCTTATTACGCACTTTTAAGTTTGAAGACCGTAAAATGTCACTAATAAAATTATAAATAAACGCGGCCTAATGAATTATTCACTCGCACAACTGGTAATTAATTTTCGCTTTGACTGTTTTTCTGTTGCTTTTGTTGTTGTTTCAACTCCACCATTTTCTGTGTTGTGGGCAATTAGTTATTGCTATTGTTGTTGGCATTTTATATGCCCTGAAATATGCTATTAATTTAATGCATTTTCCAAGCCGTTACCTTCGCTGTCACAGCCACTAGTGGAACTTTGTTCATGTATGTACATATGTATGTATATTATACATACATATGCAAGTGTCTGTGTGAGCGCGCAATTCATTTGTCCTTTTAATGGTCCACCAACCGGCCACCATTAAGCATGTTTACGCTCAGGTTCCTATTACCTATGTGCTTATAATAAATATATGCGCACACACATGCATACATACATACTTAGAATACTTTACTTATCCACACACGCTCATTATTTCCCTTTAACAGCTAGATAATGCCAATACTTGAACTGCAGTTGGCCTTAATGACCATTTGTTTTCCTCTTCACTGCGCAGCGGCCACCCCTTGTCCCGCTTGCATTTCCTGTTGCATCGTCCACTTCTTAAAATACTATAATTAAATGACTTATTCTTTGAAAGACTATTATAGTGCACTCAGAACTACTAAATAATGCCTTGAGGCAGTACTTTTGTTTATAGTTTTCCCTCAAAGCTCAACTATTAAGTCCAAATTATTGCTTGCCAAGTGCAATGTGCTGATTTTTCCAGGCAATCAATGAATTAGTTATCACATAATTGCAAATTGATGCAAATATTGCTGTGAGCGCTTGCATATGGCTAAGTGCTAAGGAGCTGGAAGCATGCTAAAAACTAAATTTTGTTTCAATATGAGTAGTTTCTATTATACCGTTGTTTCTTCGCCTATAAACTTTTGAAAAGTGATGTTACGTTATTTTGTATTTTAGGTGACGATATAGCACATTCTTTTATTGCCAGTTAGACAGAGAAATTTTGTTTCATTAAATTTTTGTCCCGTAGCTGCCTTTCTCGAAAGACTGAGTTAAGTTAAGTTAAGCAAGTTTCGTGTTATTATTAAAATATGCTCTGTCTTGGATTGTGTCTAAGAACGTGCGTACGTACGTAACGTAACGTAACGTACGTACGTAATTGACCGCTTAGAAGTTGTAATCGATAGTCTTATGTATAATTTCATTAGAACCATGTATTAATAGCACTAATTGTTCATAACGCATACTAAGAACTGCGAGAAATCCATAACTCAAAGTTATATGTATAGCTCGTTTAATTATCCGAATATAAATCCGTGTAAATTTGAGCCATATTGTTGCAGTAATTCTCATTGAGTCCACGCCAGTAAAAAGCGTTTTCCTTCTGCAACCTACATACATATATTACCTAGGATTTGCTGTGGTTCCAAAGCTGCTGTCTGCTTGGATTCACTTCTATGCCCTACTTATGTATATCTAATTTTGGGATTGATCATAACTCCCAGATAATTAATGGTGTTTTAATATCGAATACAGAAACTTGAGAAATATCGACTGATATTGTATTTTTTAGGTAATTTCATGCGAACTGAATAATGCAGTAGCTTACCTAATTTCAAACCATATAAACAGATAATCTCGTACATTCATGTTAAAATTCAGATTCAAATTGGTTTATTTATTCCATCCATAATTCAGTCGGTAATTTGCAAAATATTTTCTTCCTTTTTCGCTGCTTCCCCCGGCAGGTGCTGCGTCAGAGCTGGAGTGTTTTCAACCATTCGGACGACATGTCCTAGGCAGTGTAGCCGCTGCCTCTTAATACGCTGAAATATGTCAATGTCGTCGTATAACTCGTACAGCTCATCGTTCCATCGAATGCGATATTCGCCTTTGCCAACGCGCAAAGGACCATAAGTCTTTCGCAGAACCTTTCTCTCGAAAACTCATAACGCCGTCTCATCAGATGTTTTCATCGTCCATGCCTCTGCCCCATATAGAAGGACGGGGATGATGACTGACTTGCAGAATCTGGTCTTTGTTCGTAGAGAGGGGACTTTATTTCTCAACTGCCTGCTCAGCCCAAAGTACAACCTGTTGGCAAGAGTTATTCTGCGATGGATTTCGAGGCTGATGTTGTTGTTGGTATTAATGCTTGTTCTAAAATGGACGAAATTTTCTACGACTTCGAAGTTGAGACTGTTAACAGCGACTTGGGAGCCAATTCGCGAGTGCGATGACTGTTTGTTTTTACAGGAGATGTTTCATCTCGTTCCCCTTCACTACCAGACCCATTTACTGCGCTTCTTCGTCCAACCTGGAGAAAGCAGAACTAACATTGAGGTTGTTATGGCCATTGATATAAATGCCATCGGCGTACGCCAGCAGTTGTGCGCCCTTATATTTTTACCTCTTATATTGTACCTTCTCTATTCAACTCTGCAGCTGGAATTATTTTTTCAAACAATAGATTGAAGAAGTCGCTCGATAAGGAGTCGCCTTGTCTGCGATTTCGTTTGGTATCTTCCAATCACTACAACTCAATAGATGTGTTAGAGGTCTAACAAAGTTCGAAATTTTGTTGGTCGAAAGAAAGTTTTATTTCAGTGAGCTTTTGGTATTGTTTTTAGTTTGAGGCAAAAGAGTAATGGTTCTGATCTACTAGCTATAGTCTTCAATTTTCTCCACTCATAATTTTTTCTAAACTGAGTTGAGGTATTCCAAGAAATTAACATTCTACCGCAACTCTAAACTTGAACCTATCCCAAGCTGATCCTGTTGATCTTCTCTCGTTGCTGTTGTAATGAAATTTGCTTGCTTAAAACTCAAGTAACTTCTAAGAAGAGAGTGTAGCTTATATTTTTCCCAGCACTATACAAATCCGAGAGAAATGTTTTGCATCGGAGTCTGGTAACCACGAAACAAATATTTTATAGAAATAAGCATTAAGCTAGACAAATAGTGGAGCGGTAATCAGTGTTACTTTGAAACACTCAATTCACTCCTTAACCGAATTTTTTGTTATTGTTACTTTGATTCCGGATGTGCTAATTTGGAGTAAACATAGAAAATGTGGAGCCTCACTGTACTCCTAACGAAGAAGGTAAACAAAATTTTACAGAGCCCTCAATCATGTGAGTTGGCGCCACCTAATAGAAGACCTATGCTACAGAGCTAAGAGATAGAGTAGATCACAACCTACTGGCATCACATGCGCGCCGGATGGGTTTAGTAATGACGATACATGCACGAAATGCAGAGAAGTTGGCATGAGAGCGACGCTGGAATACTTGCTATGCCTGTTTCCAGCACTTTATAGAACTCGTCTTAAGTATATAGGAGCTTCGAATTTTAATGGACTACACGAGGTATCAAACGTAAATTTCAAATCGATCTTCAATTTTGCAAAAAACCTTAACGTCCTGCACCTTCACCTCAAACTAAAGTGAGCCGCTATGACAGCCGGCCAGTATAACGTAACGTAACCTAAAATTTAACGAAAGTATACCAAATGAGACTAACAGAGCAGGCATTGAAATAATCGAGTTTATTTATCACTTTCAAGTATTAATAATGCTCAATTAAAAAGAAATTGGGATCAAGTTAGAAAACTTTTAAACAATAATGTCTTGCATTCAACATTCCCTCTTGTTTTAATTTTTTTCCAGTGAGTTCAAATTGGATAATTAGTACGCGTCTCGGCAAGCTACCACGTGCCATTTTGAGGGTTGTCGTCCTTCGCTCACGACCCGCAAGCCACACAAGTACATTGTAAAAGCATATTTTATTAAGAAAATATTTGTATACAAGCGTCATTATATAAATACCCCGTATAATGCATGTACAGGGTGTTTCAATTCGCCCACATATATCCTTCCCCAAATTGGCTTATGGCTTTGCGTGCTCCAAAAGTATTTTGTTTGATGTTGTTGTCGCCGAAGGTGGTGAAACTGTTTTGTGTCGGTTGGAGGTGGCTTCATGTGAGGGTGTGTGTGTTTGTGGCTGGTTCATGACGGCGTTGCGCCCACAATACGGCCATCATAAATTTATGAATTTATTAGACGAGTTTTATGGTAATTTCGGCTAATTAAATAAATCAAGCGCTGCCTGCCGTTACACACCCAAACACACAAACACGAAGCCTCACCAGCATTCGGCCATTTGGTCGGCCGTTTGCGTTTGGGCGCTGCGCTGGCCATTTGTCCACTTGGCCATTGGGCCCTTCCTTCATTTGACGGCGTTGTTGTTGCTATGTAATTAATTTGTAATTTGGCATTTGGAAACATTTTCGGGCATGTAATTACTTGGCAGGCATATTAATTTTCATATTACGCAGCAAATTTTAAATTACCAGCCATGACGAAGAAGTTTATTTAGCCGTTATTGGTGCGGGCGCGGGTGCTCGCCGGCCGTGGTGGGCCTTAAACACACGTCTGTAATTGTATTTAAACATTTTTCGCTCCTTTTCTAATAAATGGGAAGCGGTGTGAAGAGGTTAATGGCAGCCATCGCATTTCGTTTGCCTCGTGGTTGGCCATAAAAGCTGGGACCTGGCGTGAGAATATCTATTAAAATTAAATTATATGCTTTTTTAAAATGCTTAATTATTTTAAATATCCATTAGAACTGGCAGAATAGAGCATGGAAATTTTTAATGACTACTAATTTAAAGTATTCAATTTATACGAAATAGAAACGGAGGAGTGATAAAAATTAAATTAACTTTTGGATGTTTATTAAGAGTCTCATAACTATACATATTTCAAAGACTAACTTAAACTAACATTAACCACAAAACTACCAAGCTTTAAGGAGGCGAAAATTAAATAATAATGGTATACTAAGACTCACAACATTTATGGATCAAGCCAATAAATCCCTCTATTATGTTGATACATAACAAATTTTTAATAAAAATAGCAAAAAAAACTAAGATTTTTTAAAGTAAAAATTTAAAATGACATACAATCTCTTGATTCACAGCAGTTTTTGCAAATTTATATTCACAATTATGACTAATTAGCACTATTGCGATTATTTGAAAGTAGATTATGCTTAAGATTAGTTTCCGAATGCGAGATCTCGTTGTATAGTCCATTGTGGTGCCAAAAACTCTCGAAGATGATGGGATAGTCAATGAAAAAGTACCGATAGACTTCTACCTGGTCTTCTTCCAAACATATTCGATAATTTACACATTAGAGTGTGACTAGTTAGAAACCCTATAACTAGGGAAAGGTCTTTGCTGAGAAAACAATGAGCTCATTTTGGTCGCTTTTATCAATTTACCTCGAGTTAGGAGGATCTTGCCGCCACGCAAGTACTGATGAAGGTCCAGTAGTAAACCTCATCGATCTAAAGTATATTGAGAGAGAATAGGAAGCATCAAACATAGTGTAATATGTGAACGAACCTGATGTAAATAATCCCATTAATAGGCAGAATTACGCCAACTTTTTGAGATTTTTTTAAAAACACTGCGAAACAAATACGTCTCGCTATTTTGATCGATAATGTGCATATGTATGTCTAGACGTGTAATACATTCTTATAGACTGCTAATCGGACTCCTATCCAGAACCTGAAGGGATTGCGGATTATAGGTGCTCCGACGTGACAAAAGTCTAAGATCTCGTGTTGGCAGACAACCGTCTGAAATTATGCCAATTAGCTAAGTTAGTAGGCAGCTTAGAAGACCGCGTGAGTCATATTCTGCTTGAAATCAACGAACATCATTCAAGGTATTCTACAGATTTCACCCTAAACGACTGCCTTGCATTTCCCAACGTTAGAAAATCCCTCATCGGGCAAAAATTTTAATCGAATGAGAAGCTTAGCGTACTTTGGAGACCTATAGAAACCGTACTTTTCAGACGAGATAAAGAAGTTAAAGCAGCGCTGGATCAAGATCACGAGCTAATAGAGTACTATTTCGAGCAATAAATGGATTTGTTATACTATTTCAAAATGTTGCTACAGAGTATAATAGTTTTGTTCCCCTAACGGTTACTTGTATCACTGAAAATAATCGAGATAAAACCAAATGTGTGATGGGGCGAGTTGAAATCTGAGTGACTGTCTGTCTATACGTCCGTCCTTGCAAGCTGTATGATCATATCTCACAACCCATTATACTATATAAACCTAATTTACTCTGAATAAATCCTCTTAGTGCCTTTTTTCACAGTGTTAAAATGTATGATATCGGACTATATGTAACTACGCCCTCTCTTTATATAAGAGTTAAGTATGTTGAAATTTACTAAAAGTGCGCTAACGTAAATAAGTCAGAAGCATTAAATTTCACCGCCCACAGTTGAAATCCTATATCTCAAGAAAAAAATGTTATTCGACTTTATCGGAAGAAAACTTAACACAAATAATGTCCCTAACATTGACATCTAACGTCACAAAATGTTTATAATCGGACTATAACTTATCAAGGACTCATATACAGAAGATGTAAATAGAGGTGAGTGCATATGACTGATGTAGATTTCTAGGACAAGTAATGAAACTTAGAGAACGTATTTTCCTTGTAATAATGTATCCTGGTGTTAAAAATGGCTAAAATCGGTTCATTGGTTCCAATAGTCCCACATACTTAACAAAAGGATTTTCAAATTCTGGTTGACTTTACACCATATATTAGTTAATGTATGAGTTATCTTCCTAAAATGAAAACATGTTAACGAATATACTCAAGAAATGTAAAAAGTTAGTGCAATCAACCCAGATTTTCCCGTAGCCAAATATATGCGACATATGGTTTACCATCCATTTTTACTTTCAATCTGATTTTAGAGCATTCATGTAGGGCAATATGTGTGATATTTTAATAAAACGAAGTGGAAAATTTCTAAAGAATAATGTAGTCTAGCGTTCCACATTTGAGCTTTGAAGGGGAGTATAAAATCTTCAATTGCACCCGAACTTAGCCCTTCTTTACTTGAAGTTCCATGGGTTTACGGGTTTCACAAAATCGAATCTATTTTTATTGTCTTATTCTACAACATCGTTAGAATATTGTCCTAATTTTTTAAGTTGATCCGAGTAATTGTTTCGATGGCACAGTCTTGAGAACTTGTACGCTCGAGGCTAGCTAGGCTAAGTGCGCCGTTTTTAAACGCGTCGAATTGTGTTTTTGTAGTCGGTTGGCAAGATATCTGGAGAACTACTCAACCGATCTTCATGAAATTTTACACTAGTGTTTGAGATACACTCTTAAGCACTTGGCGAAGGTTTTGTTTTTCGGTTACAACAATTTGAACAAAAAAATGTCGGCAAATTCTCACTAAAATTTTAATTTTTTGATAAAATTTCTGCCAAAAAATCCAATTTTCATTTTTTTCCTTCGTCCAAGTTCTAAGTTAAAATTTAAGCTAAAATACTTATTTTTTCACTTTAGATGACCCTGTGAGGAGTTATTTATATGAGAAAAAAATTTGGAAAAAAGCTGTTTTTTAAACGAGGAAACCCACGTAACACCTTAATGTTCGATTTTTTTTTTGTTCGCCAAATATAATATATGTTAGCACTTTTTTCAAAATATCAAATTAGTTTCGGAATTCTTTATCAGATAGACGGACAAAGACGTATCGTAAAAAATATTGACAAAATTTTATTTAAAACAAATCCGTTAACTGAACCAAACTTCAATATTATATACTTATGCAATGTTGAGAAAATATGTACATCAAATGGAAAAATGGAAATCTTAAATAATTCGCTTCAATCATACTTGGCAACTACTGAAGCAGAGTTTTTTTAAAAAACATAATTAAAAAAGTTCAAAAGCACACAACTTTAAATTTCGAATTTATTACATTTTTATTGAGACTAATAAAATCATTAATTTTGTTGTTGGAAGCATACATGCATACATTCAATAAATACTTGTCCTTAAGTGTGATCCCATAAATTTACACTTAACCTCCTTAAACTGTGAATTTAAAAATTATTTTGATTTAAGCACCAGGCAATCAAGCTATTTCCAATTTATTACACATTTACTATTGGCGTGTGTACATACTTGTATATTAATGTATGTATATACGATACGAGAATATAGGTATGTTTAAAGTGTTAACATATGTAGACCGAACCTTAATTAGATTCAGTTTTTAATATTTTTTTATTAATTTTTAAACTGATTTAATGAAATTCTATTATCGAGTGTGTATGTTTGTATATATGTATGTATGTGTGTCAACCCCTCCATCTTGTTCGCGCGCCCACTAACGACTCTAACCAAAGCAATTTCCAGTTCTCTCCAACAACAGCTCTCCATAATTCAATCTAGACACCACCACAAACAGAAAAAATACTGCTTTTTTAATGAAATCAATAATATTTTACGTATTAATACAAAAACGATAATCTGTCAATTGAAAATAATTTATGTGGAATTAATTTCGAACACGCTGTGTCTGCGGCGGCGGGCCGTACAAAATAAATGTTTGAAAAAGGCAATATCAAATGCCTCTTTCGCCTTTTAATTTTCAGTTTTTACGACACGAATCGGTGCCGCACGGCGCAGTCGGACGCTGCACGCCAGGCATTTATGGCTTGGGACTTGTCGCAACTAACGGCACACTGCTGACTGCTTGTCGGCTCATAAATATTAAATTACAGCCCATATTTGTTGATTGTGGCATAGAACATTTTTAAAAGTCAATTTACATAGTTTATGAAATTATTTCCATTGAGCTACAGCAACAAAACGATATGATTGCAAGCAAGCAATAACGACAGCATAATTCAATTGCTAGCGAGACAAGGTAAATAGGCTTACATGCAAATGCGGATGTTTATATAGTGTTCAAAGCACAAATAGCGGCTTGTAGACCTTTAACTATAACAGATACACATAGCCAGATATATACCGATAGAAAGATATTTAGCGGGTGTAATTTGATAGTGAATTGAAAAGGTTTCCCTACATCGTTCAGAAAAAGTTTTTTCATACAAAAACTGTATTCCGATCGTGCAGTTTGTATAACACTTTTAAGCTATAGTGGTTCGATCTGTACTATTTCATCAGAGATTCTAGCCATGTCTTGGATAATAAGCTATACCAATAATAGCGATGATACCTTGTCAAATAAAACAGTTTTTCATACCAGATCTTAAATTTGATCGATCAGGCTATGTGGTAGCCATATGCTATAGTAATCGGATATCAGAGTTTCCGACAAATTAGAAATTTCACGGCGAGAAAGACTAGTTCTCCATATCAACTCTAATAATGGGTTGTCAAAAAAGTAATATATGTATATCTCTACTGAGGCTAAAACAAAAACTAAAGTTTGGTTACTAAAAACTTTGCTGCCAACTCTCCAATAGCAATACCACTCTAATTTTAATATTACTCTCCTCTGAAGAAAGTTTTAAAATTCTACCAAATAGGAATATTTTATATAAGTACTAAAGAAAATAACTCTTTTTTTCTTGGGTGAGGAAGCATTCACCGATCTATATTTTATGTGTGTAAGTATCGGGTCTACTCAAAAAGAAAAGTGGACCGATAGGGACAGCAAACGATGCATATTTTTTCAATTTCATCATGGCAAGATACAAAATCCAACAACGAGTTGAAATTATTAAAAATTACTAACGAAATTCGGAGTCAGTGGCCTCAACTTTAGGTGCGCTACTTCCGATTTATGGTCGTCATAATCGACCTGTCAGATCAACAATTGAGCATTTAGTCGAAAAATTTGAATCCACAAGCACAGTACAAAATTCAGTCTCCCACACGTCGTTCTCAAGCGTTGGGTCCCTGTGACGACGGTATGGCGAATTATAAGAAAATTTCTTGGCCTACATCCTTACAAGATCAAATTGACGGAAAAACTTAAAGGGCTTGGCCACCAGAATCGTCGTATGTTCGTGAATTAGGCTGAGCAAGAACTTGAAAATGATCCGGATTTTCATCTTCGTCACCTTCAGCGATGAGGCTCATTTCTGGCCGAATGGCTTCGTCAATAACCAAAATGTGAGTTATTGATCTGCCAGCAATCCACACGTACTCCAAGAGTCATCATTGCATCCCGAAAAAATTACGGCTTGGAGCGGTTTATGCTCCAGCGGCGTCATTGCGCCGTACTTCTTTCGTGATAATCAAGAGCGTCAAAAATTGGGCTTAGCTTCTGAACTTCTGTAAGGGTGACCATGCCAAAGAAATCGAGTATCATACATAATGACATCGAATGTACTTTCACAGGAATAAAAAATTTCATTGATATCCCAAACCGCTTTTATTTTATTTAAAACACTTTTTAGCGCTCTTATTGAAATTCCCGTTACTTGATTCCGTTTGTATAATAAGTGCATGTGCTCTTATAGTGATTCGATAACGGCGACTCTGACAAATGAAAAGCTTCTTGAAGAAAAAAGGTGCTGGGCAAAATTTCAAATCGATATATCAAAAACTGAGGAACTAGTCGTATATATACGGACAGAGAGACGGATATGACTAAATGTATATATATTTTATAGGGTCTCCAATGTTTCGTTCTAGGGTTTACAAATATCGAGGCAAACTTAATATACCCTGCTTAGTGAAAGGAGCCACACTATCTTCAGTTAAATATTTGTTTTTACATATAATCACAAAAAATACATACATTTATTAGTAAAAACATTTACCTATGTATACATAAATACATACATACCTACATACCTACCTAAGTATATAAATTGTTATATAATTTTACTTCAATCAAGCTCATTGTAATTGGTGTACTGCCATTTTGCCATTCAGCCGCTAGTGAATGAAGTTGTTTCTAATTAGCGTGATTGTGGCAATAATCAGAAAATGGGGGCAAACACACACACACACTCGAACCTCGAAGCTCAGCTTAGCTTTCATCGAGTGCAGTTTGTAGTCGACGCTGTTGGACAGCCGTGCAAACAGCCAAGCTTACGTACTTACATATATTTTTTAATTAACGCAATTTTGTGCGCCAATTGCAGCTGCCAGCCAGAATTACCCACTACAACAACAGCAATAAAAGTAGCGATTTAATTGACTTAACTCTTAAACACTCAGTTGTGGCAGTAATTCATCAGTCGCCATGCGATTTCATTCACCAACAATACAACTGTACATATCCACAGTCGCATGCCGCCATTTGAAAGCCACACAGCCGCGCTCCCATAGTCGGCTGCCGCCATTAAAGCCACCGCCGGCGGCGGCAGTCGCATTCAATTTCTGCTAATTAACGTAATTAAAAACTATTAAATCCATAACTTTGTAGTTGGCACCCTCCACAGCCACGCGAAACTCTCAGCGAATCGCTGCGCATGTGTGAAAGTGGCAAAAGCGTTGGTTGCACAAACATTAGCCGCCTGTTGGCAAACAACACGCACAAATAAGTCATGCAATCTCCATTTGTGGCAAGCACTTTTGACGCTTTCATAAATTTCTTCGCCTTCATTTTGGCTTTGTCGCCATGCTTTTGCCGCGCTTTTCTTCGGAAAAATGTGCGATCTAATTTCTGAATTTCTAGTTTTCTTTCCGCAAGAAATTAGCAGCAACCGCCCACTCTCAGCTCACCAAGTAGTGCAAATAGTTGGATATAATTAACAAGTTTACTACGGGTTAAGCTCTTGACGATTTCTATATTTTTTCTACTTTTCCGGAGTCGTTCTGTTTGGTAGTTACGAAAAGGAGATCATTCGGTTAGTAGTAGGCAAATAACGGGCGTTTTTTTCTAACGTGTGGTTTTCAATGAGGCAATACTTGTTTCGGAGTTAGTTTCTTGACAGTTGGACTAATTTATACTATAATTATTTATTCCAAAATTATGGTTATGTTCGTGAGGCGGATCGCGCACTGCGTCTAATATTTGATCGACATTGCATAATTCGTGCAACGATGAATCGGTTTCGCACCACGTGTACTTTAGGGGATAATGCGAATCCTTAGAGACGACGTACAAGGCGCACTGAAGCCTCTATTACTGTCTAAGAGCAGAGGTTTGAAGAAGACCTAAGTGCGCCCATCCGTAATCTCGCGCAACAATTGGAGCTGCGCCCGTCCACTTTATGGAAGGTTTCGCATAAGAATCTTGGTTTGCAGACTTACAAAATTCAACTCTTACAAGAATTGAAGCCGAACGACCATCAAGTGCATTTCTCCACAAATTTGTTGTTAATTCATTTTAGCATTCGACAAATATTGTTCCGTAATTACTTGCGCCAACATACATGTGTTTAAATACCGAGGCGCATTCTTCCCAAGATCCGATTTTTGTCTCCAAGAATTTCAGTCTTATTTCACAAATAGTTCCACCAAGCTACAAGACACCGTCTGACATTTACAACACAACTAATTAAGTTTGCACTGATGCTTCACCTCTTCGGCCGTTAATCGCAGTTCTTCGCTAGAAAGTACTCGAAAGGAATATGAAATTAGCTCTATGTGTCTTGTACATAAATTCTTGCACGTAGAAAACTTTTTCATAAATACGAATCACAGGAAACCAGCAAATTAACATCACAATCAATAACGCCCTTATTAATGTTCAAAGGAATCAGCGAAGTCATAGCCATATTTGTTTATGAACACATAAATATGCGAATACACACACACAAATGCATGCACTTGCACTTATGCATAAAAAATTAACGGGCAATTAACAGATATTTCCATAAATAGAGGCAATTAAAACTGCGCCAAACAAAGCGACTACAAGCATTCCATTAGCCTTACCAAAAACGTATCCTTGCCTTCAGGCTTTTGCCTTCTTTTTCCAAATGAAAGTCTCAAGTGCAGGCGTGTGGCCTTTGGGCGTAGCCGGTTCCAAGGCAAGCCAAGCTTAATGAGCTTTCATACGCGCAACGACAAGAAATTTCAACTCATTAGTGTGACACACATACACACATATGTGGGTATAAATGTTCACTCATACAAAGAGCCATATACATATAATAAGTATGACGAATCCATATTCATATGTATATATGTATGTATATGTATAATTGATAAACCATAATTGCAGGTACACACAGCCAACCAACCAGGAGTACCTTTGCGGTCATTTGTGGGCAAAACTCAATATATGTGTACATATGTATGTGTGTTGGTGACATCAACAACTAATTAAGAACCCGTCAAGGCAGCAACATAATCATGCAAACCAAAGGGTATGAAAGGATTTAACGCTATTATGCCATAAATGTGCAAAATTGTGTGGCGAGCAAAGCGGTTCAACGCTTTGAAATGCCCAATGACACATTATGCGTGCAGCACACACACACACATACATACATACGTGCACTTTTATGCATTATGTGGCTGAGTGCCTGCTCAGATTTATGATTGCATTGGCGCAGTGATCATCGCTGTCAGCGAAAAAGTACAACAAACACAATACGAAAGCAATAGTACCAACAACAACTACAAAACAATGACAACAAACACAAAAGCGACAAGAACTACAACAGCAACAACAACAACAGCAGTAAACACATGGGTAACAACAACAGTAAACACAGCAACAACAAAAACAACAATGGAAGAAACAACAGAACTACAACAACAACAAAATTATTGACAGCAACAACAGTAACAATGGTAACAACAACACCATTAACTACAACAAAAACAATACTGCAAAAAATGCAACAACAACAACAATAGTAATATCAACAATAACAACAAAAACAATGCCATCGGTTTACTACCAACTCAGCGAGTAATGTAACACAGGCAACAGCAACAACAACAACAACTAACAATTGACTGCTTGCAATAATTTCTGCGAAACGCGCGCAACATGACAATTATATAAAAATGACAGTATGTAGCAAGCAAAAAAGCAGCAGCAACAACAACAACAGCAATAAACAGGAAAAAATGTAGTTAATAACTGCAACGATTATGACAAAGTCAAACGCTGCCTGCTCGCTCGCTAACTGACTCCCGCATTCCATAGCGTTTGTGCTGCTGAGCCGTGCCATGCTGCGTGGAGCCATGCCTTGTTGCGCTGTGTGCCAGCCGGAGCTGGAGCCGGAGCCGGCGCATTTTGATAGAGGCATCATAAGCCGCCCGTCCGCTTTGGAGATTTACAATCAAAATTGTGGCAGCAGCGGCGGCGTTCGTGACAATCAAGTTAAGTTGCTGTTGTTGGCCATAAATGGCCGACAGCATTGCATGCGTTGACAAGCAATAATGGCTGCTGCTGTCGCTGCGTACAACCATTGAATCGCCATAACTGCCTTGTTGCTGCTGTTATTCTTATGATTATAGCTGTTACTGCTATTGCTGCTATTGTTGTTGTTGTTATTGTTATTATTGCGCTTATGTTTGAAATTATTGACAAGTTGTAATTATGATGATTATGTGACCATAATTAATGTGTGGCATCATCACTTTGACGTCTGTTGCACGTTGCCTGTGTCTGCCGGCCTCCAAAGGCTTTAGCCTGTTGCACATTTGCTTGACTTTTTACTAGTGGTTTATGTGGAAATACTAGTACGATCGAGTGGTTGGTGTTGCTGCAAGCAATATTGCCAGGTTAGCATTTTTATAGAAATTTTTTGTGGATTTTCAAACTGATAAAACCATAAAAAATTAAAGATAAGGAAGGTTAAAGAGTTTGGACGTTTTATCTGTGACCGATCCTAGCATTAATACAGAAATCAATCCTTAGAAGTTATATATTACCCTTGCGGCATCGTTTAAAAAGCTAATAGAAGTCGGTATTGTGAAAATGTTAAAAAATTAACCCCAAATTGACATTTCCAAGGCGATTAGGATCATAAACATAGTCTTTAATTTTATCCCCGACTCCATATTCTAAGGTTTAATGAATCCGTGTGATTTTTAGTTAGCCCTAACCTTCAATAGCCGCTTATATAATTTTAACAGCTGTCGGATCATTAGTTTGTGAATTAACGGGGTTTTCAATAGGGACGCTACAAAAGTAGACCGATAGGGACAGCAGACGACGCCATATTTTTCCCCGCTCTTTCTACATTTCTCTTCATTAATGTTTGCCATGTCATCGTGGAAAGATTTACGATCCAACAACGAGTTGAAATTATTAATATTTACTACCGAAATTCGGAGTCAGTGGCCTCAACTTTAAGAGCGGTACGTCCAATTTATGGTCGTCATAAACTTCCTGCCAATAATTGAGCGTCTAGCGAAAATTTTAAATCCACAGACACAGTACAAAATGGTCCCTCCCATGCCAGTTGACGTACTTCATGAGTCACCATTGCATCCCGAAAAAATTACGGTTTGGTGCGGTGTATATGCCCGCGGCGTCATTGGGCCGTATTTCTTCCATGATGATCAAGACCGGCTCGTTACTGCGAATGGGAATCGCTACCACTCAATGATAACCAAATACTTGTGGCCCGAATTGGATGATATGGACTTGGACAATATGTGGTTATAACAGGACGGCGACACACAGCAAATGTCACAATCGATCTATTGAAAACCAAATTTGGTGAACGTGTTATCTCACGAAATAGCCCAGTTGATTGGGCGCCTCGGTGGTGCGATTTGACATTTTCTCCAAATGATCAGTGCCAAGTATGTATATACTTTTCCTACACCTATGAAATTTTGCCATATATGTATTTTTCGTCAACCTGCATTTGGTTGTAGAATACCTTCTATTCTGCACTGTTTAATGAAATTGCGTATTTAGCTCATCCTTGATCGTTTCTAGTAGACACGGTATTATCTTCGCATCAGACTCATCTAAATGTTCCCATCACCGGCAACCCAAATCATGTATAAATCGAGTTGACTATCCAGTGAGCTTAAAGCCGTTCTTGTGTTGTTTACAGCCCGAAGTTGAACTTTGGCGGCGACAAGGCCGCCTGCCTTCTGTATCCTCCCGCAGTTGTACAATGGAACTTCACAGACCTTCACTATGCCTAGTACTTCCGCTTGGAAGAAGCTAAATGTGTTAAGTAAACGGTAAGATTAAGATACGAGGTGTGTTCAAAAAGTATCGCGAATTTTGTGTTTTTTCAAAAATTATTTATTTATTCATGAATATCTATTTTGTCCCCTTCAAAGTAATCCCCATGAGATATTATACACTTGTGCCAACGGTTTTTCCAATCTTCGAAGCACTTCAATAAATCATTCTTTTTATCTCCTTCAGCTCCTCCTTTGATGCCGTCTTTATCTCGTCAAGAGAAGCGTAACGTCGTCCTTTCATGGGCTTCTTCAGTTTAGGGAACAAGAAAAAGTCATAGGGCTGCGGCATCATTAGTGTGTTGTTTTTGGCCAAAAAGTCGCGCACAAGCAACGATGTGTGAGCAGTGCCGTTATCGTGGTGCAAAAGCCAATTTTTGTTCTTCCACAAATCCGGGCGTTTCTGGCGGATTGCTACGCGCAAATTGCGCACAACTTGCCAATCGATATGCTTAGGTCCTCAGCAACTTCTCTAACGGTGATTCGACGATTGGCCAATACCATTTTCTCCACTTCATTAATTTTTTCGTCTGTTGTTGAAGTGCTCGGGCGCCCGGCACGCTCTTCGTCGTTCACATCTTCTCGGCCTTCTGAGAACATTTTGTACCACCGATAAACGTTGCTTCGGTCCAAGGTAGCTTCTCCGTATGCCACAGTCAACATTCGGAATGCATCCGCGCACTTAATTTCGTTTTTCACACAAAATTTTATACAGGTTCTTTGATCCATTTTTTTGAATAGGTAAAAATCGAAGACGATCCAAAACACGTGCAAGCAAAGCAGCTGTCAACAATTAAATGAACATTCAAAATGGCCGAGCTTGTCGGCATAAGTGAGAGACATGAGTACCAACATAACGCCACAAAAAATTCGAAATTCGAATATATGTAACCCGCGAAAATTCAAAATTCGCGATAGTTTTTGAATACACCTCGTATATCAAGCTCCTCGGAGTATATTTTGTTCTACACCGCAATCCACTTTGGAGCTGTCGGTATAGATTGAGTTAGTGTTCTCCTTCTTACTAAACCTCTTCTCCATTCACGTCCAGAGGGTATTCTCACCTGGAAGTCCCTATTGAAATCCAACTTTGGGAAGATATGGTCTGATTTAATTAGATTAGTTTTGTGTTGGTTCAGAATTTGGTTATGTCCATAACTCTTCCGATTCCAAGCAAGCACCAACTTCTTAATTTTACGTGCACGTATAATACGCTCGACACCCAAATAAAGGTGGATAAAGGTATTATAGTACCACCGAATGAGGGAAGTTGAAATTGAGGTAGTTTGCTATTCTAAGTTTAAACGTGGAGAAAATCCACAAAATAAATTTGGGTGAACGAAAAGTGATGTTGTTCAAGAAGTCAGGAACTCTAATGGGTGTAGCGCAAGCTCACATTTGACCAAAAACAACAACGAGTTGATGATTCGGAGCAGTGTTTGGAGTTGTTTATTTGTTTGATTGAAGGCTGAAATCGGTTAAAACCGGCTGCATTTGAAGAAAAAGAAGTGCTGTTTCACCGAGAGAATGCACCATGTCAAAAGTGCGTGAAAACGATTTCAAAAATCCTTGAATTGAGCTTCGAATTGCTTCCGCCTGCAGCAAATTCTCCTGATCTGGTTCCCAGCGACTATTTCCTGTCTTCAGATGCTCGCTACTGTCCTACTTGCAAGAAGGCTAAATCAAAAAGAATTTCGCGGGCAAAACTATAACCATAACGGTTATATAAATCCTCAATTTCACAAATCAGAACCTCCGGTACTGGTTTGGTTTGGCGGTCAAGAATGAATCAAGCTAATTTTTGATACCATGCTCTGATGGGCTTCATACAATGGTTCCATTCGCATTTGTCAACAGTTGCAATCCGATGTAAAAACGACTTCTTTGAGAGTTAAAACCGCATTTCCGAAATGCAAATCACCTTTCAACATCTCTAAGCTTTAATTCTTATAGCAATCAATTTCCTTGCTTCTGAATATATCCGTATGCTTTGGAACGTTTTGAAAATGCTGCTTCAGTGATTCTCAAAGATTCTGTGTGCTTTTCTTGTAACCCATTCAAATTCTAAGAACCGGGTACAGGATATGGACAAGCGCTAATTTAGGAAGTTAGATATCTATAACATCAAATTTTCAAAAAGAAAATACCGACTTCTTAATATTTAATGGCAGTTCAAGACATTTGGCAACCCTACAATAATAGTTTTAGTCTCTCTAACCATTCCGCCTTTTGGATTCTAGCATTATTTTATTGCCAAGTGACGTATTGCGAATGCGTACAAAATATCAGTGCGAGTACAATTCTATAAATGCCACATTGTACCAGTATTTATCGCTTGTCGGGAGGAGCAGGTGCTGCGCGGCTAAAGCGGAGGCACTTGAACTGACAGGCACGGCCAGTAGTAGTCAATCTGGCAGACATTTGGACATTTCATTTGACAGAACATGCACAAGATGGCGTCGCAGCGCTTTTATGGCGACACAAAGCGACGGGCGGTTGCCCATAATGGTCGTGATTGTCGATCGTGGAACGAATGGATTGCTCAAATGCGGTGCGTGCTCTTGACAACTTTAGCCTTATTACATGATCTGGGAAATCGTTGCTGCAATTATTAAAGCAATTTTGTCACTTTCAATAAAAATAAACTCGCACAAAATTCAAACAAGCTCGTAAACTCTTAAATGACGCTGAATAAATGTGGAAAAGTATTTGAACTAAATTGCACGAAGTTATGAAACGCCATGAACTGTAGTCCAACTGGTGTGTCGGCGCATATAATATAATACATAATAAGTATTGTAAAAGCTGTCTTAAAATTTTACATATGTATAAGTATATAACTTCGAAGGAAAATTAGAAAAATAAAACAAGAAAAATCGTTAGTCTCGACTGCATCGGACTAAAATATAAAAAGATCTATATCTTGATTTTGATTTGCCATAGTGATGCAAACCGAACACTATATCGATCGGTTGTATCGAGACCTGAGGTAATTCTTTATGCCAATTTTCGTGAAGATCCCTGTCCAAATAAATTAGACGGATCGGTCAGTTTATATGACAGCTTATGCTCTGATATCGGTGGTTCCCACAAATGACAAGCCTTTAGTGAGAAAAGAACGTGCGCAAAATTCTCAAACTATGAGGGTTCGAGTATTTACAGACAGACGGATATAAGGACTTGGCTAAACCAATAGAACTTGTCACACTGATATTATATGTAAATACTTTATAAGATCTCCGACTTGTTACAAATATCGTTTCAAACTTAATATACCCTGTTCAGGATATAATTATTGAGGGTTATACGTAAGTTTATTTACTTTTTTCAACGAATGATCTAGATATGTAAGTCTTCCTCAGAGCGCATATTAGATTAGCATGTCTAACAGCTATGTAGTACCGCATCAAGGGTACTCACAATCCTATCATCGAGGCCCCTCTGACGATATGGATATGCTACATGATCACTAGGTAGAGATCGCGCAAGAGCAAGGCAATCTATACAAATAATTTTTGTCAAAATTTGGTAAAACTTACACTCTTGAGACATCGCTCTGACCCAGATAAGTTCGCAAGAGGTTTATTAAATTACATGTTCCACTAAGTATTCAAGTGCTAAGACAAAAAATTTTTACGCCTTCAGTTTTTACAGTGGTCTGAAAGAATGTGAAGCAGAAAAGTCTCAACACTATTTCTCGAAGTTTCCAGCTTACGTTAGACTAAAATATCATGGTTTCCATCAAGGGAATGTATTGCCTGTAATCAAAATAAACCGCCTCAATATGTTTATGATGGTCTCAAAGGAATTTAAATATATATGAGACCATCACAAGGAATCTGTTTTTGAACTGGCCAAATCATTTATGTGGAGAATGGTGCCATGTGTAGAAATACTCTGAGCGCCATTCACTTTTGAGATTCTTTTACATATGGCTCAAGCAGGTCACGTCTTTCGGTCTTATCCTTTTGGTGGCCAAAACACAACCGTTTAAAGGCGTGCTGAAGTGAGAAGGCGAAACATCCCTTCCCAGGTTGTGCGCTGGCCTTAAGTCCCGCCACGTTTTCTAGTCAATAAAGATTGATACAACCTTTTTATGTTCGTGTGATGTTAGATCTTCATATGTCAATTAGTATGTGCTCGGCAGCTGTTTTTTACGACGAAAAATTTTGTCTGGAGATTTTTACTATAGAAAACAATTTTATAATAAATATGCCTAAAGTTATGTGTTTTCATTGGAATCGCGGCTACAGAATCGTTAAAAATGGTACAGAAGCGTTTCGGGACGTCTACTTTATCACGGACACCAGTATTTAAGTACTAATAAGCATTCAATGAAGGTCACGAAATCTTCGAAAACTTGCCGTATGCGAGTCGTACATCACCTATGTTTTAACGAAAGCAAGAAATAGTTAAAAATAAGTGCCTGAAAAACGTCGCGTTAGCATCAAAGAGATCGCAGAGGATAACAACATGTTTTATGGATCGATCAAACACATTTTGGTTTATGTTTTGAATCTGAAAAGAGCATAAACAGTGCAGTGGTTAAAATAGTTGTTTTCCCCAAATATCTAAGGCTCCACAACTTTAATGGATGACAAAAAAGTCTGCTTCGATTGACAATCCAGTCCAGTCTTCTGGATTTGTATTTCTGCCTTGAAATACGAGGTGCGTTCCAAAGGAAGGAGGATTTAAAAAAAAAACAGAAAAAATGGTTTTTATTATTTTTTTTTTTAGCAGTTTTATTCTGCTTCAATACAGCTTTTTGCACGGTCCAAAAGCATGTGGAGCGAGTGTTTTAGCTCGTTGGCCGGTATGGCCACAGTATGCCGGTGCAAGCCTTTTGAATGGCCTCTATGTCTGCATAATGCTTTCCTTTCATGGGCAAATGCATTTTTCCGAAAAGGAAGAAGTCGCACGGTGCCATATCAGGTGAATACGGGGAGTGGTTAATAGTTAAAATGTGATATGTGGTCAAATAATTCCCCTTGGAATGTTGGATTCTGAGCCATTTTTGGTCGTCAGTCAATTTGTGAGGAACAAGCCTTACGTAAATGTTCGGTCAAAATGCGATAAATCAATATTTTGGAGATGTTCAATTCCATTTCCATGAATTTCAATGATGACTTCAGCTGATTTTTGATGAATTCACGCACAGTTTTGATGGAATGTCCGGTGATCACGGATTTTGATTTGCCCACATATTGATCTTCATTTATGCCCTCACGACCACTTTGAAAACGTTGAAAGCACTCGTGCACTCTGCTACGCGATAGGCAATCATCGCCACAAACTTGTTTCATCAATTGCAGCGTTTCGGTAAAAGTTTTCCCAATTTTAAAACAAAATTTAATGTTGGCTCTTCGTTCGAAGCTCATTTTCGCACCGATAACACAAACATACTGACACTTAAAACGCAATAACTTCACTTCCAATCGATGAAATGTCATGTCAATTCTCACTGGACAATCAATAAAGACAGCAGATTCTGACGCACCCGTGGACATATAGATGTCGCCACCAGGGGGCGCTAGATTCAAAAAGTCCTGTTTACTTTGAAATGCTCCTTCGATAACCCCATATCAATATCGAATAGTTGCAGGTGATATGTAAAATCATTGGGTGAACAAAACTATTATACTCTGTAGCAACATGTTGCAGGTGTATAAAATTATAGAAAAAAAATGTCGTATACATAAAAAAGTTTAAACGTTAAAACTTTAATTCAGATACCTAAATATGGACTTCTTTTTGAAGCTTCTTTATTTGAAATGATTAATCATCGGAAATATACGCTTTTCTAAGCTCAGTATTTAAATTGCTTCCTACCATTATCTAATATTCGCCATTCACGATTCACGCTTCGTAACATAAACAGCGACTATGTGAAAATCTTTCGTATTCGAGATTGCGGAAAAAGCAAACTTTCTACAAACAGCTGATTATCTGGCTCAATTTTCCCACACTTTCCGCTCCGCATGAGTACTCCTCTTTGGGCTCTAGATGAAAGCGGATATTATTAATTGATAAACAGCATTTTCGCACGAATAAACAACCGAGTCGAAATTCCTCTGACAGCATGCAATGAAACAAGCAGCAACAATAATAACAACCACAAGAGCAACCGCAAGAGCAATCTGGCTAATCACAACAACAGGATCAGCACAAAATATATTCACGCGCATGTCTTTCAATTAACCAGACACTTAATTCAATTAAAATCTCGAGTACCCAACAACAATAACACCAGCAGCAGCAAGCACAGCAACCAGGTTAACGGTGTACAGCCACTCAATACTAAGTACACAAACACAAAGTGAAACACTTAACAAGGATTAAAAGGTAAATATGGTGGTTACGATGAGGCAGAAACACACACACACATACACACGCAAAGGAACCAGCTTAACGGTATAATGGCAAACCGCAAGGAGAGAGCAAAGATAATGAAAATAGAGTGGTGTTGGTTGAGTGGTGGAGGAAATCGGTGCCATTGCGAATGCCATCAACAACAACAATAACAATAACGAGGAACAGCATCTGCCACTGTGCGTCATTGCCCTTAGCCAGCACCCCTAACAACAGCAGCAACACCACCAAGAGGCGATAAACAAGGCGTTGGCAACGCATGAAATTGTTTTCATTATCCTTGCAACTCCTGGCTGCCACACCGCTTATCGGCATAACGGTGTTACTGGATGGTGGTGGTGGTTGTAGTTGTTGTTGTTGCTTTTCCAACGCATTTACGCAACGTTAATATTAGCATTACATTTGTAGCTTGTTGGTGTTGTACATCCATTTGTTGTTGTAACGGCCATTTGTTGTGTTGGCGCTAATGGCTGCGCTCGAGCTCCGTGCCACAGCAACAAATGTTGGCGAGCAGCAGCAATTTGTTGACGATACACCGGGGAGTGGCCGCGCTGGCAGCTCACTTCCTCAACAAATAAATACCTCGAGCTGTTAAGCTGTTCGCGCAGTTGTTGATATGCCCTGCATGTGTATGTGTGTATGTATGTGTGCATGCATTTCATCCCTAACGGCACTGTGCACACGTTGATGGAATAATAAAAGTCTCACACAGTAATCCACTTCGGTGAGCTTCGGCAAGCAAAAAGTTACGCAGTAAAATTATTAGCTGAAATAACAACAACAACACACAAGGAGCTTCTCTACGTGAACGCGCAACCCATAGCACTGTGTCTCTGGTTCTTAGGAAAATTGAATTGAATGTTCCAGGAGTATGTACATACATATGTATGTATGTATAATAAATAGATATATATATATATTTGGCTGGCGAATGAAATTGAATTGAAATGCCGGAGATTTTATGGCATGCAACGGAAATCGTTTTATTATCCTGCGTACAAACGATGAGGCCCTGTAAAAAATGCCAAATGTACATAGTCAGACAATCTGGGAGCGGCCGGGAGGCACTTATCGCAAAGT
This sequence comes from Bactrocera tryoni, assembly GCF_016617805.1. NCBI lineage: Eukaryota > Metazoa > Arthropoda > Insecta > Diptera > Tephritidae > Bactrocera > Bactrocera tryoni. The sequence goes on from NC_052501.1 coordinate 43,740,946, forward strand.
AGCAGCTTTATGAAAGTTTATGGCAGCACTAGGGTGGGTCAATAGGTTGTCGAATTTGCCACTTTTTGAAATGTACCGAAAATTAAGAATTCTTCATTTGAAGAAATCATGTATTATGAGTTTAAAAATTATGGAATGGAACACTTGAAAAGCTAGGTTAGGTTAGGTTATTCTGGTAGGTCAATAAGCCAAGCATAGACCAGTTTTGGTTCTTTGCGATATTAGATGGAGTTCAGTAGCTATGGCCAAGAGATGTATTCTTCTTTTGAGTTGCCTGCACTTGACACGAATTTTAACACACTCTGCGGCCTCACTATTGATACCTCCTCCAGTCTACCATACCGTGAAGACCCCAGATGCGTCCAGTGTAGTCTTGCCAATGCCGGACAAATACTGAAGAGATGCTCCACCATTTCCCTGGTACCTTGTTTGAGACATTTCCTGCAGTCTTTTCATTCTGCCAGCCACTTTCTGCGGGCGTCGCCACCAGACGGTGACCAGTTAGTATTCCCATCATGTTCCCACAGTCCCTTCTATCGAGTGCCACTATGAACTTTGTGTACTTCCGATCTAGAGTTTTGCTCATGACTTTGCAGTTTGGCACCCAAATAGCTCGTGCCATCGGATTTTGATTTTCTTTACCATGCTTCTGTCGAGATCGTCCTATAGACAATGCATGGGTTTCCCAATGTTGAACATGTTTTCGGATGTTAGCCGTTCACCATTCTCGGTAATCTCGTCCACTATTTCATTGCCATCGATGCTTTGTGGCCTGGCACCCAGCCCAACCGCCATTACCCACCGAGCTACACCAGAAGATTCTATATTTAAATTCTCCAGTAGTAGTCATCTAGCCAATTTTATTACGCAGTTTTCAGCGAAGAAGTCTCTAGGTGGCAAGTTTAGTACCAAAAGTTAGGCCAGTCCGCAATTTAAAAAAATTATTTTTTTGCTTGAAGTACATATTTCAGCTATAGCTGAAGTTTTATTATTCGACCTAAATGTAAGTTTTTTATAACCTGAGCAGGGTAAATTCAGTTTACCACCCGAAAAGAAAATTCGAAGACCGTATGAAATATACATACGAGTAGATACATATAAATGATTAGCATGTCGAGCCGAATTTATTTAGACATGTCCGTTTGTCTGTCTATTTATACTCGAACTAGTTCCTCAGTTTTTGAGATTTCTTCCTTTGGAACTGCTCTTTTGTCGGAACGGCTATATCGGACTACTTAAGCATATAGCTAGCATACAAACTGATCATCTAGAATTTCGTGAAAACGGTGGTTCCGAATATTGTAATTATAGCTTCGGTGCAGCAAAGATAACGTTTGTTCCTGATTTTGTTACAGATAGCACGAATTCTCACGACATGAAATTTTGAAAATGCTTGTTCCGAAGATTAACCCAATGGACGCCATTTTGTATGTCAATATAAAAAAGTTATATATCAAGTAAATACTCCCAGCATAAATTATTAAAGTTAGGCCTTTTTAATATCTGTAGACTTACGCAACCCCCTTACATATTTTCCTTTATGAAAATTCATTTATTATGTTGTTAATATGATCTCAAAGAAGCATGAAGAATGTTCCTTCCGAGCTGAATAGAATGATTTTGTGAGTGTGATAGTTTTAGAGCAGACCAACAACAGTAATCTTGAAATCATATCGTTCTGCATCGATATAAAGTATGTGGTGTGTTTTATAAGGTGGCTGAAGCAAAATTTACAAGTTGCTTTTTCCAAATAGTTTCTTAGAATCTTCGGTATTTAAACTAATAGCATCGGTGAAGTCAAACTTAACGTGTTTCCTTGGTTTTAATTTCAGATGGCACGAGTTCCCAGAATCAACTAGAGTATCTTGGAAACGGTGCTTCCGAAGATTGGTTCTTTTGTAATTATAACATGAAGTCGAACGTTGTCATGACCCTCGTGTCTAGTCGCAAATTCCTCGTCAATAGTTTTACCTGGTATTAGAAGGAAGAATAATATTAGGCTTAGATATTGTTTATTTAGCTTGCTGTCCCGATTTCCCATATGATTTTTGGACGTTTTGACTTGTTGTAGTGGATCCATAATTCATCACCAGTTACAATCCAATGCAAAAACCATTTCTTTTTGTAGCCTTCGGGCAGCATTTCCGACTTGCAAAATTGTCTCTTAACGTCTCTACGGCATCTTTTAAACGCTTTGAAATAGTTGATTGAGTAACGCTTAATATAATAAAACTATCTAGGTACGTAGGTTGTTATATATATTTCTGGCCTAATAATGTAAATAGGCATATTTATCAACGAAAATGATTATTTTTTTGTTTTATTTTTATTTTTTTTTTTTTTTATTTTTTATTTCTTTTGTCGATTGCTGTTTTTTTTCGGGCTCATACGCATAGATCCATGATTCGGGAGAAATGCATAGGCATGCCTCTATCTGAAGGTATGTTACATGACGGTCTTGCATTATCAGTTCACGTACGGCATCGATGTTTTCTGGCACAACGGCTGTTTTTGGACGACCTTCACGGAATTCGTCTTTGAGCGAGCGTCGGCTACGATTGAATTCGTTGTACCAGTTTTTCACAGTCCTATAGGATGGTGCTTCATAGCCACTTAGTGTTGCCCTAGGCCAGAATATATATAGCAGCCCTCGTATCAATGCAAAACTTTAACTCTTTGAACCTCCCTAATACACATAAAAAGCGGTGAAAACAAAAAAGGTGACCACAAAATCGGCAACAGCTGGATAGACCAGTGGATCAGCGCTTCGTTGTGGCAAGCTACTAATGCAAAGTGCGTGGGTGTTTTCACAGCCATTTATTATCTACCGTTATACAAACACACTTACATAACACAAACACATTCACTGGGCGGTGGTGTCTGCTCGAGTAGTCGTCGTAAACCGCAGAGACAACAAAGTTCTAGCGCACCGTAATTTCAGCTAAATAAACTACGAAATTGTTCAGCTGCATCCACCCACCTCGCGCTCTTCCTTCGCCAACACACTCCCCAATCAAGTGGCGATATCACCTTCAAGCCCAGCTAGCGCTCATCCCCAGATCCGACTCTGTGTGGCTGGGTACACGGTTGGGCGCTGTGGGGTGCGACAGTTCATGACTGCGATTTGTACGATAAGGAGAAGGTAATCAAATTATGCGCCACTCGCCGAGCGAACGCATCCACTTCAATTACACACACACATAACCCCCGCCCCCCTTTCACCCACAGATTGGCGTGTTTATGGCGCGCAGTAAATTTTAAGTTAATTAAAAATCATGACAACACGAGTACACAGGCACTCGCCTCACGTAGCGGGTGTACGTGGCCATGGGGGAGTCATTGTGGGCGTTTTTGCGACTGCGTGTCCGCCTGTCACGTGATAAGCGTGTAAGTGCACAGATTGAATTAATTACATATTCCCATGCTGATGCTGAAGTAGATATTACAAATGGATTACAATTCGAATATAAACACACCGTGGCACATGGTGAGTGGTAGTAGAAGTGGAGGAAGGATATGATTTGACGGGAGTGCGGAGATGAGGAGCGCACTATGAGAAAAACAATATTTCAATATGAGAAAAGTTTGTAGTTTTTATGTTTGAGGTCCGTATTCACTAGACGGATTTATTTCCTAATGGTTATGTAATGACTATAACCAGGGCGATTTTCACGAAAGTCGTCTCTACTATACTTACCTCGGAGCAGAATTTTGTCAAGTAAAAACGTGAAATGTTTTCTGTGGCTACAAACTTCTTCCATATTAGACTAGTGATGGTGCTCGGTCAGAATAGAATCACCAGAAACTGCAAAGCCGGTGCTTGGTAGGGCACCCTTACCCCAACTTCAACCGATTGGAAGCGAGTCGGAATTCCGTTGTTTTCTTGCCTTCTAGCTCTATGACCTATAGGATCAATAACCTCTAGCACTTAGGGACCAGTGAGCTCGGAAATCACTGCTCAATAACTAAAACCTGTGAACCGTAAGAGTTCCTCCGAACTCAACGCTTCCTTGTGACTTAGCAAAGTTGATTTCGTAGCTATTGTAGAGGTTCTAACTGGACACTGTTCAATAGGTACAAACGCCGTTAATCGCTTTATAAATTTGTGACGGGCTCAAAATGTTTCGTCGATTTATGAGAATCTAGTGGTCCACTTTTAGGTGTTTTTGGGTAACATGAAGGACGAAGATTTGTCTAAATGATATGATGATTTTGTATCAACGCTACGCCAAAACCTAACCTAACCGGTTCTTAGTCCAAAAACTACAGAAGCTCTGTGTGGAACAAAATTAATGTCTCAGAATTCATGAGGCTTTCTCCAATAGCCATTTCATCACGTTTTTATGCAGGAAGTGCTCCCTAAATAATTTCAGTTTACTCTGAGCATCGGTCACTAGATAACCTCTTGGAGTTCTACAAGAGTATGCTCCGGTCTTTGTTACCCCTGTCAGCCAGCTTGTCAAGCTCTTCACGATTGTCAGCTTCTATCTTTTTCTGTCAGCAAATGCGTCTCGCTTCCCTCTTCACCTCTCGGTTTATATCCCATCCCACACGTGCTGTGGTCAGTTGTAACATTGCGAGGTAGGCAGTCTGTTTTCTCCCCACTGCGACACGGCTCTCCTTATCGTATCAGCTGTTCTTTTGTCTTTTCCGAAATCCTATGACTTCGTTTGCATCTGTACGTAAGCAGCTTGAAATGCCGTCCAACAGTTCCCTTATGCTAGCGTCTAGTACTACCGAAAACCATATTTCGGACCCCGGCGAAGTCGATCAGCCTCAAGCCTTTTGGAGATGTTTCATCTTGGAGGCTGAATTTACCTACCGTTGTGCCAAAGACGCCTTCTTGCTCAACTTTTTTATTTTGGAGAGTATTCTAGATTCAGGGCCACCGAAGTTAAAGTTGTTTCTTGTATTATCCGCGATAGCAACTACTTAGAATTTGAATATTAAATTGTTTCGTTAAATATATTTTTATAGATATAAAGCATATTTCGAACTAAGAAACCAAGAACTATAGCTATAAATTCTAACTTTGTAGAAAACGTTAACATTGTTTTACAGACTCATTACGAATCTAATAGGCCTTATCCCGATTAATCAACACACATTTAGAATATTTACGCCAGTCATTAGCGTCTTACTCACTCCCCGTCTCGTCGCCGTAGAAGTAAGCAATTTACAAATTTTCATGTTTTAATCAAAAGAAAACGAAGAATCATTACTCACTTACTGCTAATCGGAAAATGTAGTTAATATGTTTGTATGTATGTATTCAGTGTAGAAAGATAGTGCCACAAAACAATCGGCAGCCATTTTGCTGCCAAGAGAACTGAAAATGTTTTCCCAGAAAAGAAACTGACGAAAACCACACAAAATTATGGAAAAAGTATGAAGCTACTAAATGTGGCATATTTCTATGTATGTGAGTGTGAGTTTGTGTGAGAGTATGAGTATTCACCACAATGCTTGTTGGGTGGGTGTTGGAAAATTAATGGAGTTTTCTTTTTATTAGTTTCCGTCAGGGCAGCGCAAACACGCAAATGAATACATATACATATTTACATAAATACATATATACATACTAATACTAATTCATACATATATGTAAATACACATATATAAAAACACAAACTATATACATACATATGCATATAACTACGTAAAAAGTATATTTCAAGCGTATTTCCACAAGTACCTTCACGTGTCTGCATGTGTATGTGTTTGCCCTCCATATTACCGTAATAACTGTATTAATTAGCTGTTGAAACAAAAAAAGCAAGTAAGAATGAACACAATTGCTGTAGTTTGCACCAAAAACTATTTTCGACTCTTTTCAATCGTCATTTGTGCACTTTACGTGTATTTGTGTGTCTGTATGTACTCATGTGATATGAATGCATGAGTAGTGTGTTTTGTTGCCGTTCACAAGCAACTTCAAGCGGAAATTCAATTTCTACTCTAATGAGACTCATGATTATTTAATTGAAAGCAACTAATGCAATTAGAGCACAACTGCCAACAACAAATACAACAAGTTATCCGTAGAACAATATGAAAGAAAACTAGTACACATATATTTATAATTGTAAATACTTCCATTGAAAGCCACTAGAAATTGACAGTAAATTTAAATTTAATTAGCAGTGATGGGACAGACAGCAGCGCACATACATGAGGGCGGGGCATTGTGTGCGAGTGTGGGGGAAATAATGAAGTGAAATGTGCATTGGAAATTGGAAATTAATTTTAAAATGCTCACAAGAATTACAATGACATACTTGGAAATGTATGTGTAGTGTGCTTGTATAAGCAAAATTTTCATTTGGAAAATATGTGTTTTAGGGTAGGTAAATAAACAAATATTATACCAAGTATAGGTAATATAAGCAAAAGTTTTGTCGTTTCATAAGAAAAACACAATTTTATGATTCAAAATACACTTTATTATTTAGTATAATCTCTCTGAACATTAATGCACTTGCTCCAACCATCCTCCAATCTTTGGATCCCATCCCTGAAGTGAGAATCTGGAAGGTCTGCAAAATACGTTTCAACAGCCGTTATGACCTCTTCATTTGATGATAAACGCTTGCCACGCATAAATTGTTTGAGCTTGAAAACAATTGGAAGTCGGTGGGCGCCAAATCTGGTGAATACGGGGGAAGCTCCGAGAATCCGATCTTTAATTCATGGATTTTAGCCATTGTCAAAATGTTTTACCAGTTTGCAAGTAATCCACAAGCAAAATTCCTCTCGCATCCCGAAAAACTTTGACCGATTTCCAGACACGAACTCGTTTCGAAGCCGAACAACTAGGTTCACACCACTCTTTAACTTCTTGTTTCTTTTTCAGGATCATGGTGATAGACCCAAGTCTAACTCTTAGTGATGAATCTAAGCACAAATTCCACTTTATCCGTTTTAAAACGCTCCAAATGTTGCTGAGAAAGTCGTATTCGAATGTGTCTTTGTTCATTCGTTAGCGAATGCGACACCCATTGTGCACACAGTTTTCTAAAACCCAAAAATTCAATTAAAATATGACTCACACTGCCTAATGAGATGTGTAGAGCCTCTACTAAATCCCTCTCAGTCAGTCGACGATCTTCCAAAACCATATCTTGTATTTTGGCTATAATTTTTGGTGTTGATGCGCTTTTTGGACGTCCTTAACGTGGATCGTCTTCAAGGCTTGTACGACCACGTTTAAATTTAGCAAACCATCTCCCTACTGTTCTAATGGTAGGTGAACAATAATTATACATTTTTGACAATTGTTCGTTCCGATTCATGAGATGATGTTATTGGCTATGCCTCCGCGCCATATATCAAGACTGGAATGATGAAGGACTTGTAGAGTTTGGTCATTGTCAAGTGTTGATGTTGCTTCCAAGATAGACGAAATTATCTACGACTTCGAAGTTATGACTGACAACAGTGATGTGCGAGCCAAGTCGCGAATGGCATTACTGTTTGTTTGGCAGGAGTTATTTCGTGTTATTCTCGTTTAAAACTATACGCTTTGTCTGAAATCTCGTTTGGTATCGAACGGCTCGGAGAGGTTCTTCCTGATCCTGACAGAGCTTTTTGTATTGCGCAACGTCATTTTACACAGCCGCATTAGCTTTGCGGGGATATGCGGCTTTAAAATGGACGAAGAGGTGATGTGTATCGATGTTCCTTTCAGGGGTGTTTTCCATGATTTTGTACATGGTGAAAACCTGGTCGATGGAAAATTTTCCAGGTCTGATAAGGTCCAGACAAACTGTTTATGAACCTAAAAAATTATTATTATTATTAATTATATATTTTTATTATTAATTAATATTTTTTCCTTAACTTTTTTTATTTTATCTTCCGTTTCTAATGAGTTTCAACTATGATGTTTTTTTTTGCTTTCAGAAATTATCTACCCTAGCCCATCATCTTTGAAAACTATTACATCAAACTTCAAAATATTGCAAAAGTCTCCCATTCGGCTTCTAAGTCACGTTATTTCCGAGCAGCTAAATTAATTCAAACCAGGCGACAATTTAATGAGCTCAAAATTCTGTTTAGTTTGTGGAGAAATTTGCCGTTTCCAGAGTGAGGAGTAGAGAATTATAAATAGAAAGAATATATGTGGTTGTCATTAAGTCAATAACTTTCAGACCATTAACATTATTCACAAAAGTATTCAGTACATCCAAGCACTTATTGCGGGGAGTTGCAATAGTCGGGTTACAAAAACAACAGAAGAAATAAATATATGTCTCGTCTTCTGCTATTTCGCTGGTAAACACCCTGGAACATGCCATAAACTAAATAAATGTACTGAATTTCAATATTTATGACTTTATTTTCCCACAAAACGGCGCATTTTTTACTCAATAAGCATTTGCCGCTGACATTAAGCAGTCGATGCCGGCAAGCGAACGCCTCACCGGCAACCCACCGTGGCAAGCGAGCTGCGGCATGACATTTCAAATGGTAAAACGCTAAGTTCTGGGCTCACTGCTGTGTTATGCCTAAGTCTCATGTACTACAGGGCACTTCTACAAGGCATTGTGAGAGGTTGCTTCCCTACCCGGGCTGTCGGCCCACTCCTCGTCTCGGCGATCCAATTAAAAGGCCGCAATGACGGTGACATTTGTTAATGTTGCCTCGCTGCACGTGAATATAAATCAAGGAGATTAATCGAACATGGCTCAATTGCCATACCGACATGGCAGTGAAATGGCACAATGAATTCAACAACAACAAAAACAACAATGACGACAACTAGACCAACATTCGCATAGGCATAGCGAAGAGCAGTAGAACCGCGGTGTTGTTGTTGTTACTTGCCGCTTTGGGGTTCACTAAAGTGACAGTTGGCATTAAATCGCAACTTCATGAAGGCACAAAAAGTAGCAACAACAAAAAACAAAAATGGTTTCAATAAAAATATTCGCGTACCTTCTTAGCGGGGTATGTCTCTACATAGTAGTCGTTGTTGTGGTTGTGCAATTCGCCCGCTTTTGGGTGCTATTATTATGGTTGTTATGTTTGTTTGATTTGTTGTTGCTACATAATAGTTACAATTTTATGGCTTATACACTGCTGTTCGCCTTTTTATTCCGATTTTATGGACAAGTGATTTACTCAGTAGGCAAAGCTTAGTTCGCTCTTCGGCAAGAGTACTCACGTGGTGTGGGTTTCCATTATGTAACTGCATGTAATTAACTGTCAAAAGTTTTGTGCTTGGCTTTTTGGCTTACTACGGTGTTTAATCTTAAGGAGTTTAGTCAGTCTAAAGGCCTAAATTTGATAATCTGTATTGGGAGTTAGGAGAATGAAATCCAACTTTGCGCTCTAAGGTTTATTAGAAATATATTTGAGTATAAAAAAGCTTCTATTGACAGTTTGGTACAATATGGCGGCTATTGTGGCAATCTTCGCAATCATCTTTCTCAAGAGGCCCACGAAAATTTCTTCACAGCGAGGAGAATAGTAGCTGGTGGCCAGATATGGAGAATAAGGTGGATGCGGAAGCAATTCGAAGTCCGATTCATGGATTTTTGCCATCGTTTTCACTGACTTGTGTCACGGTGCATTGTCTCGATGAAACAGCGATTTCTTATTCTTCGAAAGCGGAGTTTTTTCGGCGATATCGTCCTTCAAACGGTCCAATAACGATATGTAATAGTCGCTGTTGATGATCGTTGCTTTTTTATGGTAGTCAATAAAATTTATTCCATCCGCATCCAAAATACAGATGCCATAATTCCAATTTTACTTTTATAAGTCTCCATTAAGGGGTTACATGGGTTTCCTCGGGTAAAAGGCAATTCTTCAGCAATTTTTTCTCATATAAACAATGAAAATTTTCCGACCTTTTTTTTAAATAGTTGTAATCGAAAAAAGAATCCTTCGCCCAAGTCTTTAAAAATTGTATCTAAAAGACCTGTGCACAATTTATTGAAAATCGGTTGAGTAGGTCTCCAGAAATCTTGAAAACTGTCCTCAAAAACACATTTTCAAGAAAAACGCATTTAAATATTTGAGTGACAATAAAAACTAGCCTCGAGCGCACAAGTTTTCAAGACACCGAAACTATTACTCGGATCAACTTGAAAATTGAGGATTTTATTTTTTAGAGGTTTTGTAGAATTTAATAAGACAGTGAAAAAAATTTTTTTTTTTTTAACCGCAACCTCTTAAGATTTCCTTCAAAATGATAACTTAAGGAATTTCATTTCATAGACTCAACAGCCGCTTTGAAGCTTTTCCGCAAATATGTGTTTCAGGTAAAGGAAAAAGCCACGTTTAACCCAATCTGGCAAATATTTGTGAGATATATATATCCTTCGTTTCATGCTTCCAAGGAAAAAAGTTTCGATATTCCTTACAAAGTTTGCAAAACAAATCTTCGAGTCTTAGCCTTCTAGCAAATTCTGTTGTGTTAATTCATAAGATAAACTTAAAAGCTCTTTATTCTCTCTCAAATAAGTACTAAACATTTTGAGTTTTTCCATAGGTATATGACAAGTTTCCATGATTTCACAAAACTTCTCTGAAAAATTCCTGTCAGTCCTGATAAAATGAAGGGTCTGAAACTGTAAAATATAAATTTTTTATACTCTTCCAACATGTTTCTACAAATTATGGATATGGATACACATAAATGATCAGGATGACGAGAAAAGTTGAAATCTGCGTGACTCTTTGCCTGTCCATGAAAGCTTAATATGAGTAAAAATTGAGATATCGTGATGAAACCTCGTATAAATATTCGTCGGCGCCATCGGAATTGGCATTACATATGGGTGGTATCGAACTAGTGTCACGTTCAAAAAAAATCCTTCATCGAAAACCTATGGAGTGTCATAACTAAGCTCCACATTAAGCTATAATCAAGCGCATTAACTTGTAGCAACTGTGGTTTGAAAATTTTTAAGTATTTGTCCATATCTCAAAAAGCACTAAAAGTATTTTCACCAAACTTTCAGACGTCTTTCCATGAAATGGGATGAAAATGGGAGAAATCAGATGATGATAGAACTAATAAAGATGCGATAACTCAATAATTCATTAAAATCCAAGATGGTACGAAAGGGCGTCATAGAAACCGCTAGCAAAGTTGAACAATGAGCGTTTCACTGCCCACCTCTAGGTGAAATCCCATATTTCAAGAACTATTTGATGAATTTTAACCAAAGGCATGACAATATTTTATCTTTTTTATGTATAATATATCAAAATGAGCGAAATCTGGCTACAACCATACCTACTTCTAAGATGTCACATTTTTAAATTCGTTATGATTCTTTCACTTTATGGTATACGGTATCATGTATAAATCGAAAATCAATGGAGATATGGAAATAAACTTTACATACAAACTTATGGTGTATAATGAAAGTCAGAGAGCAACGCTTTCTGGAAATATTATGTTGTGTTGCCCAAAATTGTTAACATCGGCTCAATACTTCCCCAAGCTAGAGTACACCGAACATCGGAACTTAGTACTTTCTTATATTCAGGTATATGTACATATATAGTATTTTATTTTTTTTTATACTTATGCACTTGTGGATTTACGGCCGCAAAATTATTATGCAGTAATGGCACTCGTTCTTCAACCAGCAAATCTTCTTGCCTACCCATCGCTGCAGACATTAACAATGCCACACATTAACGATTCCATTCAGTTTACGACGATCATAAAGCGCTTAACTTTGTAACACCTTAAATAAGCTGTAATGAACATTTAACCGTAACAATCAAAACGAAGAATAAATGCTCGTAAAGTACTGTTGAGGTGAACCAAATTTTCCAAAAACAAATCGACAAAAATAACCAATTTTCGGTATTTATACCTATATCTGATTATTAAAGAGAATTATTGGTATATAAAGCTGGTCAACCTTTAATACCAGTAACTGTGGAATATTAATGAACTTTCAAAAACCATAAAATCATAATCTTAAAAATCAAAGAATTTAAAATTAAGAAACAATGTCATTTTAAAGTACGTATGTATAATCTTTGCATGTGATACATACATATATGTATGTATATACAACGGTGAAGAATTATTAGTATAATCAATGTAACCGGTTGTTCTTCTATTAAGTCCTGCCATAACTTCTGTTACAAGATCAGACAGTTATGAAAATAAAACTATGTATAATACATTTTTTAGTAAAGTTAATTTGACATCATAATGAATATATATAAGTTATATTATATGGGCAATATACAAAATTTTATTCCAAATGGTCAGCTTTTGTTTTGACACAAACCCTCAAAAAATTCGACCATTAATCATTATCAGCACGCACATTTTCTATTGATATTGATGACGCTCTCGAACTAAAGCTATTTTGAGTCTCTGTAAATTTCTGTGAGATATTCGAAAGATCCAATTCTGAATACATGCTGTAGTCCAATGGTTTCAAATTTGTACTTCTAGGCGACCAATCTACTGGAGCAGTATCTTATTGAAAGATCCAATACTTTTCATCGAGGCAAGTATTACTTAACTGTTTTACTACGCCTTCAAAAATATGATCCTGTTACTTTTGCCCTGTTTTAGACCCCTTTTTCATAGAAGTGTAGAAGAGATGGCATTTTTCTGAATTTTTTTTTGCTGCATTGATTGCAAGCTTTGTAACAAAACGTATGGCAAGATTTTTCGAACAAATCACAAGTCCTCATCTTACAAATGTCAGATCTCCATGAAACAATATATAACAGGCCAATTGAAAAGTTCACGGCCTACCATAAAAAAATAAAATTAGTTTTGTTTTATTCAACTTAGTTCCCTTCAAGGGTGATACACGGATTATAACGATCCTCCAACTTTTCGATACCATTTTTGTTGTATGATTCGTTCGATAGACCCCAGTTTCGTCGATCATGTCTTCATTCGAAGAAAATTTCTTTTGAGGTCAGAGAACAAAAATAGTCGCTGGAAACCAGAACTGGAGAATACGGTGAATGTAAAAGCAATTCGAAGCCCACCAATTCATGGATTTTTGCCATAGTTTACACTAGCTCGTGACACGATGCATTGTCTTGATGTAACAGACCTTTCTTTTACTTCAAATATTCCATGTGCATTCCAAAATACAGACATCATAACCTTGCCTGTTGATTGAACTTCGGAATGAAATGATGGCGCCATGTTTCAGCCATTGTCACATATGGACGCAAAAACTCGAGTTTATTACGACTAAACATCCACAAACACTACTCCGAATCATCAACTCGTCGCTGTTTTTGGCCAAAAGTGAGCTCGCGCGGCACTCACTTTGCACAGAGCTTTTTGACATCCAAATATTTGTGAATGACATGACGCACACGTTCAGTTGATATCTTTAGAGTGCCTGCTATCTCGAACACCTTCACAGTCAGCCAAAGCATTTCGGGCTTTTGACGTTGTCGTCGTTCAACCTCTTTTGGCCGTCCATCGCTTTCATCGATCTCTGTACTCATTGCACCACGTCTGAACTTAGCATACCAATCCTTGATGGTTGATTTTTCCTGGTCATCAAGTCAAACTTTAACTTCTAGTGTGTTTTTTCTTTGAAAAAAGCAATAGTTTATCAACTTGCGAAATTATTTTTTTTCCATTTTTTCATAATAAAAAAGATTGTTGTTTCACTCAATATGATATAATTGACAAACTAATAATCCAAGAGCTGTCAAAATTAATATACGAGCCTTTTGAAAATTAGGGCTAACAAAAAATCATATTAAATCTATGTATTAGGCCAGATATATTTGACCTGCTAGCTGAAGCTATCCAGTTAACCGCCGCTATTTCAAAAAATTCCTTCTTAGCAAGTGTCTTGCCTTTCTAGACCTTCTTCTATTGCCCAGTATCGTTGAAATCAGTAATAATTGAGTATACAAAAGTGTTTGGGCCTCCGAAGCAGGACTTTGGTTTCTCATGATACCCAAAATAGTATAACTTTGTTTCCTTCAATTATTTGTGTCATGTGACATTTAAATTCAATTATTCCGCCAAGTAAAATCTACTTAATAAATATGTATGTATGTGCATATATACCGACTTCAGATGTCATAAATCAATCGCTGTTAAATATGCAGTTAAATGTAGACACACGGACCAAAATTTTTTCCCAACTTAACTGCTTATTTACTTATATTGGATTACAAGCGAAATTCTTAACAAAAGAATTCACTAAATTACATAGATTATATACATACATCGTACATACATATATACACACATACACCTATGTATATCCTACGGATATTCCATTACAGCGACAGACACACCCATTCAGCTGCTCCGCCGATAATAAATGATCCGTAAATACTCAGAACAATAGTTATTCAACAACAAATAGTAACAAATTACAACATGTAATGGCAGCGAAATCAAAATATTCGAAAACACATTAGAACCATTACAAAAACACGCACAGAACAGGCAAATAAGCGCAAGCGAATCGATCGAAGAAGGACGAATAACGGAACAGTCATGCCCACCGAAACCTCAATTCAGACCGGTATGAATGTATGTGTATTCACTAATCCTAGAAAGTCCGCTCGATCCCCATAACGGCACTGGAATTGCGCAAATCCGTTGCGCAATAAATTTCTTCAATGACAACACTTCATAAACCAATCGAAACCCTGCAATTACGAGCATCCTTATACAAACTGTAGACGCACGCGAGAATAGCCAACGATGAGCAACTCATATATGAGAAGCAAAATTTAATTTCTCCCATACCCTGGCGCTTCGAGGTTATGTAAGCGGGAAGCTCTGCTGCGCGTTCTCGTGTCGTTGGCGTTTCAATAATCAAATATTTTTGGAAAGGGAAACCCATTCGGCGTTCATGACTGACAGCAGCTGTTCCGAAGTGCTAATAATCTCTTAGATGTTGGCGCTCTTTTGGAGCTTGGAGCGGGTATACACAAGTAACTTTATATTATATATGTTTACATATGTACGTGTGTGGCATTAGAAAATTGCTTTTTCTTGCCACATCATTGTATAAATGTTAGTATGAGCTCGTGCGCGATGGTTTCATAAAGGACTTGTGTGTGGATTTAAGAATAGAAACAGTGGGATATTTCGATAAAAAAATAGTTTTGATAATGTTCAATATCTCTTGTTAGCAAATAAAAACTTCATATCTCTTCGTCATCCCACTCATCGTTAGCATAAAAACCTTAAATGCTTTTTTGAACCCATTTTTGACAAGCGAAAGACATCTTTCAGAAGGAACGGATGATCCAAGTAGTGGGATGGTCAACATATTCGGCTTTCTGAGCGTAATATTCGCAACACCATCAAACACTTTGAGACCCAGCATTCACTATTGGATAACAAACGACCAAATAGACCACCTCCAGCTCTCACTGCTGAGAGAGTACACGAAGAGCGTGGGGAGTCGTTTCAGCGCCATTCACAGCAGCACGGACTGACTTATGGAACAACTTGGCGCATTTTACAAGCAAAACTGCCATATTTGAGTGGAAGAGATACAGAAGCTGTCATTTCATCCAGAAAAAGCAACGTTTGGTGTGGTTTATGAGCCGGTGAAATCACCGGTCCATATTCCTTTTAAAATGATGCTCGTAAGAACGTAACCGTCAATGGCGACCGTTATCGCGGATTTTAGAGCGCCTAATTGTTGCCTGAAATTGGAGCTCGTAATCTCGGCGGCAGTTGGCTTCAACAAGACGGCGCCACTTCTTACACATCGCAGCAATCAACGGATTTATTGAGAGAACACTTCTTTGGGATGATAATTTCACGTTTTGAGCCAGTCCATTGGCCTGTCCCGCTTCGTTTCAAGACTTTGAGCAAAACATCACGCATGCCATTCGCCAGTTACCAGTCAAAATGCTCGAACGAGCCTTAGAAAATTGGACTCAATGATCGACCTAGGTAAACGCATACATTGTCTAATCGACGATCTGAACAGGAGCATGGCAAGCAATATTAAAACGCTATAGAATGATCATATAAAAAGCGACAGGTCAGAAACACACAAAGTTTATACACACTCGCAAGAAAATGGTTGTAATAGTTACTAGTCACAGTCTTTTCGCTGCCCAAGCTTTCAGCATGGAGCTGACCGGTCCAGCGGAATGCAGGAAATGCAAATAGCGAAACATCAAGAAAACAATGGAGCATCTGTTATGCACTTTTTACGCATTGAGAAGGCAACGCTTCAAGCTCCCACGGGATGAGATACTGGAAGAGGTTTCGGCATCCTAAAGGAACCATTTTTCAGTTGGGAAACCCGACGGAGTCACTTTTTAGTTGTAAAGTTTTTTAAGCAGTTGTTCTTAATAAACTTGAGAAACAGAAAGATAAATCATCCGAAAAAGCACATTTCAAGTGTGTATCAAATCTATCTATTAAATCATGTGGTTTTCAATTAGTACCGTTTTCTAAGTTGGTCTTCTTGATAGATGTTGATGTGGACAACATATAGTTCCAACAAGACGGCACTACATGCCATATAGACTTCGAAGCAATCCATCTTGGCGAGTGTATTATCTCGAGTCGTGGACTTTAAGATCATGCGATTTAACACCGCTGGACAATTTTTTGTGGGGTTGTGTGAAGACACTTGTCTAAACGGAGATAACGGACGGGAAAAGAATGTGCAACGCGTTATTGCTTACATACGACCCTAATTGATGCAGAAAAGTAGTCGAAAATTGGGTTTCTCGACTGGAATTTATTCGAACGTAATTGTTAGTTCGCTTGTGCGAAAAATCATTTTAAAATATAATAACAACCACTAATTTTCATATTAAAACAAAATTCTGGGTCATAAAATTAGATTATATGAGCTTTATTCTTTCTTGAAAATCACGCGTCTAAACAAAACATCCTTTAGTATAAAAAAGTATATTTCACCCAAAAACTTCTGCAACTCTCGAAGCATGCTGTTTATATTGATTTTATAATACCAACACCAGCTACCATTTCTACTTCGATTTGTATTATGATTTCTCCATATTTTCCCACTGTTCTTGCATTATTGTTTGATTTCAATTTCGAGCACACATACAATCGCAGCTACATTCGTAACGGCATATGCTATTTATGATAGATGTGTTTGCTGATCTAAGCATTATTTTTCTATTAAGTGAAGTAAATTTTGCCATTACCGTTGATGGTGCCAAACATCATCGATGGCATTATTGAATCAGTGTTATTTCTATTTGTATTTGTGAATGGCGCGTGTTTGAAGGGGGTTATTGCGTTATTGCAATTCGGCTGGATCATCGAATATTTATGTACGCTGTCATAATGGACAGACATAACTGCCAAAATGCGTGTATTAGCTGCAACACGCAAACAAATTTGCTTCCTTCGTTGTATTTGTTGGTTTCACCAAAAATGGCATCATCAATGATGTGAATGCGGTGAATGCAATTTATCATTCATTTAATGCACTTTTTTGTTTGACTAATGCGTTTGTGGCGTCCAGCTGTGTAGCATTAGTGGAACTGTGGAAAAACTAGCTTTTTGAGAAATGGCAAATCGAACACTGATAACTACCGCTAAACTGCTGATTCGATTTGTGGATCCTAATGTAGTTTTGAGTTGTCGCTGGATTAATGTCTTTAAAAATGTAGCAACTTATATTAGTAGAACCGTTTACCTTGTATATTATTTCAGAATGTACATCCATGATAATTTAGGGTAACTGTAAATTACTGCTTTTCTGTCTCCCAACGTTTGCTGTAATTATAAAACAGAGCCTAAATAAGTGACTGCCTTTTTATACCCCTCCTCGATTTTTAGTATTCTAATGAGCATATACATTACACACTTACGATTGAAATCTTTTTATATATACGAGTAAGTAGTCACCGGCCTTTTGCCTTTTTTGGCAAAATGCGTTTTTTTATTCAAAATCGTTCAGTTGACTGTCTAATAAATTTAATGTACATATCTCCTTAACCGCTTAAGCTACAGCAACAACATTTTCTGAGTAGTTCTACCGACGGTATGAAAATGGATGAAGTCAAAGGAGAACCACGTTCACTCCCCATATAACGGTACTGTTAAAAACTACTAAAAGCGCGATAAATCAATAAGTAAAGAGGCCAGAGGCACTAAATTTTGTCATCGAGATGGTATGAGAGAGATTTATGTGAGCCAGTGTGAAAATTTGACGTTGGGCGTGGAACCTCCTACTTTTTGTTGAAATTCCATATCTCGGAACTCGACCAAACCGATTTTGACAAAAATTAGTACGGGACATTCTTCTTAAATTCTTATGTCATATTGTAAAAATGGACGACACTGGTCAACAACCCCACCGACTTCCCATACAGCACAATTTTAAATTCCACTTGATTCGTTCAGTTTCCTGTACAAAAATCAAGAAGCAATTAATATAACGGGACATAACTTTACACGAATAATGTCTTTAGTGTTGAAAAATTGTTTAAATCTAATAAAAACTGTTGAAGGCCCTAGGTACCGAATACTTAAACCCCGGTACCTATAATTCACTTTTGATGGAAAATTGTCGGTCAATGTCTGAGATATATAATTGAAATTCAGAGGAAATCGTTATATATGAAAAATGGGTTGAATCGGGTCAATACTTCCCTGAACCCACATATACCTAATAAAATGATTTTCGAACTTCCAGATGCCTTTATGCTAGATATATCGGCCAATGTTTGAGTTATCTCAATGATTACTGAGCAAGTTTTACTTAAAACAGTGTATCTTCTTTAAAGTAGATAAAATTCGGCAAAAACTTGACCTAGCCCCCAGAAAACTAATGACAAGATTTTCGAACATCCGGCTGACTTTACTTTGTATGATTGGCAATGGGAACTTAAGGAGGATGGAGTCATGTGTAGAAGTTCACGCAAGTGAGGAAAGTTCTCTGATCGCCATTCACTTGTGAGTGGCCAGAAACGATTCTTTTACACATGGCTCAAGCAGCTCACCACCTCCGGTCTTTGACCAAGTATCCTCTGGGTAGCCTAAGAACATCCGTTTGAAGGCGAGCTAAAGTGAGAAGGCGAAACATCCCCTCCGCAGGGTTGTGCGCTGGGTTTGGGACCCGCCACGTAAAAAATCATACGAATGAAAGGGAACAATAAGCATCGGGTGAGTGACCCCCCTTTTGATGACGACCATGGCAAACGAAATAAGGACCACGAATTGAGGGCATGCACCTGGAATGTCCGGACCCTTAATTGGGAAGGTGCCGCTGCCCAGCTGGTTGATGTCCTCGCAAAAATAAAGGCTGACATCACCGCCGTCCAAGAAATGCGATGGACGGGACAAGGACTGAGACGAGTAGGTCCTTGTGACATTTACTACAGTGGCCATATAAGGGAGCGCAAGTTTGGTGTTGGATTCGTGGTGGGAGAGGGACTCCGTTGCCGAGTACTATCATTCACTCCGGTGAATGAACGTCTAGCCACAATCTGCATCAAAGCGAGGTTCTTCAACCTATCGCTGGTTTGCACCCACGCCCCGATGGAAGAGAAGGACGATGTGACCAAAGATGCCTTTTATGAGCCCTTGGAGCGCGCTTATGAGAGCTGCCCTCGTCACGATGTCAAAATCGTGCTTGGCGACTTTAACGCCTGGGTGGGCAAAGAAGGTACCTTTGGCACTACGGTCGGTAAATTCAGTCTCCACGACGAAACATCCCCAAATGGGTTGAGGCTGATTGACTTCGCCGGGGCCCGAAATATGGTTATCTGTTGTACTAGATTCCAGCATAAGAATATTCATCAGGCTACCTGGCTGTCTCCGGATCGAAAAACTACCAACCAGATCGATCATTTTGTGATAGACGGAAGACACGTCTCCAGTGTTTTAGATGTGCGTGCGCTCCGAGGTCCTAACATCGACTCGGACCACTATCTTGTTGCAGCCAAGATTCGCACCCGCCTCTGTGCAGCAAAAAACGCACGCCAACAAACACAAGGAAGGTTCGACGTCGAGAAGCTGCAATCACAACAGAGAGCCGAACGATTTTCTAGTCGGCTTGCACTCCTGCTCTCTGAGAGCACTCGTCAACAACTCGGTATAAGGGAACTGTGGGACGGCATTTCAAATTCCTTACGTACAGCTGCAACCGAAACCATTGGTTTTCGGAAAGTGCAAAAGAACAGCGGAGAGAAAACAGACTGCCTAACTCGCAACGTTACGATCGACCACAACACGTGCGGGATGGGATAGATACCGAGAGTTGAAAAGGGAAGCGAGACGCATTTGCAGACAGAAAAAGAAAGAGGCTGAAATGCGTGAGTACGAAGAGCTTGATAAGCTGGCCGACAGGGGTAATGCTCGAAAATTCTACGAAAAAATGCGGCGGCTCACAGAAGGTTTCAAGACCGGAGCATACTCTTGTAGAACCCCCAAAGGTGATCTAGTGACCGATGCCCAGAGCATACTTAAATTATGGAGGGAACACTTCTCCAGCCTGCTGAATAGCAGTGAACGCACAACACCAGGAGAACGCGAACCCGATTCCCCAATCGATGACGATGGAGCAGACGTTCCATTGCCCGACCATGAGGAAGTTCGAATAGCAATTACCCGCCTGAAGAACAACAAAGCGGCGGGGGCCGATGGATTGCCGGCCGAGCTATTCAAACACGGCGGCGAAGAATTGATAAGGAGCATGCATCAGCTTCTTTGTAAAATATGGTCGGACGAAAGCATGCCCAACGATTGGAATTTAAGTGTGCTATGCCCAATCCATAAAAAGGTGACCCCACAATCTGCGCCAACTACCGTGGGATTAGCCTCCTCAACATCGCATATAAAGTTCTATCGAGCGTATTGTGTGAAAGATTAAAGCCCACCGTCAACAAACTGATTGGACCTTAACAGTGTGGCTTCAGACCTAGAAAATCAAAAACCGACCAGATATTCACCATGCGCCAGATCTTGAAAAAGACCCGTGAAAGAAGAATCGACACACACCACCTCTTCGTCGACTGCAGAACTAAATAGAGAAGGTACCATCTTCTATAAGAGTGTACAGCTGCTGGCGTATGCCGATGATATTGATATCATGGCCTCAACACCCGCGCCGTTTGTTCTGCTTTCTCCAGGCTGGACAAGGAAGCAAAAGAAATGGGTCTGGCAGTGAACGAGGGCAAAACGAAATATCTCCTGTCATCAAACAAACAGCGACTTGGCACTCACGTCACTGTTGACAGTCATAACTTTGAAGTTGTAGATAATTTCGTTCATCTATAAACACCACCAACAATGTCAGCCTAGAAATCCAACGCAGAATAACTCTTGCCAACAGGTGTTACTTCGGACTGAGAAGACAATTGAGAAGCAAAGTCCTCTCTCGACAAACAAAAACCAAACTCTATAAGTCACTCATAATTCCCGTCCTGCTATATGGTGCAGAGTCTTGGACGATGTCAACAACGGATGAGTCGACGTTGCGAGTTTTCGAGAGAAAAGTTCTGCGAAAGATTTATGGTCCTTTGCGCGTTAGCCACGGCGAATACCGCATTCGATGGAACGATGAGCTGTACGAGATATACGACGACATTGACATAGTTCAACAAATTAAAAGACAGCGGCTACGCTGGCTAGGTCATGTTGTACGGATGGACGAAAACACTCCAGCTCTGAAAGTATTCGACGCAGTACCCGCCGGGGGAAGCAGAGGAAGAGGAAGACCTGCACTTCGTTGGAAGGACCAAGTGGAGAAGGACCTGGCTTCGCTTGGAATATCCAATTGGCGCCACGTAGCGAAAAGAAGAAACGACTGGCGCGCTGTTGTTAACTCGGCTATAATCGCGTAAGCGGTGTCTACGCCAATTAAGAAGAAGAAGAACAATCCTTGGGACCAAATCTGAGAATATATGGATTTCTGCCAACTTTTCACTGGCTTGTGACACGGTGCATTGTCTTGGTGAAACAGCAACTTTCATTTTTCAATGCGGCCGTTATTCGGTGATTTCCTCCTTCCAACGATGCAACAACGCTATGTAATAGTCACTGTTAATCTTGCCCGCCGACTGTTGCATTTTTCCACGCTTTAGAGCGAGTACATCGTGTGCAGTTCACACGGATGACTCTGGGTTGGTTTCATCCATTGATACAAAAGTGAGCCCGCGCGGCACCCACTTTGTCAGAGCTTTCTCATACCCAAATATTCGTGAATTATTTGCTGTACACATTCATTGGTATATTTAGAGTACCTACTATCTCGAACAACTTCATTTTACACTCATCCAAAGTTATTTTATACACTTTTTTGATGTTTTCGTCGGTAACAACCTCTTTTGCGCGTCCACTGCCCTGGTTTTAATACTGGTAGCGCCATCTTTATTCAAATCGGGGATTTTTCAATTGACCTGTTACGGACTTGATTTTAATTCATACGGTTTTATGGCAGCTATATCCTGTAGTGGTCCGCTAGCGGTGGTTTCGACAAATGAGTAGCTTCTTGAAGAGAAAAGAACGTGTGCAAAGTTTTAGATCGACATCTCCAAAACTGAGGGACTATGTACAGATGGAAAAACAAAAGAAAAAACAAACGGACAAAGCTAAATCGACTCAGCTATTAGCAGCAGAAGTCACGCTGTTCATTTACTTATAGATTTTATAAGGTCTCTGATGTTTCGTTCTGGGTTTTACAAACTTCGTAGCAAGCTTAATAAACCCTGTTCAGAATATAACAATACGACACGTTTTAGCGTTAATACCAATTTTGTAGAAAATAGACTTTCGTATTTAGGAAGATGACTATAGATAAACTTTCTTTTTTTATTAGCGAAAACACTACCTAAACTCACGGGAAAAAAGAAGACAAAACAGTACAAAACTTAAACCAAATATAGAGTGGACTAATGAACCAAGGCTAAACAGAAGGTATTCCAAAAAGAAAGGACTGTACTCCGAGTATACAAATTGAACCAAAAAAACGCAAATGAAAATATATTGTAACGAAATTTTTTCGAAAATTTATTTTGGAACTTCTTCATTACAAAAGTAGATAATAAACTCTGCCAATAATAATTAATTGTACCCTGAACAGGGTATATAAAGTTTGTCACGAAATTTTTATCGCCCAAAAGGGAACGAAACCAACATATTTTTTTTTTTTGCTTTTAAAAAAATTAAATTTCAACCTGTTTCCTATTATGTGGACATATAACTCACATCATCAAAAAAATTAACTGAAATCGCGACATTTGCGTTTTATCTCTTCCTCGGCCAGCGCACGTTTTTAATAACCACACAACTGCGCCACAATAACCACAAACCGGTGCAACCATTTCAACCCCTCGTTAGTAGAAATTTTCACATCATTTCCCAAGTCAGCAAAAAACATGAAAATTAGAAATAAATGGGAAGCTTCACATAACCACAAAAACAACAGAGATGAGTCTCAACCACACAAATAGACTAATCCAATACAAGTCGACAAACACTGCGCCACAACACCGTAAACACCACAAAAGACCGACGCCAACAACACACCGATACACAAAAGGATGTGCACACGGCCGCGCTCTGGGTGCAGTGTGGGAGGGGCACACATATGTTGCCACATGTTAACGCTTGTTATCGCCATGTAAGCCATTTTGCTGCCACAACCACTCTACATACCACTACCAACAGAAGACAATGCCGGTTGAGGGGAGAGCATAAAAAAATACTACCACAAAGCAATACAAGGTGTTGGCAGAGACAAGAAGAACAACAACAACTACTACCACCAAAGCAATAGTTAGACAATAGAAGCATAAATACACACACACGAATAGACAAATATCTACAAATGGCATGAGCTACTTCGCGGAGCATGTTGCATGGTGGCAAATTTGTGGCAAGCACAAGCAGCAGGAATGTAGTGCGCAGTAGGCAGCTTGAACCTTCTTGATCCAGTGTTGGCAAAGAAAGCAGCTGCAGCAGCTGTCTCTCCAACACGCCGAGGCCATGAAACGGTGTTGCGGCCTAGGAAAGTTGCACCAGATTGCCGTTAAGCGTTAAGTGGATTTATTGTTGCCACATTAGACCAATAACTGCGAATATGAAAGAAATGTAACATTACAAATGCTCCGCTATTTTGGCCAAATATGTATGTGTGCGTGTCTTCTATTGTGGCATGCTGCCGTGCAACATTTGCCATCAAGTACTTTCGTACATAGCTGAGGGAGCATCTTTTCGACAGCCAATAAGCACAATGGTGGATTCCTCTTTATTGTCATATTAAATGGATGTTGGTGCTACTTAGAGCTGACTGCTGTTTCTTCGGCAGTGTCTTATGTGAACTATAACAAATGGCCTGGCATTTATATTCACACTCCAACTTGGTTTTTACCACGCTGTGGCAACTAGTATTTGTAGTTACCCCAAGCATTTGGAAGATGAATGCCTTTAATAACACAAAAAAGTACTTACTAAGTGGAGGTGTGTGTGTGTGAAAGTGCTTGTACTCTTTCGTAAATTCATATATAATGCATTATTAGTTGAAAATATTTGCCTTGAGAAGTAGCGAATGCCCTAAAAAAGCACAATAACAACTTTAATAAAGCTATAATACCCTTCACAAGTAAAAAAGATTCTATAGAAGAAAATTGATTTTGATCGATCAGTTTTTATGGCAACTGTGTACTATACATATATATAACCTAGACCATTTCTTCGAAGATTGTCCCGTTGCTTTGGACAATAATCTTGCCAAATTTCGTACAGATACCTTCTCAAAATAAGAGACTTCCATACGAGAACATGAGTTTCATCGATCAATTTGTATGACAGCTATATGATATATTAGTTCGATCTAAACAATTTTCCGCAGGATGTACCGCTGCTTCAAACAATGATCCGTGCCAAATTTCGTGAAGATATCTTGTCAAATAAAAAAGTTGTGCCCACAAGGACTTATCAAAAAAATGAAGTTTGTATGACAGATATGTACTATATTGGTCCGATATCGCCGGTTTCGGCAAACGAGCAGTTTCTTGGAGAGAAAAACACGTGTGCAAAATTTCAGATCGATATCTCAAATATTTGGGGACTAGTTCGACGCAGTTCTTCACGCTGACTATATATAAATATACTTTATAGGGTCCCCGACATATCCTTTTGAGTGTTACAAACTTCTTGGTAAACTTATTGACCTTGTGCACGGTATTAAAATAACTATTTTTGTCGTTGAAGTAGCTAAAAATATTTCCGAAATATTTGTGAATATTGCCTAGTTGGCACAGCTTTGGCTTTGAATATAACAAATTCCGGGGTCGATTCGGTAACGGTAAAGGTATCTTTAAAACTTTAACCAATCTGGGTAGTCCGAAAGTTTTGTATCTATTAAAGCTGGAAATATCATATTTCGCACCGTTGTCCTTTTAACAAAGCGAAGATCTCTTCCGGGTTTGAGGCCCCTCAAACTCGGTGGCAGGGAGTTGGAGGTTCCTAAGAGATTAAATTCCTTGGCCTCATATTAGACTCAACCTTGCGGTGGAGTAGACATGTGGGTTTAACACTGTCCAAAGCCACCAACCAAGTACCACTGATATGCTGGCACCCAGCCGCCAGATCCTGGATATTCTAGCCAGGTGTCATAAGCTGATGTATACCATGATCGTAAAGCCTATTGTCACTTATGGAGCGGTTGCTTGGGCATCTAAGGCAATGCAGTCTTCATTAGGCCTTCAACTATCGAAGCTGCTGAGGCTCGCCTGCGTCTGCGCTTCACGGGCAATACGCGCTTGCCCAACCGCATCATTTGAAGTCATGCTGGAGCTCACACCGCTGCATCTAGTGATCGAATAGATAGCGAAACATACAATGTTGCTAATGGCAGCAGAGGGTTTCGACAAAGGGAAGAAAATGTCGTCTCAACAAATGAAGGCACCAAAGGCGATCTCAGCGTATGAGGTTAAAGTAGTATATTGGAAGGCTAAAACGCTTATCAGTGTGAGACCGGGTGTATCTAATCTGGGTGCCGGGGCATAAAGAAATAGCCGGCAATGAGCTGGCCGACCTGCGGCAGCGTACAGGATGCTGAGGCCAGAACCATGCATTGCAGTAGAGTCCCACACTGTAAAGGAGCGGCTCCGCACGAAGAAGATGGTGGGGAAAAAACAACATTGGCAGCAGACTTCTGGAAGTGTACAACCTTGCAAGGTTTAAAGAAATGATCAAACTCCCTTCGCACAAATTCTGACTCCTTTTCACGTTCTATACTGGGCACTGTAGGCTTAGGAAGCAGTTGTCCAAAATGGGCATAGACTCTTGCGCACACTGTCGGTTCTGTGACATGGATCAAGAAACTCCAGAACAACTTATTCTGTGTTTCTCATCAATTTGCAGAGCAGGCTCAAAAGTGCTTCAAATATAATATCGGAATAGTCAAAAAAGACGTGTTGAGGACAGATTTGAGTAACAGAATTTATAGCAAGACTAAGTATAATGACGTGATTATGAATCCGTCGTCCAATTTCATGACATGTGTTTAACTTCCGACCGAGGCAAATTTTAAAAGTTATACGAAATAATTTTGAGTACGGTCACCATCGGCAGCGGACTTTCAAGTAATTTTTTTTCTAAAGTAAGATTCTCTACCAACACCGACAAAATGGCAGAAGATGTTCCAACCACACTCTTTCTAACGATTGTTCAGTACTTGCTGATGTTATTGTAGACTGCAACAAAACAAGAAGACTCCTTTCCGAATAAGGATAATCAGATCAGAGTTGTGAGGATTTACAGGTTCTTTAATTTGTTGAGTATCGCTCCTTTATAGTAGCAGTGTTGACGACTCCATCTCTCAAGCTTATTTTCGAAACCTCACTGAAAAAGTTCTCTTTATTTTTTCTTCTGTATATTGATTTAAAAAAAGGAACTGAAACTATTAAATAATAGCCGTTTTCAGTCATCCAGGATATTCGGAGGCATTTCTCCTAGTACTGCAAACTAAAACTGATAGAAGAGATACCAGCAAGATTTAAAAATTCTTAAGTTGAAAAATAGTTAAGTTAACTTGTACTAGCCTCATTCAAAAAATTTACTTATCTTTAAAATAGACTCCCAGTAGATAGCTCGGTTAATATCGTCGGGGTACGCAGTTATAAAAGAAAATGAAACGACGCTCGAGTTGACACGCTGTGGGCTGCTAGTAATACAATTCCTCTAAGCTGCCACAGACCGTTCGGCTTCTTCAAGGGTTGTTTTGAAACTAGGCTAACACCTCAGGTCTTGGACACTCTATCTTTGGCCATATATATTAACATACACCTAAGAAATATTAACCAAATCGATAGATTGGTCTTGAAGATGCTATTATATAGACGGTTGAATTTTTAAATTCATTAATTCTTTGCGGCCTAGGACCCATATTTGCAAACTGTATGATATTTACTGGGGAAAGTTAGTAGAGAAGTGATGAAATGAAAACAGTAATGGACAATAGAGATCAGCTTAGTTATGAAAAATTTGCGAAAAGTTACGAAGAAGTATTTTGGTCAGGCAATTAAACAGGTCGCAAACAAATGAGTGAACGAAATCCACTCGTGGAGGTGTTTAGGAGTTAGAGCTTTAACAAAAGGAGCGAATAAAACGTAACATAAATATTGGCATAAGCTTTAAGCTTCCACATTCGAAGGAATGAAATATGAGTGCACGGAGTTCGGCTTAAAGTTCACATTGTCGAGTAAAGGCCTACTTCATTCGAAAAAAAATTCCAAATATTGAGCAAACAATATTTAATGCAACATTCGAGTTATCTGAATTCATGCTCTAATTGAGAAATCTTCATTTGAGTGAGTCAATTGATATGTATTGCAGGTATATGCATAAGTCAAAGAATATGGTTAGAAACGAAACGACCGGGAATAACAATTGGGAAAAGATTGTAAAAAATATAATTTCTTACCTAAATACGTTAATGCCACGCAGAAAACTTCAATTCTTTCCACATACTCAGGTACAAATATGGTTGAATTCCGCAGAACCGTAGAAGAGTCTATCAAATATTTCAACTAATAACTATGGAGGTAACAATAAAAATGTCTTCATACGAAAGCCATACAAGCCAACCCTATCATTGCAGCGAGACAACAACAAAGTAAACGAAGAAAGCCAAATAAAAGCACACAGAAACAGAAGTAGCATGCAACGCACCAACAACTGCGTGAAACGAAGAAGGCCTGAGCAGCGAGCCAAGAAGTTCCAAGTAAAAATTGCTACGATTTCAATTGTTTTTTGCATGACTTTTGGGTCCTCAGGGATGAAGACTTCCGACGAACCACGCATTTAAAAGTAAATTAAAAACAGAACATAAAACAAAGCACTTAAAACAGTGCGGGCAACGAAGGTAAGCGGAAGACAATAAAACCTGCATGTATGGCTGTGTGTTTGGATGAGTGTTTGGGAGCGAGCGCGCCTGCGCGAAGGAGCATTAAGGCGGGCGGACGTGGTTAAAAGCGAACCAACCACTCAATCGGCCATACTGAATTCCGGACAAACAATTTTATACATAATTGCAGAGCATGTCATAATATGTATGTGTGTGTGTGTGTACTCGTCTAAGGTATACAAGCCGCGCTATCGAAGGGCACAAATAAGGCAGTCAAATGAAGGAAGAAATGTGGCTGCTAATGCGCGCAGCAGAAATATGCTCATGCATGTATAGAGACACATAAGTATACATGCAGGTATGTATGTATGTATGTGAGGCGCACAACATATGCGCACCTTCGGGTGCCGCGCGCACATATTTACGGCCGAAACATCCGCGAGCAGCAAACAAGATGCGATCATCATTAATTCCAAGACCAAATAACCATGGCAGCGCAACAACAACAATGCACACAAAAACAAACAACAACAACAACACCAACACCAAAAGGAGGCGTCCAAAGGACTAAGTGTCTACCTGAAAAACGCTGCAACACCAGCGCTTCAATACACGCTAGCATGCGCGCCACCAGCACGCCACCATCGCATGTTGCGCGCAATGGCGTATCGCGCGGCGGCGCGGCGTGGCGAACGGCAAGCAGCCCCATTAAATAGCCGCAAACGGTTCGAAACGCAAATGCAGCGCTTGATTGGATCTTCAATGCCAATGGATAGCGGCAGCGGCAGCCAACAGGCCGAGGCGCGGGCGATGCGCACAAATGAAAACGCAAAAAGCTTAGTTTGTAGCAATTTACAAAACAACAGCACACACACCTTCATTTACGTGGCTGTGTGTGGTGTTGGCGTAGCAGCGCACATGCGCGAACTGCAACAAACTGAAATCAGACAACCGGCACTCTCGGCAACCAATCAAGCCCAACAGGCACGATGCGCGTGTGCGCGCCCTGTACGTATGAGGGGCAGTACGCCACAGCGACGAGCGATTGAATGTACGAAAAATCTTTAAGAACGTAAAACGTTAATTAAGATTATGAAGTCATAAGGCTTGCAGTTGCGGTAACCAGACTAGTCCGGGGATGTGGATTCGCCACACAAACGATCGGACGTACGGCAGCCAAAAGCCACTGGCCACCAATTGTCGATTGCTGGTGCAACGCGAGGACACAACAACAACAAAAGCCCCAAATGCACACTTAAATGTCATGGCGCACACAGAGGCGCGCACACTCGGCGGTGCGAACATCGGCGAACATGCATTCATTTAATGAGTTGCAGCGGCATGATTCGTGTGGTGTGGTCAAGACCAAGATCAACACTTGTGTTCGACATACCCACAGGTAGGTGTATGTATATTTTGATCACGTTTGACTACTGCATTGCATGCTGAGTGCGGTTGGTAGATAAAATAACTGCTACATTATGTGGCAAACACTTATAGTGTGCGGCATGCAAAGCTCGTGTGCGGAGGATATTGTTTGTGTTGTTTGTTCACCACCCAAATTTAAAGCGAGGCAAGAATGCTTCTTTTATATGAATGGAAGAACGGGCAGCCAAGATTGTCAGGGTGATATTGTATATATTTCTCAAAGAAGTTCGTTTTCAAATAGCTTCAGCAAAAATTTGTTGAGCGGTAGTACCTTGTTTAAGAGTGGTCGTATCAGACCTCTACGGATATGCCAAAATCGAAGTTAGAAACATTCGACTCGATGCACTACCCTTACCCGATTTTGTCACTCTCCAACCTACGAATATTTTTTTTAAACGCTATCAGTCCAAATTATCTTAAATGCTCTATTTCTAGGAACGGATCAATGTGTTCATATATGAACATTTTGCTGATAGTTCAGGAGTAAAAAAATCAGAAGTATATACAATATACTATATGTTAAATATTTATTTATCAGTTATGTGGCATATTGACTCTAAAACGTGACACAAAAGTCAGAGTTAAGGATTCTTTTTATTGGCAGTAAATAATGGAGCGTAAATTCGGTTTGGGATTCGTGGTGGGAGAGAGACCCCATATCCGAGTCTTGGCATTCACCCCGGTGGATGAACGTCTTGCCAAAATCCGCATCAAAGCAAAGTTCTTCAACATATCGCTAATTTGCGTCCATGCGCCGATGGAAGAAAACCACCTATGAGAACCGCTCTCGCCACGATGTCGAAATTGTGCTTGGCGCGTTGAACGCCAGGGTGAGCAACGAAGGTATCTTTTGCACAACGGTCGGTAAATTCAGCTTCCATGATGAAGGATCCCCAAATGGAGTGAAGCTGATCGACTTCGCCGGGGCGCGAAATATCTGTAGTACGAATCGAGGAGCATAGAAAAATTCATCAAGCTACCTGGCTGTCTCCAGATAGAAAAGCCACCAACCAGATCGATCATGTTCCGATAGCCGGAAGACACGACTCCAGCATTTTAGACGTGTTTACGCTTCGATATCATAGCGTTGACTCGGACCACTATCTTGTTGCAGCGAAGATACCAAACACAAGGAATGTTGGATGTCGAGAAGCTGCAATCGCAACAGACAGCCGAACGATTTTCTTCTCGGATTTTCTGGGACGGCATTTCAAGCTCCGTCCGTATAGCTGCAAACGAAGCCATCGGTTTTCGGACAAAGCAAAACAACAGCTGGTACGATGAGCAGTGTCATGTCGCAGTGGAGAGAAAACAGACTGAATACCTCGCAACGTTACGATCGGACACAACATGTGTGGGATGGGATAGATACCGAGAGTTGAAGAGGGAAGCCAGACGCATTTGCAGAAGAAAAGAGAGAAGCCGAAATGCGTGAGTACGAAGAGCTTAACAAGCTATCCGACAGGGGTAGTGCTCGAAAATTCTACGAAAAGACGTGGCGACTAACAGAAGGCTTCAAGGCCGACGCATACTCTTGCAAACGCCCAAGTGGTGAACTCGTAACTGATGCCCAGAGCACGCTGAAATTATAGAGGGAACACTTCTCCAGCCTGCTGAATGGCAGGGAAACCAAAACACCAGGATATGGTTAACCCGATTCCTCAATTGATGGCGATGAAGCAGACGTGCCATTGTCCGACCAAGAAGAAATTCAAATAGCAATTACCCGTCTGAAGAACAACTGTTAAGTAAAATTTATTGCAGAGCTGCGTCACTTATTCCTTACCTCGGATGGGGGGGTAATAAGTGATATTTTCTTTTTTTATGTTTTCTTTTACTCCTTACCACTGGCGGGGGGAAGTAAAATATACAAATAAAAGAATCCTTTCCGTGCAGATTGTATTTCAAATCTCTTAACTTATCTTATTTAAGAAAACGAACATGTTCAATTTTGAACAACAACAAAGCGGAGGGGGACGATGGATCGCCGGCTGGGCTATTCAAATACGGCGGCGAAGAACTGATAAGGAGCATGCATAATGCCCGATAACTGGAATTTAAGTGTTCTCTGCCCAATCAAAAAAAAAAGAGACCAATCCGCGCCAACTAATGTGGCATAATCCTCCTTAAAATCAAAAACTGACCAGATATTCAAATCTTGGAAAAGACCTGTGAAAAGAGGATCGGCATATACCACCTTTATGACGATTTTAAAGCTGACAGCATGAAAACTCTTGCCAAAATGTGCTTCTTCGGACTGAATAGACAATTGCGGAGTAAAGTCAACTCTCGACGAACAAAGGCCAAATTCTACAAGTCAATCATCATCCCAGTCCTGCTATATGGTGCACAGACATGAACTACAAAATCTGATGAGTCATCGTTACGAGTTTTCGAGAGAAAGGTTCTGGGAAAGATTGATGGTCCTCCGCATTAGCAAAGGCGAATACTACAGTCGATGGGACGGTGAGCTATACGAGAATACGAGATATTTGGCGGCATTGACATAGTTCAGCGAATTAAGAGTCAGCGACTACGCTGGCTGTGTCATTCCGAATGGACACTCCAGATCTGAGAGTATTCGACGCAATATCCACCGCGTTAAGCAGAGTAAGGGGAAGACCACCAGTCCGTTGGAAAGACCAGGTGGAGAAGGACCTGCCTACACTTGGAACCTTCAATTGGCGCCAAACAGCGAAGAGGAAGAATGACTGGCGCACTGTTGTAAGCTCAGGTATTAACCGCGTAAGCGGTGCCTACGTCAGTAAAAAAGAAGAAATTAAAAGGACTTTTAATATATTTTTTAGTCCTTGAAAAGCAAGTATGTTGGCATTGGAACTTATGAGTGGGCGTCATTCTTTCTTATTAGAAAGCCTTCAAAAGGCTGAAATGTGCCGTAAAATAATGGAATATCTAACCACTTACCTCCTTAACAATAGCAATCCAAAGTATATCAATATCTCAGGCTTTTGAGTAAGTAAAGCTGCTTCAGCTTTACATAATAAACTGAGCTCTAATGGTGAAAATGGCTTTTTGATGACTTTTATCATTTTTCTTTTACTTTACGAATATACTTCAAAAAAAAAAACAAAAAACCAAAAAGCGTTCAGCGAATTCTGGGAATCTTAGTTATTTACAAACCCTAATGACTATGTTAAATATTTGCAACGCTTCTCTTACGCCGACCGCGCGCCCTGCAAATAATGCAATCATCGGGTATATTTCATTGCGACGCGTGAGTCTGCCCTCAACTTGTCTGTGGCTCCCACCGCTACACAAAGCGATCTTTATGCGCGACGCGTTGATTCGCCCAGACGACAACTTGATTTCTGCACAGCAATAACAAGATTAAATTATTTAATTTTTTGCCTCATTTGCGCGGCTCGATTCGTGCTGATTTCGGTGTGTACTCAAAGCTGCGGTTGATTTCGTCCCGCTCTGCTCGAACGACCAAACTGGGAACTAAACAAGAAGGGACGAACGAAAAAAAAAACTAGTCTACTTACTGAACATTCTACCGTGTGGCAGCCATATGAGATGCCACTTAATGGCCAACACGCAGAGACGTACAGCCCAGCCAAGCTTCGCCATATTCGCGTAATTATGAAGCAATGAATTCAACGCTAAGCCCTTGAGATATCGGCATGCGGCCAAGTACAGCAAACAAAAAAAAAAACAAAGAATGAATGCAGTCGACCACAAGCCGCACAAATGAATGCCCCGTTTGCTTTTAGGGGCAGTTGAGGTTTCATGCCTTTAAATTGGGATTTTATGCATGACATGTTGGGCTTTTAAGACTGCCACAATGGACCGGCCGCGTCCATGCATATGCACAACCAACGAGCGTACGAACATTAGGGCTGACAAGAGCGCTGATGAAGATCAGTGCATCGACAGACAGACAGACAACTGGCAAAAGAAGATCGGTATGCCGAATCTGTGTTTTTTCGGTTTCTTGGACTTGCTGCACAACATTGCATGCGGCTGTCCAAGTGTTCGTGGGGTTTATGTGGTAGCCATAAGTTTAGTCGCGCCTAATGATGAGATCTTCGCCTCAGCCGCCCGGTCTGCCTGCCTGCCTGCCCGCCATGTGATGCTAATTTATCTGTCGCGGCGCGGCGAGGGGTGCGTATTGCACTACGTTCCGCCTTATTTTAATGTTAATTAAAGCATTCACGAGCACGACATCGACGACATCCCAGCAATGGCGGCGGCCATGTTTTCCTGTCCATAGCGACAGTTCGACTTTGTTAAGTGCATTTCCCAATTTAGCTGTTGGTTCGATTGGAGTCGGCCGGTGATTGCAATGCGCAGCACAAAATGCAACGATAAAGTTGTAAAGATACGCATCTAAAATGGTGAAAAGAGCCAAATGAGCGCGAGTAGGCACGCTAAGAAGTGCTGGCGTATATTAATTCTTATAGTTTATGAAATGAAAGCCATATTTACCGGAGAGAAGTGTTTAATTGCCAAGGTGAAGAAGAAGCTGCATATATTTTGTAGACATTTTTATATATCTCTTGAAATATATTTAGAGCTATAATAAAGTAGGTATAGTTATTCCATATACAGAATACATTAATACTTACGGATCTATTTTACCCAAAATGTTTGATCATTTATTTAGCATTCAATATCCAGAAAAGAAGGAAACATCGGAAAGCCTATAAAGTCTATGAAATGATCAGCGTGACGAGCTGAGCCGATTCAGCCAGGTCCGTCTGTCTGTCCGCCTGTTCGTTCGGAATATACGCGAACTCTGCTCATTTGTCGGAACTACCGGAATCGAACAACTATATCTTATATCTGCCATGCAAACTGACCGATTCCATTCAAGTTCTTTTATGATACACTCTCGTTTCTCGCGGCAACTCGAGCTCTTCGTCTGCAATTGGGGGCACTTTGACTTCAAGTACGCCATTCACTGAGAGGGAGTCAGTGAAGGTGTTGATGGCTTCACTGTGAATGGTGGTAAGTGCTTATCGGAAGTTAGTCGCGTCCGAAGGTTGGAGACTCATCATACTTGAGCTCCAATGGACTGATGGAGTGGCGGCGCAGTGGGCGAACTAGGTGCAGATTTCACAGCCGCAGAGGCTAAGGTTGCAGTAATGCGTTTTCAGCTTGAGGCCACGTAACTCGTAGTCCACTCCCTGTCTGTCTTAAGGCCTGAGCAGGTCTTAAGATGAATCCATCCTTTGCATATATTGTACCTAACCGATGTAGAATTTGGATGGAGCCTTTTAGCGCAGACGCAGCAGAAGAATTCCTTCGGGCCCGGGAGACTCAATGCCAGTATGAATCAGAAGGATACAGAAAAACCCTAATTCAAGGCAGTGCACCAGTGACGATAAACTTATACTAAGACTTACCGATCTAAATGGAGTTAGATCTCCAAAATAACAGCCCTCCGGGTCAATACCAGTAAGGAAGAACCGGCTGTTGTGGGAACTGTTTTCCAGATAGTCGATATAGATCATGGCTTGTGAATTCCAGTAAACTCTGTCCATCACCTTTCCGGCCGATCATATCGTTCTCGCTTTCTAGCTCATATAAAAACCGACATACGACTATGATTTAAAATCGAATTTAAAATCATTAAACAAATTTTTGACGGTCGCCATTAAACAATCTCCCGATTTGCCTGGCAGAATCAGAAACGAAGCAATCCGTTTTTAAAGTATTTTACTCTCTTGTAGACGGCTGCTTTCAAAATTCCCTTTTGTCAATTTTGAATTTCACATTAACCGTGTTTAAAAGGATGATGTGGACAGGAGCACAGGGATAAACATGTTTACGGAAGGGTTCAAACCAGATAATCGAGTGGGAGGCATTTTATATAATAAATCACCTTCCGACTACCAGACCACTACAGTGTATTAAAAGTGGAGATCACAGCAACTAAGAAAGGCTTTTAGTTCTGACGAGGACGATAGCCAAGCGGCTTTGACATCATGAGGATAGTGAAAGAATGCCTCATTTAGTGGATCCAACATCATACTTCGCGATAAACCTGCTATGGGTTCCAGGCACAAATGTTCCTGTAACTGTGAAGCATCTGAACTAGCCAGAGAAGGGACCATCCTACAATAAGACTCCGAAAAAGAGAAAACTGATATCCCTCTGCCTTGAACTTTTAATAAGCCCAACATCAGCTCTGAACAACATCATGGTATGTTAAAAATAAACAGATCCTAGCGGAAACCAATCTCCCCTTCATCCAATTGGCAGCTATCTCCTACCCTGCAAATATTCGGGAATTAGTAGCGTCCCAATCAATCCTCAGTCTTGCACTCTCAGGTGCAAGAAAAGTGTTCATTTCAGAAAGCCGTGCATCCTGACAAACCCTTCCGTTCCCACCTAAATAATTATTCGTACTTCGCATTTTAGCGTCAAATTTCTTTGAGGAATCATTCTGCCTCTTCCCAATATATTTTCATTGGTTAATAACCATTTGGTTGGCAGCCGGTGTAGGGGGGGTTTTAGTCGGTAGACACATCAAGCGAATCCAGCACTACCCAAGAGGGTGTTCTTCGAAGATTTCCCCCCCACATCTCAATAAACAGAAAAAACGGACCCAACATGCTACTTCACAATAAACCTGCTAATGGTTCCTGGTAAGCGCGAAGCAGATGAACTAGCCAGAGAAGGCAAGAACCTACAATAAGACTCCGAAAAGGTAGGAACTTATATTTCGCGGTGGAGTCAGTCCCTAACTTGTTTAGCAGGAAGGCATATGGATCGCATATACCGACTATTACTCATATAACTCAAAATGAATGACATAACTAAGCTGGTAGGAGTGCTAACAGGTCACTGTCTGACACACATGTCAACAGACTGAGAGCACCAATGTCTATTATAGAAGCTATCAAGGGATAGAAGATCTTCTATGTGAATGCAAAGCTTTGTATTGAATAATAATTGCAACTAACGATCGAAGGTTTTCGACGAGGTTTCGGAGGTTACACAGTTAAAACTTTTTGTATTGATTAACTTCATCAGAAGCACGAAGTAGTTCAGAGAGCAGCAAATACGAGTAGAGTAAGGCTATTTTAGTGCTGGTAGTTTCTCTATGGACCTTCTAAAGGCCTATCTGTGTCGACAGACATCTTACCAACTTATGTAGATAAAGCTCAACCAAATGACAGACCTCAATTTCAAGTTTAACAGTATACCAATAATTGCTCCAATGCCCACAGCCATAAGTCCATACATTAAAATATTATATTTACGACATACATACCTTAAGAATAGCTGTTGTTGGAAAAATGCCGTTACCATGCGGGTATCTTATCCCATCGGCCAATGACTTTAATACACAGAACAATCTTCTTCCATGTTTTTGCCCCAAAACTTCCACTTTTATATTGCATGCCACTGAGCAGCAGATGTTTTTATTCCAACGGAGGCAAAGGTGCAGTAATGGAAAAAGTGAGGCAATGAACGAAAAAGCATTATGGCAAGTAAGTACAAAATGGTTGCAAAAAAATAACTACAAAACTGCCAACAAAATGCCATTTAAATTGCAAATAAATTGAAGACGTGAAAAAGAGGAGTAAAATATTAATAAATGCACATTTGGCAATCGCTTTTGTAGGGCCGCTTTATGAACAACATACTCACCTGAAGTGGACCTGTCTTATTTTGCCACATGTCGTCTCTTACTTTCTTCTCAATGCTTTTATCTGTTCTTTTTTGGAGGGTTCGTTTTGCAAAGGCTCCACGCATCATCGTAAAGTAACCAGAAAAGTGGTCAAAACGGGATTGCAACTCATTTTGTTTAATGCGAGCTTATTTTACAAAGATGTTGTTATAAATTTGACTTTGCGGTCGGGCATGAGCTTCAAAGCTCACTGCCGCAATTTGTGGTTACTATGTTTGGTATATGAAGAACACAAGGGCAGCTATGAATTATTTGAACCTAAATTATTTTATTTCATTGATTTCAAAATGTACCACTTTTGTAGAATTCATTCAAATTGTAGCATTCGTCAAACTTTCCGCTATATGCGTGCGTCCAGTGATACTTTTTCATTAATCCCACACCTCTTTTCTTCTTCTTCTTCTTTATTGACGTAGACACCGCTTACGCGGTTATAGCCGAGTTTACGACAGCGCGCCAGTCGTTCTTCCCTTTCGCTGTTTGGCGCCAATTGGATAATCCTAGTGTAGCCAAGTCCTTTTCCTCCTGGTCTCTCCAACGGAGTGGAGGTCTTCCTCTTCCTCTGCTTCCCCCAGCGGGTACCACGTCGAATAATCTAAGAGCTGAAGTGTTTTCATCCATTCCGACGATATTCATCGTAGCCGCTGTCTCTTAATTCGCAGAACTAAGTCAATGTCGTCATATATCTCTTAAGTCGTTGCCAATGCGCGTTGTCAATGCGCAAAGGACCATAAATCTTCAGCAGAACTTTTCTCCCTATCACTCCTAAGGCCGACTCATCAAATATTGCCAACGTTCATGCATCCGCACCATATAGCTGGACGGGGACTTCTCAATTGCCTACTCAGTACAAAGTAGCACCTGTTGGCAAGAGTTAATCTGAATTGGATTTCGAGGCTGCCGTTATTGTTGGTGTTAACGCTGGTTCAAAGATTGTCGAAATTATCTACGACTTCGAAGTTCAGACTGCCAACAGTGACGTGTGATCCAAACAACGAATACGACGACTGTTTGTTTGATGACAGAAGATATTTCGTCTTGCCCCCGTTCACTGCCACACCCATTTGCTTCGCTTCCTTGTCCAATCTGGATATAGCAGAACTAACGGCGCGGTTGTTGACGCCAATGATATCAATATCATCAGGGTACACCAGCAGCTGCTTTTAGAAGATTGTACCTTCCCTATTTAGATCTGCAGCTCGACTTATTTTCTACAGGAGTAGTAGAAACCTCACTTATTATCGACCGGCTCAAAGAGATCCTTCCCGATTATGACGGAGCTTTTGCTGTTGCTCAACATCAGCTTACACATCCGTATTAGTTTTACGGGGATACCAATCAGATCAGGATCAGATATAACGTCATAAGGCAGCTCCTTTTCGTGCTGTCAAAAGCAGCTTTAAAATGTGTGGTGTATGTCGATTCTCTCTTCACTGGTCTTTTCCAAGATTTGGCGCATGGTGAATATCTGGTCAGTTGTTGATTTTTCAGGCCTAAAGCCACACTGATAAAGTTCGTTGAGTTTGTTGACGGTGTGCTTTAAACTTTCACACAGTAAGCTCTTTAGAACCTTATACGCGATGTTGAGGAGGCTTATCCCACGGTAGTTGGCACAGATTGGCACTTAAATTACAGTCGTCGTGCATGCACTCGTCGACCAAGAAGCTGATGCATACTTCGTATCAGTTCTTCGCAGCCAGAAATCCATCGTTCCCCGCCACTTTATAGTTCTTCAGACGGGTAATTGCTATTCGAACTTCTTAATGGTCGGGCAATAGAACATCCGCTCCATCGAATCGGGTTCTACATCTACTGGTGTTATGCTTTCACTGCTATTCAGCAGGCTGGAGAAGTGTTCCCTCCTTAACATCAGTATGCTCTTGTGAACTTAATCAAAATTGCTTGAAAGATTAACGTCCAAGTAAAAAAAGTTATTTCAACTAAGAATTAAAAAAATATATTTTGAATAAAAATATGACACTCGTATAATATCAATCTAATGCAATTAATTGGTTGTGGCGGTATTCTAAGATTTTGATATCAATTTGATATTGTGAAGTACACACGCCTTCCAAATAGACGTTTGCTTTCATATTGGTATTTTTATTTTAATGAAATTTCTTGAATTTTTTGAGTCTGGGAAAGAGGGAAAGGATCACTGAAAATCAAATTTGACGAATACACTGAGTGGGGAACTGGTTTATAGCGTAAATCCTTCAATTTATAGGTATTATCACAAGCTGACTGAACATTGAAAAATATTTGTAAATATCACAAAATACGAGATATAAGTCGACTGTTGCGATTCCGGATGCTTTGCACGACAATCCCCGGATTGATTGGGCTCAGGTGTGTAAAGATGTATCCAAGTAATAAAAAATAAATTTGAATTTTCATGTCAATATAAGTTTTCCAGCTACCCATTTCTTTCAGATTCATCACATTTTATATTTTTAAGTTTTTATTTTTTCAAAGACTGAGAAATAGTATTCTTCAAGCAACTCGAACTTAGATATCCACTCATATACTTGCGAGGGAGTTTTGGGTGGGAAGAAGCCTTCAGAGGAGAGGGGCGGTGAACTTCTTTACGGAAGGGTCAAAGTCTGGTGAAGGGTATGTTGTAAGGCACTCTTTATTTTCTCTCTTTCTTTCAGTGTTTTACAACCTCCTTCAGAAAAGTGATATCCACTCTGATAACAGGGCGGCAATACTAGCAATGAGCTCACTAACCGCGCTTCTAGAGCTTGTTTATGGAATGCCTAATCTTATTATTATTGGCATCGAGTCACTTGGTGATAAGACTAGTACGGGTGCCAAGCC
Source organism: Bactrocera tryoni (assembly GCF_016617805.1). NCBI lineage: Eukaryota > Metazoa > Arthropoda > Insecta > Diptera > Tephritidae > Bactrocera > Bactrocera tryoni. Next base: position 43,781,149 of record NC_052501.1, read on the forward strand.
AAGCAGAATAGCAAAAAGCGCCCTGGCCCCGCTATTAGTATAATGGGAACGGATCGGTTCTTCACGGAAGCTGGACCAACGCTATGCCACCAACAGTTCATGAGATGCCACAAGATCCTTTTAGTCCAAGGTCGATCGAAAGAGATTCAAAATAAATTGACAGAGCGGCCGACAAAAGGAGACCCAAGAAGAAAAAAGCGAAAAGGCTCGCTTGGGGTCAGCTGGAAACACAATTCCCCTAAGCTATCCTGCACCATGCACCCCCTTCAAGAGTTGCTTAAAGCAATGGACCCTAGCAGAACACCTCATGTGTTGGTATCCTAGAAATACGGGGCATAGCACACCTTTGTTTTTCAACCAACCAAATAATTATCCTGTCTTCGTATATTATTCTGCAATAGGCTAAAATATTTGAAAAACAGTGACAAATTACAAAAAATCTCCGAGATCGACCACCCATGCTTCACGAAACACGTTATCTGGCTCAAACCCACATATTTTGCAAATAAAACAGCAAGACATTTTGAACCACAAAGCCACCGAATCGAAAAAAGCGAACAAAGCGAGACGAACAAAGCGAGACTTAGAAACGAAAAAAGAATGGCAAGAAAGGAAGGAATAAATATTCAAGCGGCGAACGATCAAAGTGGATGCAACAATTGTAGCAAGCATATTACAATAAATGAAATTATAAAAGCAAAAGCAACATAAATTATGAGCATTACAAGCAAAAAACGAATGTACAGAAAGAGAAAATAAAACAGGAGAATGCATTTGAAGAAGTATAAAGAAGCGAATAAAGCAGTAGAAGGACAAAGAACTGAATCCTGCAACAATGTCAACCGAAATTAGATAATAAGAAAATGGAAGAACGCATTACAAACGCTTAAGCAACAACAAGGGAATTAACTCACAGTAAATATGTGGAAGAAAAAGGATAAAGGAGAAGTAAATATTTATTTTGCACACACTCACATATACACACAGAGCTAATGGCAAGCAAAAGTCAACGACAAAGTCAAAATGCTACAACAATGCCGGGATATTTGGGTCATAACGGTGAAACAGCAGCCCGAGAAGCAGGCCTAATCAGCAGGAGTGGCAACCAGGACAAGGAAAAACCGGCAGGCGGTGCAATCAAAGCGCACGAATGATGTGTTGTTGTGTCATTTACTCGCCGCTTATTTTACCAACTCACAAATTGCCTTACTTTGCACGATTATGGCATTGGCATTGACTTCGTAGTCGAATGCAAGCCGACCGAACAGGATAATGCATGCAGGAAGGACTAAGCTGACTTTCGTTGTTGCCATGAAAATCCTTTGTATGTGTTGTTGTTGTATTTTACGTCGTTTGTGTGCACTCGACAAAAGGACAGCAATTCCGTTTCTGTCACACAAATCAGATAAGTCCGTCCGATTGTTTGTATTTGTTGTTTGTTGTGATCCTTGCGCCGACACAAACTCGTAATTTATGTGCCTACTCATCTAATCGTCGCTCAGCTGCGGTTTGATGCTCACCGCCAACTTAGAACAGCGCTCGGAGCGTGAGAGTTTCTACTTCCCGGAAAGCGATACACGCGCACTCACACACACAAAGAGTAATCACTTTAGAATTTTTAAATTTATTATTTTATTGCTATCATAATTGGCTGCATTGTTGTTGCTGTTGTTGTGCATTACGCGAATGCGAACGTGACTTTTTGCGACTGTTGGCGCTCAGGGCCCCCGCACGACCACACACGCTTTCCCGAGAAGTGCTCGCGTGGAAGTGCGCTCGCATATTCCCACAGACAATTGTTGTTAAGAGATTTGGAAATTCTAATTTTATTAATTTAATGCTTTGATAAAAGGTTTCCAACCGCACCAATTTGAAAGCGCCGTCAATTGGCGGCCATAAAGCGGCAGCCGCAACTGCGGGTGGTTTATGAGCTACAGAAAGATAAAATGCAAGATGTTTTCATAAGTAATCTCCGGGCTTTGTGGCATCCGAAGGGGAGCCAGTGCGCGCGTGTGAACGTGTGTGGTCGCTACCCGCGCGGCATCTATTACTGTTAATGAGCGCTAATCCGTCGCCCGTTTGCGAAGAGATGCTCGCCTGCCGGTTTATAGCAGAGCACTTAAAAAGATGCGAAAATGATAAATTAGCCGACTAAAGATAACCAAAATTGTAGAGACATGCGAATTGAATATTTTTATGTAGTTAAAATTAGTATATGAACATGAGTAGGAATGGGAAAACATATTGTAGATCGTGTGTAATATGCATCCATAGAGAATAGCTACTAAAGTAGTGAATTTTTGGCACTCATTATAGTGTAACGTATAAGTGTCTAAGCTCTAGCTCGATCTTGAGCCATGGAGTTTCGCATTCAAGCAAGCTCAGAATAAAATCAGTTTCTGTTAAGTCGCTAATCTATAAAAATAAAAAGATGTTTTTGATATGTAAAACTACTAACCCCGGCGGCACAGAGAAAACATACCACTCAATGGATAAGATAGATACCCAGAGTTGAAGAGGGTAGCGAGACGCATTTGCCGACAAAAAAAAAGAGAGAGGCCGAAATGTGTGAGTACGAAGAGCTTGACAATCTGGCCGACAGGGATAATGCTCGAAAATTCTACGAAAAGAAAGAAAGTTTCAAGACCGGAGCATACTCTTGTAGAACCCCCCGAGAGAACACTTCTCCAGCCTACTGAATGACAGTGAAAACACCAGGAGATGGTGAACCCGATACCCTAATCGATGACGATGGAGCGAACATCCATTGTTCTACCATGAAAAAGTTCGAATTGCAATTAGCCGTATGAAGAACAACAAAGCGGAGGAGACCAATGGATTTACAACCGAGCTATTCAAATACGGCGGCGAAGAACTGTTAAGCTTTTTTGTAGAATATGGTCAGACGAAAGCATGCCCGACGATCGAAATTTAAGTGTGCTCTGCCCAATCCACAAACTGCGCCAACTATCGTTAAATAAGAATGCTCAACATCGCATATAAGATTCCATCGAGCGTATAGTGTAAAAGAACACCCACCGTCAACAAACTGATTAGACCTTATCAGTGTGGCCTTAGGCCTGGAAAATCAACGACAGACCAGATTTTCACCATGCACCAAATCTAGGAAAAGACCCCTGAAAACAGCACGAGAAAGTGCGCCTTCATACTGCGATTTCTGAATTTGGTATCCCCTAATAGGGCTATGTAACTGATCGGAAAGGACCTCTCCGACCCGTTCGATACTAAACGAGGTTTCGGACAAGGCGACTCCCTATCGTGCGACTTCTTTGATCTACTAATTGAAACTGTACAGCTGAATAGAGAAGACACAATCTTCTAGAAGAGTGTACAATTGCTGACGTTGGTCCTCTGACATCGATATCATCAGCCTTAACAACCGGGTGGTTAGTTCTGCTTTCTCCAGGTTGGACAAAGAAGTGAAGTAAATAGGTCTGGTAGAGAACGGGGGCAAGATGAAATATCTCCTTTCATCAAACAAACAGTCGTCGCACACGAGACTTGACTCCCACTTCATTGTTCACAATCATAACATCGAAGACGTAGATAATTTAGATAATTTGTCTATCTTATCATTAACACCAACAACAACGTCAGCTGCAAAATCCAATACAGAATAATTCTTCGGAGTCGGCTTTACGAGTTTTCGGGAGAAGATATATGGTCTATCAATGGAACGATGAACTGTCTGAGGTGTACACATTTTCCAGCAAAATAAGAGACAGCGGCAATGCTGGTTAGGTCATGTCGTCGAATGGATGAAAACACTCTAGCTCTGAGAATATTCGACGCAGTATCTGTCGAAGGAAGGAAGACATCCACTCCATTGGAAGGACCAGGTAGAGAAAGACCTGGTTACGCATGGAATCTCCAATTAAAAGAAGTATGCTACACAGAGTTTCAAACCTAATATTCCTAATACAAGATAATATATAGAAAAATGATATCGATTGCAAAATCAATTGATTTACATATATCTGTGTCTCAGTCCACTCGTTCGGTCAGGTTAGTTAAAATGGCTGATCTTTCAACAGCTTAGAATGTTATGTTCAGCCCTATGTGATGCCATACGAAAATCACATGTAGTCAGATATCAGTTATCGGCAAAAGCAGACTGAACCAATCACACATCTTCCTCAGTGTTTTATTTATATTTACGCTATTTTACCTGAATGTCCAAAAGTATGAGATTTGAGGTATTTTTGTCTTGGCCTGCCAGAAGCGGGACATTCGAGGAAGAAGTGTTGAGATGATTATATTTAATCTTCCAAACAGCTGATGCATAAATCCCAATCGGAGAGTGTCCAGTCAGCACTCTTACAATCACTGAAAGGTGAACCTTGCTAAGAGCGAAGAATCTCCTGGACCTCCTACGATTTACTCTTGAACCTTGTGACAGCCCACCTACTGGTAGTCAACTAGCGCTTGCTGATTTGGGCTGAGGGCCAACAGTCAAGTAGTAAGCCACTGGAACCCAAAGGAGCTTTTACCCGTTCGCATACCGCCATTATTGAGACTGAAGTGCCTACCGAAGTAAACTCACACGCCTTGCAATTTCCTGCAATCCCCAACCCTTCTAATCACAAATTAACTAGAGATAAGGAGTCTAGACATCCGTTAACTAGTTTTGAGCGCCCCACTTTAAAGGAGGCTTCCGGAATAGTAACTCTGATGTTACCTTTACGACGGCCATCTCTGCGTGGAAGACGCTGCAGTGGTCAAGAACCCTAAAACTGGAACAGATGAAAGATTCAGTGGCCTGGCGATCCAAGTATTTTGGAATGAAATGTGCGGCGATCTCACAGTGTCCAGGCTTGGTTTCATCTAAGTACCCAGATTCTCTGAGTCTGAGGGCAGCTTTGGTGGTCATACAATTTACGGCTAAAAAGTGTCGCTAGGGATAATCGATTGCACTTCCACTAAATATCAGGTCACAAAAGCACCGATGGCAATAAGATAGCGAACGGGATCACTAAGAGTGAAATTCGATGAAATTATCTATCAGGAAACCGCAAAGGCCATAGTAACGGTAAATAAAAAATGGCAGATCGTGACTACTGCAGGAAATGTCAGGAGCAAGGCACTAGAGAAACAATGAAGCAATTCTTGTGCTCTTGTCCTGCACTAGCAAGAGAACGCTTCAAGCACTTGGGCTCCACACGGTATGAAACATTGTAAGAGATGTCGATAGTGAAGCCGCAGAAGCTATTGAAATTCACGACAAGCGCAGACATCCTGAAGGATGACTAATACTAAAGACTTAGCTCTGGTTATACCCTTCTAGTTGTAATATTCTTTTTTACAGAAATCGTAATGATAGAATAAAGATTCTACTATGAATTTATTTTTAATACCTAGTATTTGTGTACTATCATTTTTTTCACAAATAGCACTAATTAATTTAGTTTGAATTCTTACGAGAATGTTCATTACATTTTTATAACTTCCGCCCCAGGCAATGATACCATAATTAACAATACTATCGAATAGGGCGTAGTAAATCTTCTTCAGTGTTTTTTTATTCATTATGTTTCTGAGCTTAGAGAAAATAAAAATAAAGTCTCTAGTTTTTTTATGACCTCTTTGATATGTTCATACCATCTCATGTGACAGTCAAAAATTAGGCCCAAATATTTACAATGCTCAACCCTGCTAATTACCTTATCATATATCCTTATTCCAAAATTATTTGGTATACTATCTTTATAGACACCAAAAGTTATATAATTGGATTTATCTACATTAAGAGTTAGATAATTATTGCACAGCCAATTCCCAATCTTATCCATTAATTCATTCATTTTGGTTTGAGCTTCATCCCAAGTTTTACAGGAGCATTTTATTATTGTATCATCAGTGTACGCTGCTATATTATTTTCATGTGATAGATTGAAAATATCATTTATGTATCATATAAATAACAGTGGCCCAAGGACCGTGCCTTGTGGTACACCAATTTGTACTTTACATGCTTTACTTTTAACATTCATACATTTAACAACTTGGGATCTGTTTGATAAATAATTATTTATTAAGTCAGCTGTTATGCCTCTGATTCTATATTTGTATAATTTTCCAATTAAGATCTTATGATCTACCGTGTCAAATGCTTTGGCTAAGTCAAGAAAAGCTATTACTTTTTTATTATTCTGATCATGGTTTGTGTATATAAAATTAGTAATATCTACAATAGCATCTTTGGTGCCTTTACTTTTCAAAAAGCCGTATTGATTTTTATTTATAATTTTACAAGCAGTTACAAAGGTGTAGAGACGCTCATGTACTATCTTTTCAAGAATTTTAGCTAAGTTAGAGATTAAAGAGATTGGACGATAGTTAGTAGTTTTACATTTGTCACCTGATTTATGAATTGGTAGGATTTCTGCACATTTTAGTGTATCTGGCCATACACCAGTAATTATACAGCAGTTAAATATATGTATGTTCTAGTGGTTTGCTAATGAAATTGCTTATTAATTTTAAAACTTTAGTATTAATACCATCAACACCTCCAGCTCTGTGTTTTTTGAACCGTTAATTATTTTCCGTATTTCTATTTCATCGGTTGGATTTAAAAATATTGATTTTACATTGTTCTCTATTCTAATATTAGTTTTGTTACCTGTGGTTTTCATTTTAGCCGCTAAGTCAACATCAACATTACTAAAGAAATTTACAAATGTATCAGCTATACGGGCTGGATTTGTAATCTTGATACCATTGTCAATTATTAGATCTATATTGATCCGCTAGGGTTACCATCCATTTTAAGGCGTTCATTATTTTATGTGAATAATTTTTTTAATTCTTCAAGTATTTCTTCGCTTGTTATAAATATTCTATATATTAGGAATCATTATACCGAGTGTTCTATTGCGACTCGCCCAAAAAGTTATTTCAAATCATTTAACTATTTCAACCAATACAAACAACTCATTTAAACAATTTCGATTGCGACAAGGTATGAAAGTAATTACTCCTGTCCTTGAGGCCTTTTCATATAGCTCTAAGGAAATAAGTAGAAACATAAAAACAAAACACAATAAACTAAAAATCAATTTGAATAAGAAAGCAATAAAAGTGCCTGAGTTTTCACATACACATGTACTTACATATACTCGTAGAATCAAGAGAGCGTACTCGTATCATACGAGCTGTTGCAGCTGCTGTTTAACTATTTCCCATTAGTTGTTGTGCCACACTCTGGCCCTTTAATAAAGTTCTCCATTAGGCGCATGCGCAACGGCGACAGCAGACAGCCGTAAAGTACCAACAACATGGCCACAACCCAACGGACAAGCAACAACAACACAAACAAACAACTAATGGAACCACTCATCACATAGATGGTTAATAACGTTGGGGCTATCACACGGCATGACCACGGTCAAGGCTGAGGCGGTTCGTCCGCTGACTATATGTACATTTTAAACTAAGCGCAGCTTTAACTAGCAGCCGCCCTCTGTGGCCTCTGCGCCGCCTCGTGTTATGGTCAATAACTTTTTATTGCATTAAAGTCGTAATCGAAGTCCTACTTATTCTCCTGCCACTTCTTCATACGTACATGCCGAGTGTGCATCGCCAGCCGCCAAGATCTTTGTCGCAATTGAAGATTTCACCATTTTCGTTTTGTTCATTTTCCTTCGTCTTTTTGGTTATTGCCGATTAGATTGTATACAATAAAAATGTCTTGCATCGCTTCAACAGATTTTGCAACAATTTTATTTCCTGCCAACTGCAAAGCTTTTTATGCGCATACGCGTGCAGATGGAAATACCCTCCAGGAAATGGAGCACCGATTTTCGATTTCAAAATAAACAGAATTTTTACGTACCAGTGTGTGACATATTAATAATTAAAATCCAGTATATATTAGTTTATCACTGTGTGGATCAATATATTCATTGAATAACTGAAGGTTGATAAATATTGGGGTCTAAGAGAAGAAATGGACCGTCCTCAACCCTTTTTGTTCGGTGGTAGGTAGGTATAATGGCTGCATAACGACGCACCTAGGCTTTAGGATGCCCATTGTGATACAACTGGGACTAAAGTCCCTACACTTTGCTCCTCTGAACCACCATGAGCTTCTACTAAAGTTCATCAGTACAAAAAGCTTTACCTTTACAACTTTATATTTTTTTGTCTCCTCTTCTTCTACTTCCTGACAGCTTCTACAATAACCGATAAAAGGCGTTCCTAGTCTACTCGCATGGCCTTCAATGATGGTGGCCTGTTAGCACTTCTATTAGAGTTCTTATATCATTCATTTTCAATTTTAATAGTCCGTACGTCCGCATATTTCATTCTGGCCACGTTTTCCTACTTGTCGATCAAGTCTGGGATTGATTCTACTGACACTCAGCTTTGTATATAATACATATGTTTGTCGATTAAATATCTGCAAGTAAAGGGAGGCTTATACCATAAGTACTCTATTTTCCGGAGTCTAATTGTAGGGAGGTGCCTGTTCTGGCTAGTTCATCTGCTTCACAGTTCGCAGGGATATCACTAGGTCCTGGAATCCATTACAAGTTTATCGTAAAATAGAATGTTCAATCCACCAAGAGACTTTAGTAATCTCAAAGTTGCCTGGCTGTATGTATGGTATATGTACTATATATAAATATATTCCCTATAGCGAGAACACTTCTTGTCAAAACAAGAAGGCTTTCTTTAATTGCTGCGATCTCCGCTTGAAAAATACGGCAGTAGTCTGGTAGACGGAAAGCGATTTTATTATCTAGCTTTGCAGAGAACATCCCACCTCCTACTCGGTTTTCTAGCTTAGAATCATCTTTATAGATGCTTATCCCTGCGCTCTTGTCTACTTCACTTGGCAATATTGTGGACCTTTTTTGTTAATAATCATTCAAAAAACATAAGAAGATATTTCATATATTGAGTAACATACACAGTATAAAAGTAATCCGAGGGCCAGAAAGCTTTATTTGCGATATATGGAGACAGGACTTCGACACAGTTTCACCGATATAGATAGAATTTATATTTCTCAAATAAACTTACCTGGTACGCATCTTCATTTTTTCGATACACCATACTCCTTAAGACTTGAATTATTTATTGCAAAATCAAATACAGTCTTATTCGAAGCTCGGAGTTCGGAGTTTCGTCGGTATAAGACCACAGATTGTCACATTCTGGCCTCTGGCTGGAACTATGTTCGTGGACGGTCAGAAGCCTCTACGGATTGTGCTTAAATATAGTAGAATCCAACATGGGTGTGAAGTTGTCTCACGGTTGCACTTCTTGTCCGGAACAAACGCTCATCGCACCGGCAACTTTTTCTGACCCAATATTCCATGCTGAAAATGATCCGAGTAGACTGTTAAAAGGTTATGGTTTCATCTTCAATCAGCGGTCTACAAATAGTATATCGTGGATCGCTCTCGGGCTCGAAATTAAAGATAACTTTATAAGACTTTATACGAAAATCAGATTGGCTAAAGCTAAGTATATTAAAGTAACGGTTGTTTGAAGCTATTGGATTTTCCTACATGGTATTTAGTAATTTTTTTACTTCGTGTACATCGGTATCTGTCTGCTGGCCTAAACATTGGCTTGTTCGCTGCGTGTATTTTGTCCATTTTAAGTCTTTTTTCAGAATGAGTACGCGACGTGCATTTTATAGCTCCCTTGTATTGCAATTTATTTATTGTTATTTGTTATTGTTGTTTCACGAAGCCAAAATGTTGCGTCTTTATGTCTTGCAACTCTTGGACCCGTCGTCGACAGCATTGAAAATGACGCCAGGCGAGTCTCTTGAAGAATTCTCTATAAAACTCAATTTTCTGCATTTTTATCATCAGCTCCTTTTTTGCGCTTTTGTTGCTGCGTTTTATGCCCCAACACTCGAATACTACTTAATTCTTTACTGAAATTTTATTGCTTGTAGGACATCAACATATTCGAAATCGAATTTTGTAACTTTATATAAAAATGTTAATTCCTGAATAAATATTAATGGTTTGTAATAAAATCGCGTGGACTTTAGGGATATGACTTGTGGGTATTACAGGGTTAAAATTGGTAGCAAATTTAATGATCGCTACTTTCTCACGCTACGCGAATGTTGATAGTTTAAAATGTTACACAATTTTTGTTGACTCGTAATCAATTTCTTAGAATAATGGTATATTATATAAGCTGATGAATAATGAAAAGTTTAGTTAAGGTCATGTAACTCTTAGCACGAAGAGAGCAGCTCCCCTTTATGCCGCTATGTCTGAATTTGGCGAATACGGCTGTGTAAACTGATGTTAAGCAATACCAAAAGCTCCGTCAAGATCGGGAGGGACCTCTCCGAGCCATTCGATAGCAAGCGAGGTTTCAGATAAGGAGACTCCCTATCTTGTGACTTCTTCAATATACTGGTGGAGAAAATAATTCGAGCTGTAGAGCTGTGGACAAAGAAGCGAAGCAAATGGGTCTCGTAGTGAACGAGGGCAAGACGAAATATCTCCTGTTATCAAACAAACAGTCGTCGCATTCGCGAATTGGCTCCTAAGTCACTGTTGAGAGTCATAACTTCGAAGTCGTAGATAATTGCGTCTATCTTGAAACCAAGATAGGAAGAGGAAGGCATCCACTCCGTTAGAAAGATCAGGCGGAGATAGACCTGGCTACACTTGCAATCTATATTTGGCGCCAGACTGCGAAAAGAAAGAACGACCAATAAAGAAGAAGAAAAAACCTATACTGAAAAGTGACTCTTGGAAATGTAACCTTAAAGCACCAAATCAAGAAGAAAGTGATAATGTGCTGATAAACTTTCAGACTCTGAATAAATTTCCGGATAATTTAGAAAATTGTAGTGAGAAAAAAGAGAGTTTCCACATACGAGTATTAGAAAAACAATAAATCTAAATTATCCTAACCTATCCCTGTTCTTAGAAAGGCCTTGACATCTCCACCAACTGGGAGAAAAAGTGCTACAAGAACCCCCTGGGCTTTACATATTTACTCCAGCTTGTTAATGAACTCGGGCTAAATTGACAATGCGACCGAGGAATCCATGAGAACACAACGTTTTCAATCCTCAGTAGAGAAGAATGGACCGGTTTTGTTATGAAGCGTTGTACCGCCGAAATCTACATATACACCGAACGGATCAAAGAGTGAAAAGGGAATAGAACTAAATAACTGCAATTCAGTCTTTCAGCCCGAAATTGTTGGCTCGCCGTAAGGTGCCAAGTGGGCTCTAACTAGCAGTCCATAAGCTTTTTAGTAAATAGCGGCAATTAAGGGTATTCGTACTTATGGTCTCAATGCGTTATGTTATGCAAACAGAAAACAACTAGACTCTCAGTAGGTAACTCATTCGATGTAATCTAGGTCCGCAGTCATATTGGAATAAAAAGAAACGAAAAAGCAGACGTGTTGGGGGTTAATAACACAATTCCCTTAAGCTTTCCCAGACCATTCATTTCCTCTTCAAAGGTAGTTTGAAACAGTGGACCCTATAGGGAGACCTCAAATCTTGAAACACTAGAAAAAGAGGGCGTACCTCAACGTTACTTTGATGTAGAGTTGATGGTGGGCAGACCAAAAAGCTTCTGCTTTCCAGCAAAATAAAACTTGGTAACATTGTAGTAGTCATCACTGGGCAGAGGAGGTGTAAGATTCCAGCTGCAGAAAATTAGAATAGTGGATTCGGCGGAATGCGCCTTGAGCATGCTGAGACGGGATGTCTTCTCCGGCTCCTGATGCTCCAACTTAAGAGGCTTTGGGTAGCTGAGGTGGAAAAAATCTGTTTTATACCCGAAAGCCGAATATTCTTAACAATGGCCAAAAAGCGGCCGCCTCAGATCTGGCACTGCTAGGCCTTCCTTTTCAACGTAGCTTTGCACTTGTCTGTATATATGTAAAGGCATCTGTATAAAAAGCAGTTAACGCTTTGAAGGCGTATCGAATAGACTAATAATATAATATCAAATCAATTGCAAGTCTTAAGTTTATTTTTAAGAACACCCACCTATATGTAAGTATATATCATGTGATATGATCATGTGCATTTGAGTGCAACACGCAAGCAAGTCATTAAGCCCAAAAATCCAAGCACTTTAGATATGCTTTTCGGTTCATACGTCTCTCTCTATGTATAGAACGTATAGATATGTATTTATTTGTATGTGTGTGCTTGTGTTAACCCTTTAAGCTGCATAAATAATTTAAACATTGGAATAAACTCATAACAGGCGCAAATGGACCAATTCCACCGACGTTCGATTATTGTTGCTGATATTGTTGTTGTTGTTGTCATATGACAGCAATGCGTTATAGCACTAAATCACTGTTATGGACGCATGCGCAAACATATCGGTATTATATATAATTATTCTTATGGACATTTCTACTGCTTTTTTCGACTCGTAGTCGGTTCAATTTATTCGCTTGTAAGCGGATTGCGGTGGCGACAGCACGAGATTTTCGTGTTCAAAAACAAAATTAAACAAACAAGAAAATAACGTTAACTGAACAGAGCTGAAATACCCTTCACAAATAAAAAAAGTTTTCATATGAAAATTTGATTTTGATCGGTCAGCTTTTTGGAGAATGTACGAATAATCCATGCCAAGTTTCATTATCGATGCTGCGATAAATGAGCAGCTTTTTGGGGAGAAGTTGACATGAGCAAAATCTCAAAAAATGGGAAACTAGGTGGAGTAATATATGTATATGATAAAGCTAAATCGGCTCAGGTCGCAAAGATTATTTATATATATATTAGAGTGATTCAAAAAAATTTTTTTTTTCCGTTTGGTACTCGGAAAAATAGGTTCCTAGACACCTCTAAGAAAGCCTCTCCAAACACGAGTTTTTAATTGTAACGGGAAGGTCCTCCTACATACAGTTTCTATTTTTTCTTATTATCAGATAGAAAAATTTATATCTCGCTTGCAACTACTTGAAAAAATATCTTGTTCCTTAGATTTTGTAGGAAATTGAGTGCTCTACAAAAAAAGTCTATTATGATTTTTTCGAAAACCCAAACGTTTAAAAGATATCAACAGTTAAAGTTTGATTATTTTTGGGAAAATTTTTTATTTCTTATGAATTTTATAACTCAATGAAAAAAAAATTATGAAGAATAATGAAACTTATAGGCTTTCTTAGGGGTGGAGTCATGTGTAGAAGTTCACGCAAGTGAGGAAAGTTCTCTGATCGCCATTCACTTGGGAGTGGCCAGAAACGATTCTTTTACACATGGCTCAAGCAGATCACTACTTCCGGTCTTTGACCAAGTATCCTCTGGGTAGCCTAAGAACATCCGTTCGAAGGCGAGCTAAAGTGAGAAGGCGAAACATTCCCTACAAGGGTTGTGCGCTGGGTTTGGGACCCGCCACGTAAAAAACACCCCCAGTGAAGAGCTTAGAGGTGTCTAGGAACCAATTTTTCAGAGTACCAAACGAAAACAAAATTTTTTTTTTGATCCACCATTTCTATAGAGCAGTAAATTTCCTACAAAACAATTGATGGCTGAAATGGAAGCTCGTGATCTCATCGACATTTGATTTCAACAAGACGGCGCCACATCACACACATCGTATCAATCAATTAATTTATTGAATGAACACTTCGGTGAGCAGATAATTTCACGTTTTGGGCCAGTCGATTGGCCACCAAGATCGATTTCACACCGTTAGACTTTTTTCTGTGGGGAGATGTAAACCAAAGTCTATGCGGATAATCCCGCTTCATTTCAGACCTTGGAGTAAAACATCATACGTGTCATCCGCCAGTTACCAGTCAAAGGAGTCATCGAAAATTGAACCCAACGGATGGACCATCTGAGACGTAGCAGCGGCCAACATTTGAAAGAGATAATCTTCGAAAAATAAATGCCAGAGAATGTTCTTTCAAATGATAACAAACATTCCCCATTAAATTTGCATTTTCAGTGTTTTTTCTTTAAAAAAGTGGGGAACCCCGATATGTACTATATAACCCTTTATTTTATAGGGTCTCCGAAGTTTCCGTTTGGGTGTTACAAACATCGTGGTAAACTTAATGTATTCCGTTCAGGGTATAATGAAAATAACAACAAGTAAAATCTACAGAAAAACAAAAACACAACACAACAACAATGCAACAAATGTGATTGGAACAGCTTATGGCGTGACGCGACAAACGATGGCTTGATGATGGTGATCATGTTGCAGTCGCTATTGTAGTTGTTGTTATAGTTGCTTTTGTGTTACAGAGTCCACTGCTGCAATTGCCTGCTTTTGGAGGCAGTCCACGACATTATCAAAACATCATGGAAGATGACCAAATTAACCAACCGTATGCAGGCACTTATAACAACAAAAACAACAACAACAAAAGCAATAACAACAATACCAATAACAAGTTCGATCAGTATGCGATGCCGCTGCAGGCGGGGGTGTGCGGGGTGTCTCTTAGTTTACCAATGCAATTTAGCCGGTCAAACGAGCGCTCCGACAGAGTCGTTTATTAATCGCATGCATATGTGTGTATGTGTGCGCACAGGTAAGTCGCCAATGGAGAAATTATCGGTTTACCTGCGCGCCACGCTGAAAAAACACCCATACCGACATTATTAAAGCAATCCCAAACAAAGCAATCAAAGCAGAAATAAAGAAGATGATCGTAATTTATGGCAAAGGGAAGCGCTTCGGCTGAGCTGTGGCTGCTGAATGGCCCAGGGAGTGGCAGTGGAAAATGGAGGGGAACACAAAGGGACGCTGGATGGCTGGCAGACTGGAGGATGCGGCAACCAATTCTTTATATATCTATACATATATACTATAGATATATTATTCGGTTATGTAAAGCAATCTGAGCTGGTAGAACACAAGCTGAGCGCGAACGAGTTTCGTTTGCTTATAATGAAGGTATTTTATATACATTTCTACATACAGTACTAATATATAAATTCACATATACATACGTATATTACAAAGGAATATAAGTACATAAATACATAAAAGATTCGAATTGGGTAGGCTGCTATACCCAATTGCCTGGCTGTGCTTGATGTCTCTGCTGCGATCTTTGCGCCTGCCTTAATTAAAATTTAAATGACCCTGGAACCACGAACAAACACACACCAATAAGTTAATACATACACACACATATGTACATATGACTCTATAGTGTTGCAGCAATTGAGTTGCGGCAGCGGGACATTGCATTTGAGACCCTCGAAAAGGCCACAATCAGCATGTTAAAATGAAATGTTGAGGTTGAAATGAAATTAATGGCAGATGAGACGCGTTCTTTTCGACCATTTTTTCATATATAAACACATACATATATATACAGGTTGCATTTACTTCCACTACACATAGCACTTACGTTTACCTGAGAGGGAGCACCCGCCCGAAAATAACAAAGGACTTTGCCAGATCTCTTTAAAAAACATCTCATATAAATCAAATTATTCTTTTTTTTTAGTTTTGTCAGAGATACATATCATCAGCAATTTATGCTAAAGAAAGGAAATGAAAAATCTTATAAATGACTTTACGTAAAAGTGCTCGGCTGGCCCAAATTTGGCTGGTGCGTTCGCTGGAACCACTTAATTGCCGGCATAACTTAATTTCGCAGCGTCAAACTCGTTTGCTGATTGTAATTTAAGGCTTATTAATGAGCAATAAAAATGGCTAAAATAAAGCCATAATAAATATGAAGAGAAATGGAAATTTATTGCACTTTAATTAATTTAGAATATAGAGTTTTTAAAATTTCCGCAAAATCGGTTTGTTTTTTTTTGCATTTTTAAGAGAACCATTTATTTGTCACATAACACGAAATTGTCAAAAAGTTGTAGCGACCGTTGGACATTGTGAGCAGGTTTACCGGCCGCCTATAGGCTCAGGGAGTTAGTTGTTCGGATTCTTCTGGCTTTAAACACGCTGAAATTTTGAAAGTTCCGTCGCCATCGTAGTTATTTACTTCATAGAGACACCGAGCTAACCTCTAATCGGAATTCCGGGAAACGAAATAGCTGATGAGATTGCCAAAATTGCCATCCGTATGGCTGCCGAACCGGTACAAAAATTATGGAAATCAATAAAAGCGCTGACAGACAATCAATGCAAGATGGCACGCCTTAAAGACATGGAAGATCACCGTGATCATTTTTGAGAACCCCGAAGAAATACCCACATGCTTGATATCGGTCATCACATGTGCGCTGGATGGGTTTAGTAATGACGATACCTGCAGAAACTGCCATAAGGTAAACATGAAAGAGACCCTGGAACACCTACTATGCTTTTGCTCATCATTAACTAGGACTCGCCTCAGGTATCTGGGAGCTTCGCAGTTCAGAGGACTAGACGAAAAATCCCGTATGACGAATATTTCACCTCAACTTTAACTGAAGCTTTATCTAACATTACCAAAAGAGCCGTAGGGTCTATGTTAAGCATGACAGCTAGCCATAATACCCTTACCAAACATCTAATCGCCAGAGAAGCCCTAATACTTTCTACGGATGTGTGACTTGAATAGATCTGATTCAAAATATGAACTTCTTCACGGGTAGTTTAAGAAATTGGTAGGACATCCGCCGGTGTCTAAAGCTTTATCGTCTGCGTTTCACTAAATCTAGACGAACATATTTGATAAGCGTCGTTTATGACCTGCCGGCGGATTGCCTTGTATGCTGCCAAGAAAGTGCATTTGTCCTTTCCTTAGGAGCTTCCTAGCGACTTGTGGATTTTGTTTCAGCTCTGTACCTAGGCAGTAATCGCGGTCGTGTGAGGAGGGAAGGAGCACAGGCTTTAGAGTATAACAACTAAAATCGTTGGGTTCTTGACAGTCGGACCGCGCTTAAAGTTATGGCAGCCTAACTCCACGCTCGATAGCATTAGCTATTTCCTAATAAGCCGCAGAAGTTTAGTATAGAAACCTAAACGACTGATGAACGCACATTTCATTATTAGTAATTTGGAGGCGAGCGATAGTAGTCTGGTTAACTTGAGGTGTGCTCATATACAGTAAGAGGTCACGTAATGAATCTTCGTTAACCGATAAGACTTGGACTATTCCAAGCCCGCGATGTTCTTCTCCGGAATCGTTAATCGTCTGCAGATCTTCTTCTATATTTCTATATTTTTTACCATAACGAAAATCATGAAAAAAGTTATCAATTAAAAAGGAATTAAAACGAAAGGTAAGGTTAAGTTATACAGGTATTAGGTAAATGGCCTGAATTTTTAAGAGGGCGCGGAAAATCCCATTTGAACAGCTAGAGACGTCTGTACGTTAAATATAGATCAAAAAGACGGCCGCATATGAACAAAATACCTAGAGTCTGCCACAAATTTGTTAAGGCGACTAATATTACGAATGCACCGATTTGCCTCGACTTAATTCAGGCGTAATCTGGACAGGGGAGGAGACCCGTTTTACCTAATCATCCTCTTATCAACTTTGACAATTTGCGTCCCCAAACAACTTTAGCCATTGGAACAGTGTCTAGTTAGATCATCTAACTTACTGGTTCTAATCCTGATGTAGTTTGGATAAGAGAGAGTTTCCGACTATTCCGCTGTGGTCAGACTCCCAGACAAGTTTAATATGGAAGTAGCTTGATGATACTGCCAGGGTCATGCTCTCCTTGACTAGCTTTGGAAGGGACGCATACCCCCATAAAAGAATCCCCATTTCGGAGAAGTACATCTGCTGCTACCTTGATGGCTGCCACATCTGTTTCAATGACCCAACTGATACATGATGGAAAAGGAGTAGAAAATTAAAACAACAGCTTTCGGGGAAGATGGGTGACTTGTACACTTTGGTCTTTGTTCGTCGAGATAGACTTTACTTCTCAATTGTCTATTCAATCCGAATAGAGCGAATCATTTTTTCATATTTCTTCAAGAATGAAGTCCGACATAATGGTTCCTGATATAATGGTAATGGAAAATGCTATCGAAGCCTAAACTTTTGATGCGCAATTATCTCACGTCACGGCCTTGTGGGCTCTAAAAACTTGTGATTTAACACCGCAGAACTATTTTTTGTGGACTTATATGCAGTCGCTTGTCTGCCCAGATAAGTCCGAGACGATTGACGTCTTGGAAGGGAATATTCGGTGCATTATTACTGGCATAGGGTCTCAATTGCTGAAAAATCGCTTCAAGCAATTAACCCTGCATTAATAACAAAAAATTATTTGAAATAATTAACAATAATTTTCAAAATTATGAAAATTGAAGAAAAACGCAAAAATTAAATGATTAACAAAAACAATAAACAACTTGCAACAACCAGCAATTATCGCATCAATAGCGCAAATACCAATCAAAATCGCATTTATGCGCCAAGCCAACGGCAGCCAACAGGGACAGAACCATACAGGCAAGCCACTCATGCAGTCAATCAATCCAACAAATGGCGTGGCCACCGGCAACAGCTGTTTTGGTGTGGCTGCCACAACTACCCGGACAATTGCGATCAACAGCCAGCGGCTAATAAGCGAGCGCTTGCAAATTATTGCACCATTAAAATGCGATTCGATTCGTTTTTGCTGATTGGTCGAATTGGTCGAATTGGCGGCATCGGCGGCTTTGGATCAATTGACTGAATTGGCCCGGCCGAGTGATTGCTGAAATTATATGACGGCCAACAGCAGCAATGGCAACTATTTGCACAAATCCAACCGCGCAATGCATTCGTGTGTATATGTATTTGCAAGCGGCATGCAGTGGTAATTGCAATTGTGGCAGTGGCAACATCCATCGCCAGCAAATTGTGGCAATGGAAGATTGGTGAGCGGCAAAACCTGTCAATGCGCAGCAATTTGCAATAACCAGCAAAGCGTACAACATAATCACATGTTGCCCGCAGTGCGTACATACATACATATGTGTATATGTATATAAGTATATACGAGTACTACGTATATTTATGTACATATATAAACGAAGGCATATGAGCATAAGTGCAGCAGAATAACAATAAATGCTCATCTCTGTAATTTGCGTTGGGCGCTGCTTTGTTGCCAATTACTGTTTTGTTATTGTTGTTGTTTGTGTAGTTCAGCGTAACTGTAAAATTGTCGACTGTCATCTTTTATTGAATGCGATATTGACATTTGCGGTGAGTTTTCAATGCGCTTTCGACGGCCCAAAAACGCCCAAAACCGAGTGAAATCGATAATCACTAGTCCAATACTTATTACCGTTGTTGCTGTATAGGCCGTTACGCGCGATCGTCGTGTAATTGTCACTCATTAAAAAGGAGTTAAACATTTTGCTATACGCTTGATGTTAAACATATTTATCATGCAACAATTTGCTGGTTGAAACAGCAGTGTGACGAAGCATAGCCAGCTGATCTCCTGTCGTTGTTGGTGTTCTTGTTTTTGTTGTTGTTATAGCAGTGTAAAACATCCCTGAACTAATATGGAGGCATGTTGCCGAGTTCGCAATCCTTGGTCGAATAAAAATGTGAGTCCGTTCCGGTTCGTTGAACCGACTGTCGTGGGAACGGATCGCCACAACTCTAGCGGTATACAAAGAAGTTTGAAAAAATATGAATAACTAAATCAAAATAAGTGCTCAGTATATGGTAAATGCTACCTCTGTTCGTTAGTCGCAGTGAAGAAAATATAGCAGCCGTAGCTGAGAGTGCACTCGAAGACCATGGAGAGTCGATTCGTGACGTATGGAACGACTTGGCGCATTTTACGTAGAGATCTTAAATTGAAAGCGTACAAAATACAGCTTGTGCAAGATTTGATTACGCTCGACCTTCTCAAGCGACATCGCTTCTCCTTAAGGGCTCTTGAAAAGTTCTTAGAAAATCCGACGTTTTCAAGCCAAATTTTGTACAGTGATGAGGCCAATTTCTGGCTCAATGGGTATGTAAACAAGCAAAAGTGTTGCTTTTGGGACAAAGAGCAACCTGAAAAGATTTAAGACCTGCCATTTCATCTAGAAAAAATAGAAGTTTGGAATCATCGATCGATATTTCTACTAAAAATAATGGTAGTGAAAACGTAACCGTCAATGACGACCGTTATCTCGCATTTAAATGCGACTATTTGATGCCTAAAATTGAAGCTCGTGATCTCGCGACATTTGGTTTTAACAAGACGGCGCCACTTCCCACACATCGCATCCATCAATGGATTTATTGACAGACTACTTCGGTGGGCAATTAATTTCACGTTTTGGGCCGATCGATTGACCACCAAGATCGTGTGATATCACACCGTTAGACTTTTTCCTGTGGAGATATGTAAAGTCTAAAGTCTATGTGGACAATCCCGCTTCGATTCAGGCCTGAACCGAAATATCACGCATGTCATTCGCCAGTTACCAGTCGAAATGCATAAATCCAAAACTCATCGCCAGTAATAATACGTTTCTTGACATCCTGGTTATAGGAAAGCATTGCTTCACAAACATTAACGCGACGCTGTTTTTCGAAAAAATTGAGTGATTTTGGAACTAGTCGTGCTTTCACTTTTCTTGGTCCCAAATGATCTTTCAAAATGGTTTTCACTGATCCTTCCTTTATTGCAACGATGCCAGTAAAATCTCTGACTGTTAATCGTCAAGCATTTTCAAGCACCCATTTCTTTATTTTATGTTGATCATCAGTTGATGTTGCTGGCCGTCCTGGACGTAGTTCGTCGTTAACGCGTTCTCGACCCTCTTTAAATAATTTGTACCAACCAAAAACACTTACTCGCGACAAACAGAAGGCCTTTTCCAACATTCTGAATGTTACGGCACCAAAAATTCAATTCCGCACACAAAATTTAGTAGAACTTCTTTGTTAAATAATTTCACTCATCGTGAAAATCGCTGAATGTTCTTTATGTATTTCAGAAAGACAAGCGTATACTAAACACTAATGATAATTTTGATGTAACATTTAGCACAGATGTCAACAGTTTCAGCTTAAGTTTGTAAACATGGTCATCATCCGATTTCAGTTCCTTCCAAAGACATTATCCTTTAAAAGTCTTAACTGTACAGCAAATTTCATCATCATATCTCCATGAATACTCAAGTTATCGCTTGGACGGACGGACAAAGAAAATGATTTAGTCTTGTCCTCCTGATCACTTTAATATATGTATACAACCCTATAACAAATTTCATTAATTTACAGACAAGCGTTGTTCAACATGCTAAGCGAGTGCAGTAAATTTTACAAAACCACCCCAAAATCACAAAGCAAAAATATTTAGTAAAACTAATTTATTTGTTTGCATTGTTTTTATTCAATAATCGGTGAATAGTTTTGAATTTTTTTTTTTTTTGAAGCGCCCTGCGCTTTTATCTGTTTTTTATAGTTTATATTATATTTATTTTTGACAACCCATTATTTCATATGTACTGTGACTGTGTCTTGGCTGGTGGTTTGTGACTTTGCTCAAAGAAAATAAAAAAGAGGTCACCCTGTGTTTTGGGACAATCCAACGAGAATGTTAACGCAGAGAACGTATATGGTAAACAGAGAACGTTTATCCAGATATAGGAATTCGCCAAGCTCTGGCTATTTAGCAGAATTGAACACTTTCAGTGGCAGAAATACATATGTGTAAACAGTGATGCCCAAACGCATACTACCAAACTGTGTGCTTGTGTTGGAGTATGAGAGAGCTTGCCGCTACTCCCAAAAAAAAAATACAAAACTTTAGTAATAATTATTATAAAAAAAATTTGAAAGTGATTCGACAACTTTTACAAAATTGTGAAATTAATGAAATTCCTTATTAATTTTTTATCAATTACAAAAATAAAGACAATTCACGTGTCAAACAGAAATTAAAATTCAAAAAATTTTAAATATTGAATTTATGTTGAAGTTTTCACCTAAACGGCTGTATCAAAAAACTAAAAATCAATATTTTCATGGTTTTGAACCAACATATCTAAATCTAGTTCGGAGCCGCAAAACTTTATACGAAGTAAGTCTTCAAGGTGCCGATCGCTAATTTTATTTCTAGTATTTGATTTTATTAATTTCAAAGTGGAAAACGAAACTTCGCAACAATATGTAAGTAGTTCCAAACATTGAAAAGAGATTTCACATTTCGTTCTTTAATTTCGGATGAAAGTTGTCGTTCAGATTTTTCCAAAACTGTTGCCCAGTTTCACGAGGCAACAATAAGTCACGTTGCATCTTTTCTCATTCGGATTTTAAATCTAAACTCACCCCAGAAGTATTACACCCAGTAGGGTCGTCATGAATTTCAATAATATGCTTAATTTTATAAATGTCATGAAATCGGTTATGAAAATTAGTCTGCAATATATCAAGGATTGGTTGATATTCTTGCAGACTTGCATGGTTAGAATATTTTTCTACAATAAAGCGTGTTCTTCTTAGAACAGTGAGGTCGTTTTCTTTAAAATTATTAATAAGCAAGCTTAATTTATGGTGAAATTTAAATAATTCTCTAGAACTGCCCGTTACCGATTCATAAATAGAATGGTTTCCGCTATAATGCCTTTTAACATAGTATTCCCTATTTCGTTTAGTTATGTGTTTACAACAAACAACAACATGAGTCAACAGCCGTTGATCAAGTGATTTTCAAATGCACATTAATTTTCCACAATGTATAGAGAGCGCTTAACTAATACGTGTGAGCGAATTTGTGACAGAGCAATAAAGTCGGCCGCCCGCGGGCTAGGTAAAGCGCTTCACCAAAGCAGATAATATGAAGAGAGATAAATATATTAACATGCCCATGACGATTTTCGTTTTGCTTGTTTATATTTTATTTCATTTTGAACAGCGAAAAATATGTACAAAACACACGTCTCACACAGAGAACATAAACAAATTTTTTATGTTCTTGTCTCACATGCCCAAGAATATGAAGAGACATAAATATATGTAAGTATGTATGTATACATGCTCCTTATGATGCTCCCAACAACAACGTTGTGATACTTAAATGCTTCAATTTTTCTTTAAACTTGGGAATCGCAATGTATGCAAATATGTATGCTTTTGCGTTTTGTCGTCGGCAATTCAATATTGACATGTAAACATACATATGTAATTATGATATGAGTATAATTTTGTATGAATGCATGCATAGTAATATTTATCGTCAATTTGGACTTGCATATTTAATAATTTTCTTTGATGATTACATAATATACTATTCTAATAAATATTTTTGTATTATATTTCCTACTAATAGAAATTAAATTTATCACAACAATATACACATACATATGTATGTATGTATGTGTGCATGTATGTACATCTTCTATCATATTTATCCTATGTCTCTGCACATGCTCATATCATAATCTTATTATGTACACGCATGTGCGCATTCAGAAATTCAAATCATGATTTTATCACTTATCAATATAATGTATTACATGCGCGCATTGATCTGCATGTTCATGCATTCATATATATTTATATGTATATATATTTGCATACACTTCCGAACAAATAATGCACAAGCATACAAACATACATATGCGTACACATGTGAATATGTCACCAACAATAAATTGAAGCATTGTTCTACAAAAACAACAATTGTCTAAATAGCAGAAGCATCACAAGTCAATATGGCAGCCAAATTGGCGAAGAACAAATGTAGTAAATTTTACAACAAAAACGATTTCATTCATAAACGCAGGCGCAAATTCCACAAGCGGCCTCGCTTCATTCATAGAAACAGACGCCGTAACATCTCCCCGAGCATGCCTTTGCCAACAAGCGTATTTTCGCGACGATGGCAAAAGCTAAAAATCATAAATTGAACAACTTTCTGAAGCTTCTTCACAGAAAGAAGTGACAAAAGTGGCAACATAGCCGTTGTCGATTTACAATATTTGTCTAAAATATTTTTCCGTGACTCGCAAAAATCTGCGTCGATATGTATGCACGCTCATACATATGCATACATATTTACGCTGGTTTGTAGGCGGAGCTGTACAGCGGCAAGGGAAGCGGTGACAATTGGCGGCCATTCGTTTATTTTTTTCGGCACAGCTTGGATTTTCTATCATCACAGAAGTGCTGCACACAATGAGCGCGACAGACTGCAGGCGACAATTGTCAAATATTAGAATACACACGTTCCTAGGGACACATTTATTGAGGCAGCTTCACTGTGTTCAGCACTTGACTCTTTGACAAAACGCAAGTTGCGGCCATTGGTTGACCGTGACAACGGAGATACGAAAGAAGCGTGCGACACTTGTTATTATGAATGTATATATGTATGTACATATGTATATGGCTCGCATTTGCTTTCGTAAATATGCAGACAAATGTGCCAAAGAAATAATATATGTACATATGTACATATGTATATGCCATAGAAATTCTATTGGTGCAAATATGGAAATGATAACGAAATAATGCGAATATGCATATTTCATGAAGGTCATCAATTTTCGTTGAAGAAATGAAGTTCATTTGACATATCTTCGCTTTGTAATAGACGAAATAAATAAAAATTTTTTGAAATAATTAAAAAATTAATTATTTTTTATCTAATTTTTTACGATTTTGTAAAAAACTAAAATTTTTACAATTTTTCTGAAAAAAATGGTTCATATGACACAAGATCACGCATACTTATGTGTCTCAGAGAATGCTTCTTTACATTCTTTGTGTGACTTTGCATTGCACATGCTCAATTCTGCTAAATAGCAGCGAGAATGGTGAAGTTCCGTGTCGCAATCTTATAAGCTCTGTTAGCCGTCCAATCGAACATCATACAGAACTCAATTTGCACCTTCTCTATGTTTTATGTTCTCTGATTGAACAATTTCTGATATTTGTATGAGAAGGAAAAAGTGACAACCTCGCAAATATAAGTATTCAAATATATTAGAATAAAATTGACAACATAGCTTATTTGTCGATATTCTAGTCAAGAAATGTTTCAAAGAAAATATTCAATATTCCTCTGATTTATGTATACAGTGATTCCCGGTTAAATAGTAATCTGCTTAAATGAAAATCATCCCTCTTAACTGCCTATATCTTGCTGCATCTCACTGTTTGTTTTTTGAAATACATAGAAATTATTGTTTTAAGTACCACTCACTTAAGTATCCGCACTCGCTTATGTACCATATTATATTTTTATTTTTAACAAACCACAAAAATCTGTATCTTTGGTTGCGGCACATAACCGGGATTGACTGTATTTGTGAAGGAATGTAAAAAATATTTTTACGCGGTTTGCAAAAATCTGCGTCGATATGTATGCACGCTCATACATATACATACACTAGCCAGAAAAAGTCTCCGCTCATGATAAACAAATGCTTTTAAAACTTAATAAAATCCAAACAGCTGTTTCAAATTATTTTTTTTTGTATGTATTTAAACATTGACATTAAAAGATAACACAAACATTTTTAATGAGTATTTCGTTTGTTAGAAAATAAAATAAGACACATTTTCCTAAAATTCTAATTCTAAAAATAAGTATCAGAAAAAGTCTTCGCTCATAGAATAAAAAAATTTTAAATCAATACAAATAAAAGTAATTAGTAACTAGTAGGATAACCCCGGCGTTTTAGAACTTCAGCCAGCCTTTTGGGCATCGAATGCACAAGTTTCGTTGTTTCCTCCGCGGATATTTTGGACCATTCTTCCAGGATGACATTTTTCAGCATGTCCTTGCTGGTGATGGTATGAGTGCGGATTCTGCGTTCCAATAGAGCCCACAAATGCTCTATGGGGTTGAGGTCAGGAGATTGTGGAGGTGTATGTAACAACTTTGGAGCGTTATATAGGAGCCAAAGGCGCACAATGTCAGCAGTGTGCTTTGGGTCGTTGTCCTGCTGAAAGTAAAACACCCCTGGTAACCCCAATTTCACAGCACTTTCTTTCATTTTTTGCTTCAAGATATTTAAGTAAACAAACTTATTCATTATGCAATCAATGAATTCTATTTCCCCCACTCCACTTGCCGACATACACCCCCACAGCAAAACTCCTCCGCCACCGTGTTTCACCGTCGATGAGAGATTGTGGACATCCAACGCCGTGCCAGGTTTTCGCCATACCAATTGCCTTCCTTTTATTCCAAAAATGCAATATGTTGTTTCATCGGACCACAAAACTGATTCCCAAAATGATAGAGGCTTATTTATATGCTCGTTGGCGAACGCTAAACGCTTCAAATAATTTTTTAGGGATACAAACGGCTTTTTACGTGCTACTCTAGCCTTAAAACCAGCCCTTTTCAAAATTTTTCTAGCCGTATCACTACAAATTTGTTTTTGAAATCGTTCTTTAACATCTTCCGCTATCTGCGCAGACGTAAGGCGGGGATTTCTTTTAACCAAAGATATAACTTTTCTTGTTTCCCGGTCTGTTAATATTTTTGGGCGACCGGAACGAGGTTTTGAAGTAATGATTCCAGTTGTGTTAAAGGCTTTGATAACGTATCTAATTGAAGACTCAGCTCTACCAACTATTACTCCAATTTCGCGAAAAGTTTTACCCCTTTCTCTTAATTTTGTAATAATTTTTCTTTCATCCACTCCAATTTCTTTTCGTTTTTCGTTCATTGTTACTAAAATAAATTATTTTAAAACAAACCTGTTGCAAGACCACACATTTTTACTTACAGCTTACGAATTTTTAATTCTTAGCGGAGACTTTTTCTGCTCGTTTCGTTCAAGCCTAACGGAAAATATGCCGTTATCTTAGTTTCTATGCAAACAATTTTAACAACATTTTGCACACGTGTTGCTTAAGCTATAGCTAACTGATGTTCTCAGAATTTTTGCTTTAATATAATTTTAATAATGTTATTTGCGAAAAATGAAAATTAAAAAACCATGAGCGAAGACTTTTTCTGGCTAGTGTACATATTTACACAAGTTTGTTGGTAAAGCTGATAGAGCGGCAAGGAAAGCGGCGGTGACAATCGGCGATCGTTCGCTTATTTTTTCGGCACAACAATTTTTTCTACCAACAATACAATGTTGTGACGCTTTGTTGACGCGTAGGTCCGTCGACACTTTGACTCTGACAAAACGTGAGCTTCGCCATTGGTTGTCCGTGTCAACGGAAATTTCGCATGAAGCATTGAGTGTACATATTTACATACATACATATGTTGCATGTACACAAATTTACAAACATTATGCGTATGGTCTGTCCTATTTGTTTACATGCACACATAATTATATATGAGCACATGTGCGACTTCTAGATCTTTTAAGACGATATGAAAACTTTTAATGTTAAATTAAATTTGAAACGAATTACCTTAAACTTATATATATATGTATATTTTTTTTTTGCGGGTGAGGGGGTGGAAAATGCCTTCCGCATCCTCGGTGCTATCGTCACAGCAGCGGTATGTGCCACTTGCAGGTCACTAAAAACGCCCCTGTAAGGAACCGTCGCTCACCATGGGACCGCATTTACATTACTTCAGGGTGGCGTTCCATTTTTCTCATTGAGAGATTTACATCTGCGCACCTGCGTCCAGGTCCCGCTTTGATGCGAAATTCTTGATAATCTCCCAGTTTGCTTCACTCTCCAACATGGCGCTGACTAAATTGTCCGCGTTTATTGGGCCAACCAGGTTTTCTACGGCAGTGCGTTCTCGTTGCCAACGCACACATTCAAAGAATGTGTGTTCAGCGTCGTCTTCTGTCACGTCGTTATAGAGGCATGACGGCTCTTCGACTTTTCCCATTCTGTGGAGGTACTTTTTGAAGTATCCGTGACCGGATAATAGCTGGGTTGTGTTAAAAACGACTTCTCCGAATTTAGGGCTTTTCCATAAGTCTAGATTTTTTATTAGCCTGTCCGTCCTTCTGCCGTCCTTTCATTCTCCCATCTTTGTTGCCATGTTTTTATTGTATCTTTCCTTATTCGTTGTATTGCGCTCTTGTTATTATCGAATGATTTCTTTAGCTCCCACAGCTTTTTCCTTTCATATGCTAGAAGGTCAATTGGGGCATTACCGCTTATAACTAATATTACATTGCCTGATACTGTCCGGTAGGCTGATGCAACTCTGAGGGCTGCGGCGCGGTGCACTCTGGCCATTACCTTACGCCGGTTTTCCTTTTTAAGCGCGTCTGCCCAGATCTCGGCTCCATATAGTAAGACGCTGATTGTCGTCGACATTAGGAGCGTTCTCTTTTCTTGGCTGGGGCCCCCTATGTTGGCCATTAATCGGCTCAGTTGAGAAGTGATCTTCGCTGCCTTTCCTGCGGCGTGCTGGATTTGAACCCAGAAGGTTATTCTGGGGTCCAGTCTTACGCCTAGGTGGTTTACTGCTCTCTGTGTCCTAAGAATATCCGTAGTTGTGTGCATGATTATCTCGAGAGGTATGTGCTTGTTTGTTAGCAGCAGTAGCTCTGTTTTCTCCATAGCGAGCTGGAGGTTGTGTGTGTCGAGCCATGTTTGCGGCCGTATCATGACCTGATTCAGCTTTCTTTGCGCTTCTTCTGTATCTTTTGCTGTGATTACTGCCGCAATGTCGTCCGCGTAGCCAATTAAATATGATTCGTCTGGCATTTTTAGTTTTAATATAGCGTCGTAGCTAATGTTCCATAAGTCTGGGTCTAGAATGGTTCCTTGTGCTGCTCCTGACGTAACCGCTATCTGTCGTGACCGTTCTTTAGTTTCATACAGCAGTTTTCTGTTGCTAAGGTCGCTCCGCACCAGGTAGTCGGGTATCTTGAAGCTTTTTTCGAGAGCGTCGATCATGTCCACCCATCTAGCACTGTTGAAAGCGTTTCGGACATCTAGAGTCTAGAGCCAGTAACACTATTCTTTTATATTTATGCCATCTACGCTGCGCTGCTTCTACGCTTTCGATGACGCATTTTATGGCTCCTATTGTTGATCTGCCGGGTCTGAAACCATGTTGTCCTCCAGCTTCGCTAATAGCCGCTTCGAGTCTGGGTTTTATTAGGCTTTCATATAGCTTTCCCGCTTACATAGTGGATGGTATGCTGATGGCGAATTGGGGTCTCCTTTTCCCTTACTGATTAGCACCAGCCGTTACTTTTTTCATGGTTCAGGGAATATTCCGGTTTCAAGGCAGACGTTGTACATGTTCAGTAGTACTGCCGGGCGCTCTGCAGCGATTATTTTGAGGATTTTTGCTGGGATCCCGTCCGGGCCGGGTGATTTGTTGGCCTTGAGCTTGCCAGTGGCTAGCTGCAGCTCTTCAGGTGTGAACGGGGGGATTTGCGCAGATCTTAGTATTTGTTCTGGATTACTAGCCCTGCTTTCGTGTGTAGGGAATAGTGCGTTCACGATGTGATCCATTTTGACAGCGGTTAAGTCAGGTACCTTAAACTTATTTTAATATTTGGGTAATAATACAAAATTTACTCTGATATATGTACATTTTTAATGACTTTATGGAATCATCATGAAATACGCATATGTAGGTAAATTTTAATATATGTACATGCATACATACTCTGTTTACCACAGAGAACGTTTATCATAGAGAAGGTTCACGTTTTACGATATAGTCATATACCAATACTCCCACTACCAACAACATACACTTCCTTCTTCATTCTTTCTTTACCTGTCTTACTTATCCTCTCATATCTCTTTTTCTCATTTCATAATTTCCATACTTGCTAATTGATCTTTCCTTAAACTAAATTCTCTCTTTCTCTTAAATAATAACAACAACAATAAACATTTGCACTCATTAGTTTTAAGCTCACATACATTATGTTAACTTCCTAGCTGTAAGGATTGGAAATTGTAATTAATTAATAAAGTTACATTCGAAAAGAACGGACTTGTTATTATATCTAAAACGCGATATCTTTTCGCAGGGGTACTAGGCAGAGATGAAGGAGTTTCACCAGAGTTTTGCAGCAGGGGACTCGAAAATAGCAGAATTGAGCATTTTCAGTGTTAAATGAGAAACATAATGCTAATTTCAATGTAAAGAAATGTACGCCTACAGATTCGTTTATCTTCTATGCGCAACCGACTCGGCATATAATTTATAGATGATCGGTATATATTTGGTATCAAAGCATATACTTAGTGTATAAGTATGTATGTATGAATATTAAAATTTACCTACATACATATGTATTTCATGATGATTCCATAAAATCATTAAAAATGTAGATATATCAGAGTAAATTTTGTATTATTACCCAAATATTAAAATAAGTTTAAGGTAATTAGTTATAAATTTATACATTTCCTTGATTCGGTCATTAAGGGATCGTCTCAGTGTGAAATTTTCGAAAAAAAAAAAAAATCGGATAGACTGTAATAAACATTCTCTCAAATTTTGAAATCGAAATTCAAATTATTACGGTCGCTACAGCGTTTCTTGTAGAAAGGTAATAGAGTAGGGAACATAGCGACTCCAATCTTTAAATGCGAGAGAACATCTTTAACTTTATTCTCTATCGCGCTATGGAAGCTTTTTGTTTTTTTTTTTTTAAATCTTCTTTTTTTTACGAAAAACTGACGAAAAAAAGGTCCGCCACTTTGTTAAGTTTCAAAAAAAAAAATGTACCTAGCGCGATAGCGACTTTCCTACAGATTAATTAAATTTTTGAAATGTTTGTTGTAGATCAAAATTGTGGCCGCAATCGTAGACATCGTACAGAACCTTTTTTGTATTTATCATTTCAACAATTTATTTAACTATTATACGCCCAATAAATAATTATTAATTTATTTTAATAAGTAATTTTGTATTTGCCTTGAATGTATGTATTTATTTGGAAAAAAAACAACACCCGGCCGATTAATTAAAACATTAAAGCAAAAATCGCGAAAATCACGCGATTTTGCAACAGGGCGCCAGTCGTTATTTGGCGGCTTCCACCGGCGGGTACTGCGTAGAATACCGGACACTGGAGCTGGCGTGTTTCCATCCATTCGGACGACATGACCTATTCAGCGCAGCCGCTATGTCAATGTAGTCGTACATAGCTCATCGTTCCACCAACTGCGGTATTCCAAATATGTGTGACCATATTCAATATATGTTTCATTAACATTCTCCGCTCTGTCACCAGCCATGTCTGCTGAAATGATTAAAAATTATTATAAAATTTATTAAAATTGAAATTAGGTGGATAGTTATTTTTCCAAATAAAATATTTGAATTAAAAATTATGAACAGACTAGTTTTTCGAAACCATGTCACTGAGGCCGACTTCGTTAGACAAACATAAAAAATCCAAGAAATGTTTCTACGAGTTCGTGCCTTAAGTCTTTTGTTGGGAGTCAGTTATAAAAAATGCGCTGCATTGTTGTTGTTTGCCCTTTTAAATCGTTTGGAATTCATAACGCAAAGGCGTAAACAATTTTCTCAAAAACACCTGTCAAAATCAATATATTTCACCGTGTTTAGAAAAGTCCATTTATTTCTTCAAAAGAAATTGAATGTGACTTGAACATTGATGTTGACCCATCAACTACCCGCAAAATGCTTATAAAGAAAAATCCCAAAAAAGTTCCTACTATATGTTGCCAAAAAAGATCGTCCCACAAATGCTAAAATTTGTAAAACAACATATGCTTTGGCCTAAAGACAAATGACGTAACGTTCTCGAGCGAATAAAAATTAAACTCATTTAACTATCATCGAGGTACTATTCAAGTAAGAAGAGTGAAAATGAAGTCCGCAACCATATGTACACGAAAAGAAGGCGTGACACATGGTGGCGGAATCATCGTTTGGGTATTGAAAACTTGTAGAATACGGCGAGGGGGAAGAGTTCAACAGCGAGCTTTGACAACTTAAAAAATTAATTATTATAAATTTCAATTTATTCCCAAAAATTTGCTTAGTTAATTAGGTGCAATGGGATTTAGTCATGCTTCTGGGTAAGCAGATACAGTCGTACCCAATTCCTACTCTTGTATCTTCGCCGCGCATCTTGGAAACGTGAGTAGCCCTTGTGTAAGAGGCGGTATCCAACCCGTGTGTAGCCTGAAGTCACGGCTAAAAGAGCGGAAGCTTCAGCGGAATCCCTCCAATATATTTGATTTAAGGGTTCGCTGAAGTCTAATTGCGGCGTCTGTTCACCAGCGGTGTGACTATGAGCGGGCGCCGGTCTTGAAACTAGCGACGTGCTATATAAATGTGTATACAACTTTATGCCACTCGCTTAGTGACGTTGTGCGCTGGGTTCTGGACAAGCCAGTGAAAAAGAAACAACAGCTTCGGATAAAAGACGCCATTTTTGAAGACGACCACTGCAAACGTAATAAGGACTATGATTTAAGGGCATGCACCTGGAATGTCTAGTCCCTAAATTGGGAAGGTGCCGATGCCCAGCTGGTTGATGCCCTCGTAAAAGTAAAGGCTGACGTCCTTGCGATAGACGGGTCAAGGACTGAGACGAGTGGGTCCTTGTGGTTCTTACTACAGTGGCCATATAAAGGAACGCAAATTCGGTGTGGGATTTACGGTGGGAAAAATATTCAGATGTCGAGTCCTGGCATTCACATCGGTGGATGAACGTCTAGCCACAATCAGCATCAGAGCAATATTTTTCAAGATAACACTGCACCCAATGTGCCCATTACAGCAGTCAACCAAAAGATTTTCTGCTCGCCTTGCACTTCTGCT
Source organism: Bactrocera tryoni (assembly GCF_016617805.1). Lineage (NCBI taxonomy): Eukaryota > Metazoa > Arthropoda > Insecta > Diptera > Tephritidae > Bactrocera > Bactrocera tryoni. The sequence goes on from NC_052501.1 coordinate 43,813,733, forward strand.
CTCTGAGAGCACTCATCAGCAACTCGGTAGATTCCAAGATAGGCATTTGCAGACAAAAAAAGTGAGGGATCGAAATATATGAGTACGAAGAGCTTGACAAGGTGGCCGACAGGGAAATTGCTCGAAAATTCTTCGAAAAGATGCGGCGAATAACAGAAGATTTTAAGACCATAGCATGCTGAAATTATGGAGGGAACACTTCTTCAGTCTACTGAATGGCAGTAAAAATATAACAACAGGAGATGGTGAACCCGACTCAACAATCTATGACGATGGAGCAGACGCTCGATTGCCCGAACAAAAAGAAGTTCGAAGTTGGATTGCCGGCCAAGCTATTCAAATACGGCGGAATTTAAGCATGCTTTCTCCAATCCACAAAACAGGAGACCTGCACCAACTACCATGAGAAAAGCTTCCTCAACATCGCCAAATATTCAACATGCACCAATTCTTGGAAAACACTCGTGAAAAGAGATCGACCCACACCACATCTTCGTCGATTTTAAAGCTGCTTTTGACATCACGAAAAGGAACTGCATTTAAGCCGCGATGTCTGAATTTAGTATCCCCTAAAAACTAATACGAATGTGTAAACTGACGTTGAGCAGTATCAAAAGCTCCGTCAAGATCGGGAAGGACCTCTCCGAGCCGTTCGATACCAAGTGAGACTCCACACAAGACGACACCTTATCGTGCGACTTTTTTAGTCTAGTCTTGGAGAAAATAATATGAGGTGCAGAATTAAATAGAGAAAGTAAAGTCTTCTATAATAGTGTACAGCTCCTATCGTACGCCGATGATATTGATATCATTGGCCTCAACAACCGCGCCGTTAGTTCTGCTCTCTACAAACTAGATAAGGAACGAACCAAATGAGTCTGCTAGTGAACAAGGGCAAGACGAAATATCTCCTGTCATCAAACAAACAGTCATCGTATTCGCAATTTGGCTCCCACGTCACTGTTGACAGCCGTAATTTCAAAGTTGTAGATAATTTCGTTTATCTTGGAACCAGCATTAACAGCAACAACAATGTCAGCCTGGAAATCTAACGGAGAATATATCTTGCCAACAGGTGCTACTTCGGACTGAGTAGGCAATTGAAAAGAAAAGTTCTCTTTCGACGAACAAAGACCAAACTCTGTAAGTCACTCATTATTCCCGTCCAGCTATATGGTGCAGAGCCTTGGACTATGACAACAACAGATGAGTCGACGTTACGAGTTTTCGAGAGAAAGGTTCTACGGAAGATTTGTGGTTCTTTGCGCATTGGTAACGTCGAATACCGCTTTCGATGGGATGATGAGCTGTACGAGATATACGACGAACTTGACAGAGTTTAGCGAATTAAGACACATCAGCTACGATGGCTGTGTCATGTCGTCCGAATGAAAACACTCCAGATCTGAAGTACTCGACGCAGTAACCGCTGGAGGAAGCAGAGGAAGACGAAGACCTCCACTCTGTTGGAAAGACCAGGTGGAGAAGGAACAAGCTGCACTTGGAATCTGCAATTGGCGCCAAACAACGAAAAGGAAAAACTACTGTCGCGCTGTTGTTAACTCGGCTATAACCGCGTAAGCGATGTCTACGCTAATAAAGAAGACCTATTAACAAAATACAGTTGACGTTTTTGGTCAGCAGTGAGGCCGAAAAGCCTGATAAAGGGAAAAGTTTAAAAAACGAAAACAACGCAAAAGTGCATATATTTTGAATAAAGTTACATGATTCTTCCAATAGCAAGAGGTCTTCATCGAAATCGATTTCAGAATGAAAAGAGGTAGCCATCCGAAAGCCAATATTAAAACAACTGCCATTAATTATGTATATTTCAATTAATTTATTTTTATTATAGCTTAATTATTTACTTCTGAACTTACACAAATTAGGATTGCAACTTAACTAATACTTAGTGACAAAAAATTACAAAACTAAGTACAAAATTAGTATTATAATAATAACATACATACAAAATTTAAATATTTTCACTTTCATGTTTGTGTGTGTGTATGAGTGTGCATGTATGTATGTCACATACACTCGCTCTAAATATATATAATATTTATATATATGTATATGATAAACATTGAAAATATTAATGCTAAGAAAATGAAAATTCACACAAAATTTCTTACAATTTTCTCACTTTTGCTCTTTTCGCACTTGCTCTCCCTGCGAAGCAAGGTCGTGGCGCCACAAGTATTAATCAGTAGTATTGAACGCGTTGCGGGTTTTCATTTATTTTACTTTAGAGTTTTCTTTATTTAATTTCACTTAAATTATTATCATTTGTTATGTTAGTTGTTGTTGTCCTATTTTTTCTTCTTTTTCTTTAAATAAAAAACAGAGAAGTAAAATAAAAGTAAAAAATTCATAAAAAATACTGTAGTTTTTTTATTTGTTGTTGTTGTTGTTGCTGTGTGTGTGTGTTAGTCAAATTTCTAAGCTTGCTAAGTGTGTGTGCTAACGGTTTAACGGTATTTTCGCAAGCGAATTGAGTTGCCGGTAATGCTGCTGGTGGTACATGTGTATGAGTTAAGCGTGTGTGTGTGTGTGTATGCGTGTGGTAGTGGTGACTATGTATGTATTTGTTTTTTTGTGTGTATTTATGTTGTGTATGCGTGTGTGGGGGGTTTGGGGTTGGTTTTGTAGCGTAAAAAGTTTGCCTTAGCTTTTGTACGTTCTTTATGCTGCTTCTTCTTTTTGTTTGTTTTCTTTTGACGTTTTACGATTTTTATTTTGTGTTTTTGTTTTGCTTTAATTATTTTACTACTGTTTTTGCATGGCTTACGTGTTAGAGTTTTGTTTTTTATTTTTATTTTTAATAAAAGTGGCCTTTTAAACTAATTAAATTTAATTTTAATTTTAAAAAATACTCAAGTGTCGTGTATTGTGTTTGCATAAATTTTATATTATTTTTCGTTTACTTTAAATTATTTTTCATTGTTTGTTGTTGTTTATTTATTTGCTTCATGCAGCGCAGTTGTCTATTTGGAAAATACTTTGTTATTTTTGTTTTTGTTTAAATTAAATTTCGTTTCTACATTTTTCTCCTTTCACATTTTTCATTAATTATTACAATTAATAATTTTTGTTTTTTTGTTTTTGTTTTATATTTACTCATATACGCTTAAAAGTATTCGCTACTAATGTCAACTAAAACTAGCTCATTTATATATGTATATGTATGTGTGTATGTATATATATTTTAAATATTATGCAATTTTATTTCTTTTCGTTGGGTGTATATTGTATACATGCAGTAAATTGTATATATATAAATATGTATGTATGTATGTATGTATGTATGCGTTAATTTACTTTACTTTAATGGAAAGCTGCTTTAATTTTTTATTTTAATTCTTACTTTTATGCATTTTTCTTTGTCTCAATATGTACAAGTGTTCGCCCACCAACGGTGTGTTTGTGAGTAGTGTTCGTTTGCGTGTGTGTGTGTATATATATAAAAGTTAAAAAAAAAGAAAATTAATTAGCGCGTGGGTACCAACAAATTCAGCAAGTGGCCGCAGCGTTGGCGTTAATGGAATATTTTTATGAAATAATTAACAAACTATAACGCTCAATTTGTGAGGAAGAAGCGTGTGTGCGCGTTTATGTCAATGCATGTGTGCACTGTTTCGAGTGTTACAGTTACTTAAAGAAAACTGAATAAGAAAAATATTAAATAAAAAAATGTTCATATGTATGTCAGACTAAAATTTGTGGGGCCAAAGCGATTTTTGACAAAAATAAAAAATAAATAAACAAAGAAAAATTATAAAAAAAAATATAAAAAAAAAAAAATAAAAAAAATATAGGTTGTCAAAAAAGTCTTGCGGTATTTTATTGAATTTTCAATTGTTCATAAAATTGGTTACAATAATGCGATTCAAGTCAAATATGCGCAAATATGCCCCTCTCATAGAAGCTCGCTTCCCTATTGGCAAAAAACTCGGAGAGTCAATTTTCACAGGACTCTCTTGTGGCCAACTTCAGACTACCAAGCGCGATCGCCATGGGCAGAAACAGGTGGTCATCACTTGGTGCGAGATCCGGACTATGCGGTGGATGCAAAAGAACCTCCCATCCGAGCTCCCGGAGCTTCTGGCGCGCCACTAAAGATGTGTGTGGCCTGGCCTTGTCCTGATGGAAAACAATTCGGCCTCTGTTGATTAAAGATGGCCTCTTCTGCATGAGTGCTGCCTTCAAGCGGTTCAGTTGTTGGCTGTACAGGTCAGAATTGAGCGTTTGGCCATAGGGGAGCAGCTCATAGTGGATTAATCCCTGCCAATCCCACCAAACACACAGAAGAACCTTCCTGGCCGTCAATCCAGGCTTGGCCACCGTCTGAGCCGCTTCACCGCTTTTCGACCACGACCGTTTGCGCCTTACGTTATCGTAAGTGACCCACTTTTCATCGCCAGTCACCATACGCTTCAAAAACGGGTCGATTTTGTTGCGATTCAGAAGCGATTCGCATGCGTCGATACGGTCAAAGTTGTTTTTTTGCGTCAATTCGTGTGGCACCCATACATCGAGCTTCTTAGTGACTCCAAGCTTCTTCAAATGGTTTATAACGGTTTGATGACTCATGCCCAGCTCTTGACCGATGCTACTGCTGCTACTATGCCGGTCTCTTTCGACCAATTCAGCGATTTTATCGCAATTTTCGACGACAGGTCTTTCGGAGCGTGGCGCATCTTCGACCAGCTCTACACCAAAACGAAAACGTTGAAACCATCGTTGTGCGGTGGAAATGGAAACTGTATCGGGTCCATAAACTGCATACATTTTATTGGCGGCTTGAGATGAATTTTTGCCTTTATCGTAGTAGTACTGTAAAATATGCCGTATTTTCTCTTTATTTTGCTCCATGTTTGCGACGCTATAACTCACGAACGACTTAAAAGAAACGTCAATCAATCAAACACGTGTTAGCGCGTGAAATGAGCTTTCCAAAAAGGTATAGCATGACCCGATGCGACGAATAAAACTAGAACTACGCGCTTTCAGCGCCAACTAGCGAAAATACCGCAAGACTTTTTTGACAAGCCATTATAAATAAATATAAAAAAATATAAGAAAATATAAGAAAATATAAAAAAAATAAAAAAAATATAAAAAATATAAAAAAAAAATTTAAAAATATAAAAAAAATCATATAAGACAATGTAAAAAATTAAAATACAAAAAATTAAAAATTACTTAATATTTTTAAATGGAATATTACCTTTTTTGGACTATGAAAAAATTATATAACAATTTAAATTAAAAACAAATTAAATTTTCAAAAAAAATTCATTTAAAAGCAAACAATTGTAATTTTTTTTGTAATTTAAATTTTTTTATTTATTTGGTTTATTTCTATTTAATGTACAAAGGAGAATTAAAAAATTAAAATTTAATTCAGAAATTTCCAAATAAATTTTAAAACAAATATTAAATAAAAAAATTAAATTAAAAAAAATAAAATAAAGAGTTAAAGCATTTCATTTAAAAACAAAAGTTTCTAACTTTTTTGTATTTTTTTTTTAATTTTTTTGTTTACTGTTATTTTCTGCCCAAAAATTTTTAAATTTAATAAAGAAATTTTCAAATAAATTTTAAAGCAAAAATTTAAAAAGACGAAACATTTTCATTAAATAAATAATAGATAAAAAATTCCATTTTGTTTTTAATTTATTTATTTTACTATTATTTACTGTCCAAAAAAATTATAATTTAATTAAAAAATTAAAAATATAAAATAAATTTAAAATTAAAAAAAATTAAAAAAGTAAAAATATTTGATTTCGAAACATAAAAAATTAAATATGATAAATTTTTAGAATTAATAATTGTAGCTCTTACTAAGACCACAAATATTCTCCCTCTAAAAAACACAAAACAAAAAACATTTTCCACATACATAAGTACTTGTACACTTACTTTTGGCCCACACTATTAACCACTATCTACACTCGCCTTTGTCTACACCAAATGTTTAATTTAAAATTAATTTCTTTTACGTTTATCTTTTTTTGCTTTCTTTTAGCCTTTTACATGATTGCTGATATATTTCGTTACAATTTCTTTGTTTTTGTTTTTTGAGTTTCTTTTGTTTTGAAAATAATACATTAGTTATTATCAACATTTCTCTTAACTAACCGACTATGCATATGCACTATATACTACATATGCATGCAAGTTACTAAATATATATATATATATGTATGTATGTATATGTATATTTATAAATACCACATCACTGTTAGTGTATCTTCTTCTTCTTTATTTAGCTTTTGCCTTCTTTATTGTGTTGTGACTGCTTCGTGCTTGCTTCAGTGCTTCAGATGGTTGCCACACTTGTCCATGCAATCGTTAATAATTATGTAATATGCTTAGCCTGAATGTTTGTTTTTGTTGTGTGCCGAAAGATTCATATGATTTCACTTAAAATTGCTTTTTTACTGTTTTTTTTTTAATAAATTTTGAATTTATTTGTTTTTTTTTGGATAATTAAAAATTTTAGTTTTTCATATGATTTTTTTCTGCCTTCTACTAACATTTACTCTCTTCTAATTTTACTGCTGCGCATTTTTTGAATATGGATTTGCATTTTACTTTTCTCTTCTTCAGCTTTGTGTTCACTTAATCACTAGAATACTTGAGGTGGTGATGCATTTGATATCATGAGTGCTTGTCGGTCAACTCAGCCCAGCGCAGCTCGAAAAATTTGCGCATGCCGTGACCCGCCTTGCCGACCGGCGAGTCATCCTCATTGAACATTTCACAGTTGTCAAATATTTGACGGACGTCAACGCAGAAGTCTTCGCGACTTTTGTAGCTGTTAGGAGAGTGAAGTGGACTAAAATTAGTTGGTATTATAACAGCAAACTTAATAGCTCTTGTTCAGGGTAAATAAAAGTAACAACTTTCAAAAATAAAAAATAAAATAAAAATAAAAGAAAGCCAAAAGCAACAACAAAATAATATTAAAACACCAAAGAATTGCACTCACGTCAAGTCCTGTAAGCGTTTCTTGATTGTGGACAAGTCCATGGGATTTTTAATAATCTTACGATAGGTCGGAAATTGTTTGGTATTCACTGGCAGCAAGAATGGCCACGAATCTTCGTGCAACTGCAAAGTAACAAGTAACGGTATAATTAGAACACAGCCCATAGTCTAGACACAACCATACACTCACCTCCATTTCGCCAAGCAGTGTTTTGCATATGGCCAACTCCTTCATCAGCTTCTTGGTGGCGTGCTTCTCCTTCTTCTCCTGCTTCAGTTTCTCTTTCGCCTCCTGCACCGCATGGATATTCAGTGGCGGCGGCGGTGGTGGTTGTGGTTGTGGTGTACCGCATTGGCTCATTGGCGACGATGTCATCGGCGAGAGACCGCCAAACTGATGAGCGGCCGGCGATTGCGACTGCGAGTGGTGTCCAACCGTTTGCGGTGAGTGTTGTGTTGGCGTGCTGGCACGCGGCGAGTGCATGTTGGCGGCCGTCGGCGCATGATTGCTGCTGTGGTGTTGTGGCGACAAAATCGATGATTGTAGCAGCGGTGACAATTGTGGCTGTTGTTGTTGTTGTTGACCCATGCCGGTTGGCGGCATAATGAGCGGTAGTGTTGTGGCTGGTTGTGGCGATGTGCTCAGAGCGCTTGTGGGCGGCAGAAGTGTGGGTGGCGGCAGCGGCGATTGCGCGGCTGCATTGTAGGGTGACGATGGCGGTGGCAACTGCACGCCACCGTTACTGTTCATTTGCAGATGTGCGAGATGCTGTTGCTGGCTGGCGGTCAGCGCCATGTAGTTAACGGGCACTGTGGATGCGCCACCGGCCGCGCTACTTACTGTTGGCAGGGTGGATGGCGTCGCGTGTGGCAGCAACGTGCCACTGGCTAATAGTGGCGCGTGTGGAGTTTGTGGCATCGCATAGCCACTTGAAGTTGCGCTGTTGAAAATGGGCGGCGCAAGCGGAAGGACGCCGCCAGTCATGGGATTTAACATAGCGGTTGCTGTGGCCGGAGCGCCATCTCTGCAGCCATCTGTTGTCGCGTACTCGTTATTCGTCAAATGTGCACCGAGTATGTTGTTGTGCACCAGCGGCGTTGCGCCACTAGCATCTGGTAACATTGTAGTTGGTGCGGTCATACCTACACCAGCGCCAACATGCATACCCACTGCCAAAGCGGCAGCATTACCACCAACCATTTGTTGCTGTTGTTGTTGCGGCTGCTGCTGATGTTGTTGCAGTTGCTGTTGATGCTGAAAACGCGTCGCGTCAATCGAGTTATTGTGCTGCTGATCATCGAATGTGGTGGAGGCAATCGAATGCGCCGGACTGCAAATACCAGAGGCGGGTTAGTAACGTCAGGCGTGACATGCGGCGCTGCCTGAGCGACCTACCTGAGCGGCGTCGGTAACGAGGTCATCGACTCGTCATGCGACGAATTCAGCGATAGCTGCGATGAATTGTGCAGGTGGTGTTCCGCCGAGGCAGCTGCCATGGCCTGCGCCTGCGCTAGAACCGCAGCCTGTTGTTGTAGCTGTAATTGGTGTTGCTGTTGCTGATGTTGTTGTTGCTGTTGTTGTATGTCTATATTCGATGAAGTCGATGAGTTGCTGTGACGATCGCGTCGCTTCGAGGAGTCACGATCACGTCGCGGTTTACTGCTTGTGCGCTTCTTCGGCGGCGGTGCCTTCGTGATGCAACCGTGACAGTACCACTTGCCGCGTGGCACTTTCAGCAGCGGCGGTATGTAGCAGTCGGCATGATAAGCGCGCGGACATAAATCGCAATAGATCATTTTGCCAACGGGTGAGGGCCGCAAGCCACCGCAGACGATACATTTGCGTTCGTTCGTCGCCTTATTGACGCATTCATAGCAATACCTGGAGAGTAGTTATGAAATAAACAAAAAAATGGTGGAGAATTAATAAAATAATAGATATATTGAAAACAGGGATGTTTTATGAGTTGAATTGAGAAACTCGCTGGAGGGGACTTTAGAATGTGGAGAGCGATAAATTGTGAATTAGCAGGAGAATAATTTTGAGATAAGAAGGAAGGGGATCGTAATTTAAAGAAATAAAAAACGACTTAAGAGGTCTGAGGAATAATGTTTTTGGGACGAAGAGCAACCTGAGCTGCCATTTCATCCAGAAAAAAACGGTTGGGTGTGGTTTGTGAGCTGGTGGAATCATCGGTCATTATTTCTATAAAAATTATGGCGATGAGAACGTAACCGTCAATGGCGATCGTTATCGCGACATGATAACCGACCATTTGATGCCTGAAATTGGAGCTTGTGATCTCGGCGACACATCGCATCAATCAATGGATTTATTGAAAGAACTCTTCGGTGAGCGGATAACTTCACGTTTTGTGTGATATCACACCGTTAGACTTTTTCCCGGGGGGATATGTAAAGTCTAAAGTCTATGCGAACAATCCTGCTTCGTTTCAGGCTTTGGAGTAAAACATCACGAGTGTCATTCGCCAAATACCAGTCGAAATGCTCGAAGGAGTCATCGAAAATTGGACTCAATGTATAGACCATCTTAGACGTTACCAAAGCCAACATTTAAAAAGATAATCTTCAAAAAATAAATGCAAAGAATGTTCTTTTGAATGACAATAATCATTCCCCATTAAAGTTTTTGTGCTTTTTCATTAAAAAAAAGTAGGGAATGTTAACGAGCTCAAAATGAAAAATGAATGAAGAGTTGTGGAGCTGTTTCCAAGTCAATAAGGCTATTACGTTAGAACGACGCGGACTTATGTATGTATCGTTGAAAAAATTATTATTAAACATTTTTAGTTTGATTTCGGGTCGGATCGGTCAGCCTTTGCAAAACGGAGATTGAAACATCTCGGCTGTCTTATCTTCGGCGAACCAGGAGACATAGTGAGACTGATATTAGTCGCCTTAACAAATTTGTGCTCAAATCATTTTGTGAATTTGCGAGGGACCAGTTCTAACCTGTCGGAGTAACATCCCTGTTAGGATCGACTTCTTAACCTAGCACAACCTAAACTGTTAGCCATTTGCAAAGTTCCGAAATACAATAGAACTTTGGCAATATAACTTTTTCATAATTCATAATTAACAAAAAATGTCACGTATGGGATGATTTTAAAGGACAGAATTGTTTAATGTATGCTTAATTTTTATATAAACTACGATGGGACTCTAAATTAAGTTGATGTGAATATTATTAGATGTGTCCATTTTGAGGTTATGTTGCCATAGTTAATTTTTTTTAAATCATATAAATGGAAAAGTTTGGTTTTCATTCGTGTTACTGTTATTGATAACCTTACTAATATCTACCCGAAATAAAGGAGCTAAATATACTTTAAATACCGCAACATGTTCTATATACTATATTCATTTCTCCATACTAAAAATATCCGATTAATTTCGGTATATAAATGAAGCGGTGACATAATGCTTTGGAGGTCAGCTAGAAAAATTGCAATAAGCCGCTAAAGCGGCTTTAAATCGTTTAGTTAATCTTATGATAAAGTGATAGAAATTGCTTAATCGGTCGAACTCAGATTTTAAGATCAATTGATACAGAAAACACTTCGTGTTATCGGTTGTAGAGATTTCTATAATATTTGTACGATCTTTCGGTCACTTAGAGAAGTTTCTCAGCGATAAAATAACTAATGGTTGGTTAAGGGGTTTTATCCACTTTGGTATTTCAAAAAGTTTTATTACTTTTACTTTTTTGTACTTTTACATATACATATTTCGAATGTGGCCAAAAAATAGTAAGATTTAATTTAAATTTCGTGCGAAAACTTATTCCTAATGATCAACACTTCAATAAAATAAAGGAATCGGTGCTTGAGAATCGACGAATAACAGTCAGAGAACTTACTGTCATCGATGGAATATCGGAAGGATCAGTGAAAACCATTTTGGAACGATCATTTGGGCCTAACAAAATTGAAAGCACGATTGGCTCCAATATCATTAAATTTTTTTGAAAAACAGCGTTGCGTTAACGTCTGTGAAACAATGCTTTCTGACTACCAGGATGTCTCTATATGTATTATTACTGCCGATAAGTCTTGCACCTCTGCCCACGACCAGGAAACAGATGATTAAACGGACGAATATCGTGGCAAGGGAGAGCCGAAGCCGAAAAAACACGTCAAAGCGTGTTAAAATTATGTGACAGTTTTCTTCGATTATCAAAGTGTGGTGCACTCCGAATTCCTTCCGACCATCCAAACTGTCAACAAAGAATTATTTGAGTCTTCTGCGTCGTTTGCGCGAAGATATTCGTAAAAAATGGCCGGAATTATGGGCTGACTACTCTTGGTTTCTGCACCACGATAATGCAATTTAACAACTGTTTCGAGAATTGGAAAATACGTTGGCACAAGGGGTATTACTTTGAGGTTTGAAGAATAAATTGAGAATTTTAAAATTATGAACAGAGTATTACTATTTTTTGCCCATAGTAGTACATATAATTGGGTATATTCTCCGAATATTTGAAATTTACCAAGCTTCAAAAACATTGAAAAGCGATTAGATACTTTTGGGGCTGACAAACATAGTAAAATAATAAATACAGTTCTATTCCGATTAAGTACATCCGTCTAAGTTGTAAAAATATAAGACACCCCTAACTCCCCAAACTAGTTATATACGGGTATGTGAGCTTGTATGTAAATGAATATGAAAATAAGTGTGTAATCAATACTCACCAATCACCATCGGGTATATTGTCCATTTTCGGTTTGAAGCAGTAGGTGTGATAGCCTTTGTCGCAGCCGTCGCACAACAGCAGCTTATCCTCGTTCTCGCCAGACGTGCAAAACTGGCAGTACTGTAATAACAAGGAAGAGCGTACGGAGAGGATGGAAGATGCGTGGTGGAAGAAGAAGAAGATCAAATTGTTGTTATATGCTGTTTGTTATGTTGTTGTTGTAGTTGCACAGTTGCAAGTGAACACACACATACATACATACAGACAGACACACTTGAGCTTGTGTCAGTTACCTAAATTGTTGTTTTTGTGTGATTTGTTTTTCGCTTTTAAACGCTATATTTGTTGTATTTATAATTATTGAGAATAACTGTTGCCTTAACGCTATTGCTTACTACAGTTGTTGCTGTTGTTGTTACTGTCAGATAGTGTTGTTTTCTTTAAAATAAACCGAATATTTGCGAAAGTGTATAGCTAAAAGCCCCGAGTAATTTTTGGTTCAATTCCTTTTTTGTTTTTGTACTTTGCCTGTTTTGTGCTTTTATTTGCAATTTAGAAATTTGTTTTCGGCGTCTTTGGCCCGCCAGTCGCCCCCTTTTTCCAGTTTTATCTGCGCCTCTTGTGCTTTTTGTTGCTGGAGCTTCTCGTCTTCTTCGCCTGATTCTCATTCTGCGCCTTCAGATTGAGCTTGATTGTCGTGGTTAGCGGCGGCTTAGCGCCATTGACATTGCCATGTTCGTCCGCGCCGCTGGTGGACACGGCGCCATTGACGCCACCGCTGGCATTCTCGACGCAACTCGTGGCGATCACTACGCCGTTCATGCGCGGCGCCTTGGCCGTAGCACCACTCACTGCCACGTCGGTTTCCTCTTCGCTTTGTGAGCCCAGCTCATGCTTCTTCTTTTTGCGCTTCTTATGCTTGTGCGATTTTGCACGCTTATGTGACTTCGGTGTGCTCGGCTGCCGCGCGCCGTTGTCGTCGGCTTTTGGTTTGGTGCGCTCCTGCACCTCGTTTGTCGTGGTAGCTGGCGCCTCGTGCACACTTGCGCTGCTGTTGCTCGACTCCTCCTCCACCGGTGTGTCCTCGCTGAGCGGACTCGGTGGCTCGACATAGCTGATCGCATAGCCCGTGGTGGGTGTCTTAGCTTTGCGTTGATACCTGAAACGCGACGATGGAGTGGTTTGCGTCTGTGGTGATTGTGCTGCCGTTGCGGTTGTGGTTTGTGTCTTTGCTTTTTTGCTTGCTTTCGACTCGTTGGTATCCGCCACTTGCAGCGCGGGGCTTTCACGCTTGCGCTTGCTGCACGTTTCGGCGCGCTTAGCGCTTGTTGGCGCTTTGGCTTCATGGCTGGCGCCTTTCTTTGCCGATTTGGTTTGTGCGTTGGTGGGTGTGGTACGCGGTGTGTGCTGCGCAGGCGCTTTGTCTTGCTTCTTTTTTGTAGATTTGGCTTTTGTAGGCGGGTCACTTTTGCTAACTTTGGACTTTTTATCTTTTTTCGACTTGTTCGCTTTGGCTTTAGTCTAACGGTTTTTTTAATTTTGTGTGTGTTTTGGAATGTGTGTGTGTGTGTGAAAATGAAGGTGTGATTTACATAAATATATATGAACATATGCAAACATGACAAGCAACATATTCACCAAAAATTATTTTGTGTTTTTTTTTTGTTTATTTTTTGTAGTTGTTTTAGTCAAATTCGTTCAACAGCAACGTGCAACAAAAGACACGAGCGCAAGCATAGAACATAAAAAGCGTGTTTTTAATGCGTTTTCGGCGCGCACACATACACGCGCATATATGCATGTGTGTGTTTATATTTTTGTGTGGGCATTCACATACAAATTAAGTGAATTTTAATCGAAATTATTTGATTTATTTTTATTTTTAATTTTTTGTTTTATATTTAAAAACAACAACAATTAATCGCGTTATCAAAGTTTGTAAAAAGAAATGAAAGGAAAAGAAAGAAAAAATTATGCAATTAGTTTTAACGAATTTTGATAAACAATCGAGATAGAGAGGCAGGCAGTTTTTTGTATTTTGATTTCTTTTTTGTTTGCTAATAACAACAACAAGCAACTATATACTATGTACTTTGTAAGGCAAACGGTAGCGTTTTTATTTGGAACTCAACTAAATTTTGCTAATTGAATAAAAGAGCAACTACTTTAAATAAATAAAAAAAAATTTTCAAATTTTTTAATTTAAATAAGATTTAAAACCAAAATTAATTTTAAAAAATAATTATATAATTAAAATTAAAAACATTAAATCAATTAAAAATAACTAATTTAAAAAAATATTAAATTAATTAAAAATAATTAATTTTAAAAAAGTTAATAAATTAATTAAGAAAATTTTAATTTAATTAAACAAATTATTTTTTTTAATTTTTAACAGCCGAAAAAATTCGTATCGCATTTTTAGCTAATCACATTATATTTATTTTAAAGTGAATTAAAAAGAAAAAAATGAGAAAGATAAATAATATTTATACAAATTTTAAATTTAAGTAAAAATTACAATAAAAAAATATTTTAAAAAATTTTAAATTCAATTAAGAAAATATAATTAATTAGAAATTTAGTAACTTAACAAATTTAAATAAATTCAATTAAACACTTTTTTTTATAATCTTTAATAACCGAAAAAACCAAATCGCATTTCTAGCTAGTTATATAATATAATAAATATTATATAAAAAGTGAGAATAGAAAAGTGAATTAAAGTGAAGAACAATATGAAAAAAAAAAAAATTAATTAAAAAAAAATTTTAATTTAAGTAAAAATTAACAAAAATATTAATTTTAAACAAATGTAAATTTAATAAAAAAGTTTAAATTAAAAAATTAAATTAATTAAAAATTATTAATTTAAAAAAATTTAAATTTAATTAAATAACTGAATTTTTTTATAAGAGAGTCCGAAACACATTTCCAGCTAGTCACATTATATTTATTTCAAAGTGAATTAAAGCGACGAAAAAAATTAAATAAAAAAATGTGTAATTTGAGTAAAAGTAAAAAAAATAATAATTTAAAAATTTTTTATATTTAAGTAAAAATTAAAAAAAAAAATATTTAAAATTTAATTAAAAAAGTGAATTTAAATATTAAATTAATTAAAAATAATTAATTAAAAATATTTTTTTTTTTAATTTTTAAAAACCGAATCGCATTTCTAGCTAGTCACATTATATTCATTTTATTTCATGCAACAAAAGTTAGAAAACACTTGAACTTAAATGATTTTGTAATTTTGTGAGGGTGGTCCTCTAATCTAACTCTATTTCCCTCAAAGTTCAAATGTGATGAGGATGATATGAAATGTGCTGAGGTGAGCAACATTAACGCAAGGCAGTTGATTTTGTAAAAAATAGAAAATGTCTCAATATTTTGTTTCAGTTTTAAATGAGCAGATTCATTTTTTCAGGAAATATAAATTTAGCGATGAATGCTGTTGCATTAGAGAGGTTCTAAAACCCTTTATATAGTATTGCGAGAATATCTTCCATCATTTTTAATGGTACTATCGGTTTTCTGGACTACTTTCTCCTCCCTTATTACGGTATCGTTCAAAACTTTGATCTACTTAGCATTGGCTCTTGGTGAGAAAAAGACGTGTGCAAAATTTCAGATCGTCATCTCAAAAACTGAGAGTCTAATTCGCGCAAATATAGACGGACATGGCTAAAACGCGTCAGCTCGTCAAGCTGATCACTTACATATATATATGTATATTTTAAAGGATCTCCGACTTCGCCTTACAGGTGTTGCAAACATCGTGATAAACTTAATAAACTCTGTTCGGAGTACAAACACTTAGAAGTGAGAAATTCAATTCATCCTTATGTAATGAATTGTCAAAGTTGGCTTAAGCAGTAAAATGTTATATATTCTGCACTACTGAATGCCTTATATTCTATATTTTTTAATCGACCAAAGTAGTCGTGAGGTTTTTTCAAGGTTAAGTATTTCAAATTGTATTTTATTTTCCATAAATAATATTACAGAACAACAAATTTTCCATAACGAGAAATTTTAATTTAAATTTTCTGCGAAATAATCGAACGAAGATACTATGAAACTTCGAAAACTATATTTTTTAAGGCAGTGTACACTCACTTTGTCTGTATCCCGTAAAAATATACTTCACGCAACACTTTTCGGTGAGTCACTATTTATTTAGGAGCCTTGATCTCAAATTGCATTTCAAGGGAAACGAAATGAATTTGCAAATGATACTCCACGAGCTTTCCGACACTATTCAAAGGATTGAAAAACATATGCCGAATCTCGAAATATAACAAGAAACAATTTCAAAATTTCATTAATTCCCGATTCCTTTCGCTGTATGGAAAAAGATTTTTTCGCTTCATTTTTAATTGTATGACCTCAAAGAGCTATATATAAATAGTATGCTTAAGTAAAAATTGTAGTAACTTCTGTGAACATACAACAAATCTGAAGAAAAATGTTGAATATAAAGGGGAATCTTTATCTTGGAAACTCCAAATTTCTTCGAAGATTTTAGCGATGTCGAATAATCGAGGCCGAATTTCTTGAAGATAACTTGACAAATAAAAAAGTTTTCCATGCAATCATACAAGGTCTTGAGTTCGATGGATCAGTTTGTATGAAAACTATATGCTTCAGTTGCCCGATATCGACGGTTTCGACAAATGATCAGCTTCTTGTTGAGAAAATGACATGTGAAAAATTTCAGATCAATAACTCACACGCTGAGAGACAAGTTCGCGTATATACAGACAGGCAGACGGATACGGCAAAATCGACTCTTCTTCTTCACAACAGAAATTATTAAAAAATAATAATGAAGTCACACAAAAACAAAACTTTAAGACCTACTACTTATTTAAAAAAAAAAGAATTGAAACAAATAATGCAGCAACAACAACAACTGATTACAATTATATGTACCTATAACAAACGATGATAGCGAGCACAAGTGTTGGTCGTGTCGTATACGCGTTTGCTTGTATGTGTACGTGTGTGTGTGTTTTACAAATGCGTTAAAATACCGCAAATTAATAAATTATAACAAAATGTAAAAAATAAAAATAAAAGAAATAGAAACAAATTTCCGCCACTCTTCTGTTAATAAAAAGTTTGCTTCTGCATACTGCGCACTTACCGCTTTCATGATGCTCTTGTCCCAGGCGACACACGACTCCAGCACGTAGAGCGCCATTGCCAGCTGCGCGGTAGTGTGCGAACGAGCGACCGCGTCACGCCACGACGCCAATCCTTTGGGTACATTCTCCACCTTCTCGTCCTTCTCGCTGTCACAATTGCTTGCGGGCGAGTCGCCACCCGAATTGTTGCCGCTGGTGTTGGCTGTGTGACCGCCCGCTGCATCCGTGCCGACGTTGCCAGCAGCGGCGGCGGCAGCGGCAGCATTGGCAGCCGCTATAGCCATGGCGCGCTCATTGAAGGCCGAAGCGTTGATGACATTCTGTGTTTGTTGCGTTTGCATATTGATGAGCTGTTGTTGTGCAGCCTGTTGTTGTTGCATTTGCAGGAGAAACGCCGCAGCGGCAGCCGAGTTCTGCGTCTGTGTGGTGGTGTGCTGATTTTGTGCGATAACCGCCAAGTGAGCGTCACCGGTTTGCGAGCCGAGCGGCGGTTTCAAGTAGCGACGCTCAATGTTCGCCTCCAGATCGATGATGCGTTCACGTATCATTGGTATGATGCTAATGAAGTCTTCTTCAGTGACATCTTCCAGTTCGAGATTGATTTCGTTTTCGATGCGCGGTGGCAGTTGCCAATTCTTCAATTGCATAGAGGCGCTGGCGATTTTGTCCTCCAAAGCTTCGAGTTGATCGAGCAGCGCAAGTTCGGTGCGTTTGGCTATCTTTGGATTCCAATCGTGTGGCTTGTCCGGTTGCATGTATGGCACATCTTCGTCTGGTTTGCTTGCGAGCGGATATTTGATACCGATGGTGGGCGGATCTTCTTGTTGCATGAAGCGCAAGAGATTCTCTTGTAGATCGCGTTCGCGTAAACCGCTCGCATCGAGAGTATCGATGACGCGCTGCAACATTTCGAAAGTGTCGAGCTTCCACCAGCCGTATCGTAGATCACGTGATACATATGAGCCGACCAACTTTTTGGGAAAGCCTTCTTTTTTCACTTTCTCCAATTGCTTTTGCTCTTCCGGTGTCATTGAGAGCGGCGTTTGAACGTCGTATTGCAGGAATGTGGTGAGATTTTGCAGTGACATATTGGCTAAATTCTGTATGGACATGCCGGCGATGTCGTCCATGCGTATTTCCAGTCTGACCGTGTTGAAGTCCTGTTCTTTGGCTTCACCGTTGGCAGCATCGTTGGCGTCTTTGTTTGGCTTGCACTCGACACCGCTCTCAGCTTTTGTGTCATTCAAATATGGAAAGAACTTTTTCTCTTCTGCGCGATCGTCTTCATGTTCCTCACCCTTCACTGCGTCTGTTTTGATGGCTGGCGTTGTTGATGATTTGACAGCAGCAGCCGCCGCTGATGTGGATGGTTTGCAGTCGCTTTCGTACTTTTGCTCATCCTCTTCCTCCTCATCACCGCTCTCCGCGGCATCCTCACTCTTCAATCGCTGACGAGGAGACTCTAGGCAGTTTTTTGAGTCCGCCAGTGATGCCAACGCTGTATCGGCATCCGGGTCTTCGGCGGCTGCGTTCGCTGCCAAAAGCATTTTCTGCTCATATTCACGTAACTTCGCCTCCATTCGTTTCTCGTCGAGGCCGGAAAGTGATAATATGCACTCCTGCACGAATTTGCTTGGATCCACTTTGCATTCGTCCAGTGTTACGTTGAAGAACGGCACGACATTCTGCACCTCCCACGGATGGCCCTGTGTCTGGAAGAGAGAGTCGCATGAGATATTTGCGATAGACATCTTGTACTCTTTGAGACTGGCTTCATCCATCGGCTCGGTCGACATCAATGGCAATTCGCGATCGAGTATCGAAAACCACTTATCTGAGACATTTACCGGCTGTTTGAAGAGCGCATCATCGGCGCTCGTGGCCGACACGATAATGCAGTCGTCCTCCTTCTTTAAGTCCTCGGCCTTCACAACGCTATCGATAATGGCTGCTGTCGTGCTGCTCACATCCGTGACGCCAATGCTGCCAGCGACGGTGCTTGGAGCGCTAGTTATTATTGCTGCATTGTTGTTGTTGCTGTTGCTGCAACTGACTATTGTGTTGTTGGCGCTGCCTGTTAAACCCGTTGCTGCTGGCAGCGACATCGGTAATGGCATTGGCATCGGCATCGGTGTTGATGTCGGTGTTGGCATCGTCATCGGCGACGCAGAGCCCGACGCTGACGGCGACAACATTGCAATCTCATTTTTATCACAGTTTTTTTCGCCGATAGCATTTGTCGTCGTGGTGTTTGTGGCGTTCGCATTGGCTGCAGCTGCAGCGGCGGCGGCGGCGGCAGCAGCGGCAATTGCTGCATTGAATTGCGCCGGTATGGCTGGTATTTTAATCTCGGCCTCGAAGTCGGTCTTGGTGGAGATGGTGGCTGCGTCCACATGTGGCTTTTTACTCAAGCCGTAGTTGTCCACATCGATATCCATGCGCTTCGGCGCTGGTATTGTGGCGGTATGCACGACGTCATCATCGTCGTCATCGTCATCGCGCAAATCGACAATCTCCGGTTCGTCTTTGCTAGTGAGCACAACGTCATCGTCGTCATCGTCTATCACCGCTGCGGGCGTAATATTGCATATATTGCCATT
Source organism: Bactrocera tryoni (assembly GCF_016617805.1). NCBI lineage: Eukaryota > Metazoa > Arthropoda > Insecta > Diptera > Tephritidae > Bactrocera > Bactrocera tryoni. The sequence goes on from NC_052501.1 coordinate 43,833,205, forward strand.
GGTGTTGTTGTTGTTGTTGGTGTTTATGACATTTGGATTGGTTGTAGTCACTTCGGCTACGTCATCGACTTGCATTTTTTCAACAGGCTCCTTCACGGCTAAAGTTGTAGCTGTGGCCTCTGTAAATTCGCCTTCATCCTCATCATTTTTACATACGTTGCCACTTTCCTTGTTGCAATCGACCTCAGCGCCTTCGTCAGCATTCTCTGTATCTGCACCCTCCTCATCAGCTTCTTCGCTGTCCTCTTCTTTGCACTCCTGCTTAGCCTCACTTTCGCCATTCAATAGTTTAGCAGCACGCGCCTCCTCAGCATCCACTTCCAAAACCTCCTGATAGTGGAATATATCGTTCTGTGCAGATTCTAATGCCTCGATGAAGATACCGCCGGCCTTCGGCAACTTCCAATAGCGTCGCCAGAAACGATCTTGTCCAAAACATGTGGCGCGCAGCTGATTGGTGCTCTTCTCCAGCAACTCTTTGCAATTCATGGATGCGCGCAATATCTTATCGAGCTTCTTCTGCAGCTCATCGGCGCTCAAGCGATTGTCCTCATCTTCCTCCACATTTGTAATCTCTGATTCCAAGTCGCTGAGATCATCGTCCAAACCCACATCGGTTGGCATTGTCTGCTCATCGTTGCCCTTTTTCGGCAACAGATTACTCAAATCGGGCGTTGCAACGTGTGCCATTGCTGATGAAGGGCAAACGCCCGACAAACCGGCTGGCATGCTGGCGATTCCATTCTGGTAGGCTGGCACACCAACGATGGACTCATCCAACTTTGGTTGCTTGTTGGGCGTCACCGCGTTGTCGCTGTTGTAGCCCTTTGCGGGGCTCAGATCGTATTTTAGACCATCGAAGACGTTAGGTAATGTTGGCATCGGCAACACATGTGGCAGTGTTGGTTCCGCCAGATTGTTGGCGCCAACAACTGCTGCAGCGCTTGCGTCTGCGCACAAAGGTAGTGACTGATTATCCTTTTCGGCTTTCAAACTGTTTGATTCTTCGCAGTTATTAATGATGGACACATCGCCGTCAATGTCCATTTTCTCGACATGCGCCGTTGCTATATCGTTCTCATCCTTGCTGTGATGCTCACCATTGTTGGTGACGCCGCTGCTATTGTTATTATTATGCTCGGCGCCAGTCGGTGAGGGATTATTAATGTTGCTGCTGACCGCGTTTTCGCCACCGTTGACGCCATCAACAGCTGCGGCGTTGCCACTGTCGCCATCTTTCTCTTCGCTCGGCTTCGCTGCCGTCACGACATTGGTGGTCGCTGCCGCGGCGGCATTGGCCGCAGCTTCGGCGGCTGCCGCAGCGGCTTCCGCCTCCTTCTGCATACGTTCGGCATCGGCTTTCTGCTGCGCAACAATGGCGGCTTGCATGGCCGCCTCGCGTTCGGCCTGCACCTTCTCGTACGCTTCAATGCGCGCCTTGCGTTGATGCAGCGCCTTATATTTGCGCACCTTCATGTCGGTCATATACTTCTCTTTGCGCATTTGTGCGCATGTCTCTAGGCTGCCGTCGATCTGTTTCAGCACCGCCTTGTTCATTAGCAGGTCATTGCAGAGATGGGCGAGTATTTGTGCCTTGCGTGTGGGATTCAATGCGACGAACGGACGATTCTTGAGCGAATGTGATAGCTTCCAAGTCTCATTTTCATGTAGCAATTTGTAGTATTCGGCATTTTTGCCTGAATGCGACGCGGTTTCGGCGTCCACCTGATGATGATCGGGTATGCGACGCTCGCGCTCACGATCCATGGTTATGCCGTGCAGTTGACGTATCTCACCGGTGGCGGTGGCATACAGATAAATACGTAGTATCTCCGAAACATTAGAATTGGTAATGTCGGCGTTACGCAACGATTGTCCGAGCAGTGTGGTGTGTCGTCCCGGATTCGGTATGCCGGGATCTTCGATGGCGCACACCAGCAGATGGGTCATCACAGATAGCAGCTCCTCCTCAGCGTCGGGATTGCTGTCACTAATCAGTGCGTCATGCAGATTCTGCAAGCTCGGCAGTGACTCCATGTCTGTAAGGTGGTTATGTGGTATGTTAAAGCAAGCTGTATTACAATATTAATGGTAGCCAAGCACTTACCGAACCCTAAAGTTTCACCAAAGTTATGCAAGAATTCGAATACCATCAGCAGATCGGCCATAGCTTGACCAGGCAAACGATTTCCACCGATGCGTTCCAGCTCCGGCAACTCGTGCGGATGTGCAACTTCAGAATCCTCATTTGGTTTTCTAGTAAAGAAAAGTGTGAAAAGGGTTAGTAAACTGTTAGATTGCATTTGCTGCATTCAGTGTGGTCTTCTATTTGCTTTGCTGTGTTGTCTTTTGCTGTTCATGTCAATATTATTTGAAAATTTCTTTGACAGCACCTCACCTTATTTGGGCTAAAATTTCAGAGTCACGCTTTCGTATAGCCATACGCTTCTCGCGCAATATCAGACGGTCTAAGATCATTTGATGCTTCTTCTTCTCACGCTCGACAAACTTGCGGCGCGCCTCCAGCTGGCGCACAAGTGCCATATGTTGACGACGGCGTTCGCGTTCCTGCGTTTAGAAATGTAGAAAAGTGAGGTTAAGGATTTAATGGTATAAGAAAATATATTTTTTTAATTTGTAGACTCACCATCTCGGCGGCAAGTAATGCTTCTTTTTGTTTTTGGAGTTCCTACAGGTGAAGTAGTTTGTATTAGTAAAGATATTTATAGAGTAAAAATTATATTTTCAAACAAGCAATCAAATCAACAAATGCTACGGAAGTAAAAATGGTGAAAAAAAACTTTTAGTATCAGAAATTATGTCTACTTTTACTCTTGGCGAAAATATAAACTATTTTTAACAAGTGAGGAAGCGCTTAGTACAGATGGGACCGCACGTTAAGTACTCTTGCAGATTTTAAGACTTGAATTATCATATTTCGAAACTGCCGATACACCGAAGCTATAATACCCTTCACAAACAAATTTCATATAAGAACTTGATTTTAATCGGACAGTATTGTGACAGCTATTTCTTCGGCGGCTTTGACAACAATCTATGCCAGATATGATATGGAAATAACTTTAAGCAAATTTAAATTTTTCAACTGATTCATGTCGGTTTCTCTTTAAAAAACATTTCTATAGTCAAACATTAGAAATCAGTCGAACTTCTAGGACTTATAGTAGTCCACATATGGACTAACTGGAAAACGGACAATTGGACGCAGATGATTGTTCAATAAGTTTTGTCGTTCGCTAAGAGAGGGCGTTGCTATTAGCACAAATTTTTTTTCGTTTTGCTGGTAACTCTGCAGCATATGAACGTATGTGAAGTTTCATTTCAATCTGTCAATTTATTCTTTGTTTACAAGCCATGTCACTGTATTTTTTTACACTGGAAAAATTTTAATATCGTGCAGTAATAATATTCTTATTTTTGGAAGGTGTGGCACCAAACAAAATTCACGAACGAATGTAAAAAGTGTATAATGGTTGTTCACCTACAATTAGAACGGTAGAAAGATGGGTTGCTAAATTTAAACGTGGTCGTACAAGCCTTGGTGACGATCCACATCAAGGATGAGACTTGGGTCTATCACCATGATCCTGAATCAAAACAAGAGGTTAAAGAGTGGTGTGAACCTGGTTGTTCGGCTTCGAAACGAGTTCGTGTCCGGAAGGCGGCCAAGAAGGTTATGGCATCAGTTTTTTGAGATACGAGAGGAATTTTGTTTGTGGATTACTTCCAAACTGGTAAAACAATTAAGTCTGAATATTATTGCAACGTTTTGGACAATTTGAAGGAAAAAATTCGTGAAAAAAATACCCGATTTGCAAAAGAAAAAATCCTTTTTCATCAGGACAATTCACCGTGTCACAAGAGCATTTTGACAATGGCTAAAATCCAGGAATAAAAATTCGTTGGAGCTTCCACCGTATTCACCAGATTTGGCCCCAGCGACTTTTATTTGTTTCCAGAACTCAAACAATTTCTGCGTGGCATGCGTTTTTCATCAAAAGATGAGATCATAACGGCTGTTGAAGCGTATTTTGCAGACCTTCCGGATTCTCACTTCAGGGATGGGATCCAAAGATAGGAGGATCGTTGGAGCAAGTGTATTAATGTTCAGGGAGACTATACTGAATAATAAAGTGTTTTATTCATAAAATTGTGTTTTTCTTATCAAACGACAAAACTTTTTGAACAACCGGTTCAATGTAACGAAATCGATTCGTCTCGCCATTCTAAGCACTTTGATGTACAGGATGTTGTGTTATCTATCTGTACTAATTTTATAGCACTGTGCAACATGTTGTAAGAGTATAAGCGTAAAAAAAGAAATAAAGATTTTAAATTTACTGTTGCCAAAACTTTTAAACCACAATAAAAAAAAATTAATTTTTAGACGAAAAAAACAATTTTTAGGAAAAATAATTTAACAAAAAAATTTGAAGTAAAATAATTTAATAAAAAAGTGTTTAAAAATAATATTATTATAAAAAAAAAATATTATTAAAATTAAAAAATGCTTTAAAAATTAAAAAAAAAAATATATTCTTCAAACATTTTTTCCTAAATTATTTTTTTAAATATTTTTTTCGTTCCAAATTCAAAAAAAAAACGAACTTTGCAAATTTCAAATAAAAAATTTGTGCAAAAAAAAATTAGAGAAAAAAAATTTTGAAAATTTTTAGAAGAAAATTTAAATCGAAATTAGAATTTTTGTAGCCAATAAAGCAAATCATAGAGAACTACTACTACTAAGCGTAGAGAAAAGGTACTCAGCTAATACCTGTTCTTTAGCTAAAATAGCTTCTTGACGTTTCTTTTCTTTTTCCTAAAGGAAAAGAGTAAATAAATAAAAAATATATAATTAATAGTGAATTTTAATGCAAGTTGCCAGTTCAAAAATGTGAAATTTTAGTTTTGTAATTCTTTTTTACGAAAATTCAAAATTGTGCAAATGAAAAAGTAGCGAACAGTTACTTTTAAAGCACACTGTACCTGTTGTTTCTTGAGCAGCTCCTCTTGCTTGATGCGTTCTAGTTCTTCCTGACGCTTCTTGCGCGCCTAAAATGAAGAAAAAATAAATAAGTAACAACAAGACCTTCTAAGAAAAAACAACCGGACGCACCTCAATCATTTGCTGGTTTTTTAACTCCTTTTCTTTACGTTGCTGCTCAAGCTTCTCGTTTTTTTCCTGCCGTGCTTTTTCCTTGTTGCGCGCCATTTCCTCCTTCTGCTGTTTCTTCGCATCGCGTATGGCCTGCTGTTGCTTAGCAATCTCGATGCGTTGCTCCACATTCAAGGTTTGGCGTGTGAAAATCTTCAAATCCTCCAAACGCTTAGCGACATCTTCGTCGGTCATGCGTATGTATTCGCCATCGTTGGCGTATGGCGGTGGTGCGGGTTGTAGGAATGAACCGACTATAGCACGTGATGAAAAGCTGAAATTGTCACGCGTCAGCTTCGATGGATTCTTCTCCAAATGCTGCAAAGGGAAATTGAAAGAACGTTCAAAATGCTGCACTCACGCTGGTGGCACACAAGAGAGGTAGTAAAAGTTGTCTACAAACTCACAGAGATCACTTGACCCATGTTCTTCAGCGGCACTGTACTACCGGGCGCATAGTATACAACTTCGCCCCGTATTTGACCGGCCTTCGTTAGGCCACGTATGACCGTCTCACGCTTCCAGCCCAAATCGAGTGGCACACGTAATTCGGTTACATTTAGAATGTTGGCATCTTCGCTCTCCGATTCGGAAAGCCCACTTTCGGCGGCAACGCTTTCGGAGTCGGTCGAGAGGTCCAATTGTGCATTCGCTTCATTCAATGCCTGTCGGATTTTCTCCTGCAATGAAGAAGAAAAGTTTGAACTATTTCGCCCTACTACGTAAGCTTCACACTCGACACCCACCAAATCGGCGCCTTGCTGTAGCAACTGCTGTGTAGCTAGCATTGGTTTTATGCCCACTGCACGAGACTGTGCCAGCAATGAAGCGACGGTGTTCTTCTTCGGTTTCGACACGCCGCGTCCGAGATTGCGCGGCCGCCCCTCCTTAAAAGGCGGTTGCCCTGAACGTTCACCACCACTACCACCACCGCCGCTACTGGAACCGGCCGAACCGCTGCTTCCCGCATTTCCACCACTGCTGCTGGCGCCACTACCTGGCAGCGGTGTGCTACTGCCACCGCCCAGCGCTGCTGTTATCGAAGTCAAGCTTTGCAAACTATTCGAACCACCGCTGCCCGTAGGCACTGCCACGGTGCCGCCCATATTCACCGGACTGCTGTAGTCGCTACTGCCGCCCACCATTGAGGATGACATGCAGGCGGAGGAACTCTGTTTATCAGCCGGTTTCATTGACAAATTCAATGGCGCATCATAGTCTTCGATCATTATGGGATTGGCCGCGGTTCCGATAAGCGCCGAGGCTACCGTTGTGGCATTGGTCGTAGCGGTGGAGGTGGATGATTTCATGCTGAGGTTCACACCAGCACCGCTGCTATTGTCCCCCGTCAAATCAAGCAAGTCTTTGTTTTTATTCGAAAGATTGTAGGCGCCGTTCGAGGTGATTGTTGGCGGTAGTTTGATCACTTCCACACGGTCCGTTGATGAGTCACGACTATTGCTAGGTGTGGCACTCAGCGTGGTTGCGCCCAGTGCGTGCGTATCTAGACGTCCGGTTGGGTTGCCTAAGCCGCCAACCCCACCCAAAGCACCCAAACCGCCGAGTCCGGGCAAGCCCATTGGTGCACCCATGCCAAGTCCACTGGCGCTTAAGGCTGCCGCTGCCGCCGGACCACTCAATTGTCCGAGCGCCGCTGCTGCAGCCGCCGCCGCCGCTGCTGCTTGTGCCGCGGTGGTGGCATTTGTGCCACCAACACCGATGCCACCGAAACCGCTAGCTGCGGCCACATTTAAAGCATGCTGGTGTTGCTGTTGCAATTGTTGTTGTGCTTGTTGCTGTTGTTGTGCCTGTTGTTGCTGCTGCTGCGCTTGCTGTTGCTGCTGCGCTTGTTGTTGCGCCTGTTGTTGGGCCTGCTGTTGCTGCTGCTGCTGATGTTGTTGCTGTTGGGCTACATTAACCGCTGCCGCCATTGCTGCATACTCCATTTCGAGGCGTGCCCGCTTGGCCGGACTCAGACCTGGTATGGAGAGCAGCGAGGAGAGTGCATTTGTGGCGTCCAGCTCTTGTTTTTGCAATTGCTGCTGCTGGAGTTGTTGTTGTTGTGCGAGTAATTGTTGTTGCTGTTGTTGTTCGTCCGAAATGGTTTTCTTGCGTCCACGTGAAGTAGTGCCGGGTATTTTGGGTCCCACAATCGACGATGTATACTTGATGATCTCCGTATCGGGCGGCAGTCGTACACCCAGTAAGGATTGGTGATCACTGTAAGACGAAGCGACGAAACGTGCGTAAAATAAATGGGAGCAGCGATTAGTGTACAGCGATGGTAACGTAAAACACACAGAGTTGCATTCCAAGTGCAATAAATATGTAGATATGAAGTAAATAAAGAGCTGAGAGTATATGTGAAAGGATGTATGACACGTGACTGAGGAAAATTTATACTGTTTCGATAAAATTTTGTGAAAAAAAACCGTTACTATGTAACACCGAGTGTACACACATACATATATTATCGTTATTAACAAATAATAAATTTAATTTTAAACACTTTCAGAGAGACAGAGAGAGGGAGAGGGAGAGAGGCATTCAGTTTTTACTGCATGCTGCGCCAATTGGTGTATAAATTAGATTAGAAAGCTTCTACAGCGATATCACTTAGTATATGGAAATGTATGTGTGATATGAAATTTGGTATCTGTGTCCAAAAAAAGAAAACAATTTCAACTAATTTAAATATTTGTAATTGTATTTAGAAGAAATTTGATCACAGTTACACAGTTGATGAGCGTATGCGCATGATTATAACAATAACAAAAATAATCGTTAACAAAAATCAGGGTCTTACTTTCCTTCCAGTGCAGCACTACGTAAACCAAGGTGTACATAGTTTTATATGAGTGTACATAAGTGATAAATTCATTGGTTTGTGGTGGAAAACGTACCAAATGCCGAGAATAAAAGAAATGCAGAAAAAATTATAGTCAAAGTTAGAAACCAAACAAACTTAAACCAAAATAAGCCCATACTATCATTAAATGCCACACCACACAAACTAAATTCTTAAACTTTTGCACTTTCACTTAGATAAGATCTTACAGCCGTCTCATACACCACACCTCGTACTTATAACACGAAATCCAAAGAAAAATTATACAATTTTCGCCGCACACTCACCTGAGTATGCCACTTGGCATGTAGTCTTTGCCACCTTTGCCACCACCGACCGCCGCCGACGCTGCTGCTGCCGCTGCGGCCGCAGCTGCCGGATTAGATGCAGCAAACGCGTTCATTGCGGCCTGCATACTTTGCTGAGGGCTCATACCGAGTGCGCCGAACTGCGAAAGCGAGCTGAGCGCATTTAACGAAGCGTTATTCTTGTCACGTTCTACTTTACTGCTCGATGCCGAACTATTGCTGCCACCACTACTGCTAGCACCCATATTACTGCCACCGCTACCCATGCCACTGCTGCCGCCCAATGAACCGTGCGGCGACATTAACGCATTTATGTGATGCGCTGTGGAATTGCTGCCGCCCACATTACCACCCAAGGCGCTCAAATGATGCATGGCCGCATTGCCGACACTGCTCATGGGTGAGTTTTTATTGGAATTGTTGCTGCTGCTGCCGCCGAGCGACGAGGAAGCGCCACTGGACATGCCTAAGCCACTGCTACCACCACTGCCACCGCCACTGCCACCGCCACCACCACTACTGCTGTTGTTGTTGCTGCTGCTCTGATGTGACTGTGTATGATGATGCGATGAGGACTTCTTCGACGATGAGGAACTGGAAGAGCCACCGGACGCGGCTGCCACTTGCATTGCCAACAATTCTTTATGCAGCTGCACTGGATCGTATGCCGAACCGGGTGGTGGCGGTAAAACCGGACTAACAGATGGTTTGCTATAACTGGTTGAGCTCGACTAAAAAGTTTTTGGGAAGAAAAAAATTTAAATATTAATGAAACGCCAGTATTTAATAAAATCAACTGCACATCAACACACGAACTCACTTTGTACGACGAACTACTGCCGCCGCTACTGCCACCAACACCCGTGGTATTGCCTGCACTGCCACTACCACCCATGCCCATCGCAGAGGAGTTAAGCGAACCACCGGCACCAACCAAACCGTGCATGCCAGCCAAAGCCGCCGCCGGATTAGCACTAACGGCCGCTGCTGCTGCCGCCGCTGCAGCTGCAGCTAGATTCTGTTGTTGCTGTTGTTGTGCCTGCTGCTGTTGCTGGCGTTTCTCTTTGCGGGATTTACTTGATTTGCTGCTCGATGATGAACTGCTGCCACTGCCTACATTACTGCCACCCGCACCGGCACCCAAAGCACCGACACCACTACCGGCGCTGTTGACTCCTGTACCACCGGCACCGGCTGCACCACCTAGACCCAGTGCTGCTGGACCAAATGCAGCCATCACATCGGGATGTGCGAATGGTGAGAGGCCGGAAGCTTGGAGGCGGGTAAAATAGTCTTGAGCTGCCAGTTGAGCCATGGACCACCAACCTGCAAAGGTGAACAAGTGAAAAAGTAATTTTTAACTATAAATATAATATAATACATAAATATATAAAATTAATATTTCGAATCAATTTTTTTTATATTATTATTCTTAAACCAATTATATAATGGTTTGTTATTTTATATGAATATATCTATTTATGAAAAAAATTATAAATTACTACAATGTTGTTCACACACTTCCTTTAGATCCACACGACTGCACATGTTGAATGATTCTATATTTTGGGGAAGCTTAGTGTAATTTTATTCTAGGAGCGTTTTCTTCAAACGACATCTAACGGTATGCGAATGCGTTTGCTGTTTCACTCCCTTCTTATTATCAACCGAGTAAATTTAAATTGCATATCAAGGATTTAGTTGGAATTCGAACTCATGACTCTTCAAACATAAAACCGGTGGGCTAACGAACGTGCCATTAACCAAGTTGGAAGATATGCAATAAACAGACAACTATTTATCACTAAACGATAAATAATCAAACCGATGTATGTATTTATGTAACATAACAGAAATGCACTCAAAATGCAAAAATGAAATGGAGAAATTTCTCTTCTTAAGTTTTAAAGTTGCAATAAAAAAAATGCAATAAAAAAAATGCAATTAACTTTGACACAAACAAACAATTTTGACACAATAAACACTTTAACCTCAAATTCTATCTACACCATCCTTTAAATACATATCACAACCGTTCTAAAATATATAACTTCACTTTTCAGACCATCAAAAATCATTTTTAATACATAATTTCCTCACAAAACCAACACCATTTTCAACGATCGTACAGTTTAACTCACTTGCTGGATGCAGACTGGCCAAACTGGCCGCCTGAGAAGCCGCCACTGCCATGGTGTTCTGATGATGATGTGACGCGGCGGCCGCTGCTGCAGCTGCTATCGAATAGCGATCATTTGCTGCACTAGCTGGATTCTGCAACAACCCCAAGCCGGCTGCTGCGGCAGCATTAAATTGTGAGTTGAATAGCGGATTGGAAGCGGCTGCGGCGGCGCTTGCTGGATCACGGCCCCAATAAGCTGCAAGTGAACAGAAAACATGTGCATTATTACACAAAATACATGTTTATTAGTATCAAACCAAATTCAGAAAAAACAAAGCAAATAAAAATCAGCAATTTGTTGCCTCCAACACTTACCGAATAGCGAGGCGGCATCCAACAATGCGGAGGGATCGTGCACTCCGGCTCCACCGCCCCCACTGGCGCTAGAGCCGGCCTTACCACTGCCGCCACCACCCAGACCGACGCCGACACCCGATTTACCATCGCTGCCGTCGCCGCCGGCATTTTTGTCCATGTTTTTCATCAAACTGGATGGATGATTGCTGTGGGGTTTCTTCTTATTGTTGCGTTTAATTTTGAAGGCTTTTCTTTTCTCACTTGTTCAAAATAAACTATATTCCTACGCTCTCTCTTGCTCTCCACTTTTTCTTTGAAAGTATTCCTTCGAAAATAAGTCAATTACTTTCGCTGCCTACTTTATTCACTTTATCGCGTTTTCACTTTGTTTATATTTTATGCTCTACTTTTCTGGCATGTACGCGTATTATTGCCAATTGTGCGTATTTATGTTTTATTCCTTTGATTTCTTCGGTTTGCTTATTGTGCGTTTTCACCACATTTATTTCGGCTTTATTATTACTTTATTTATTGCTGTTTATTTGCATTTGCTAACTTCTACATTTTTTTAATGCATTTTTGCAGATTCTCCAACAACAAATATTTTATGAATTTGAAGTCTCAGATGTTCATTGTTTTCCTGTCATATTTGGTACAACTGTAAAGAGAGCAATACGGAAATGCAAGTTAATAAAAACAGTAAAAACAAATTGCAAAAAAAGTTAGACAATTAGTATGAGTTGGAAATCGTGGTTGTGTTGGTAATCAAACAAGTTGTATATGTCCATGAGACAAGTTTGACAGCAACAAGTTCGCCGCAGACATGACAACGCTCTCAAGAGAGTCTCCCGTATACACTCTTTTCATTCATTATTTTTTATATGCAATTCACAAACATTCACTCTCTTTTAAAATTACGGCAAACTGTTGCCAGCAGCGTATGTTGCCGCATTGAATGTTAGTTAACATTTACTGCTTGAAGTTTGTTACAAATTTAATCACATACATATGTACACTTTTAGCCACCGTAATCAACATTTCTAAAGGCTAAAAATAACTTTGTTGTATTTAATATAATATGTCAAACTTTTTCATATTCCAGCAACTTAAAAGTTCAAGGACGTTGTAGTTACGCAGTACAAGGTCAAGTTCGCTTTTATACAAACAAACATAACCTTGAACACAATTCAATGAATTTTATGACGTTTTTTTTTTTGCATAAATGTACATATGTTTGTATCTACATTTACACATACAAACACGTGATAAAAAAAATAATCATCTCTATAAAATAAGATAAGTGATTATTCTTTTACTAAGACTTTTCTTTTTAATACAATTTTATAAGAGATATTGCGTTATTAGGTTAAGTTAGAGGGCTATCCTCTCATATGTTACAAAAATTGTACGTCCTATCCCTCCTATTATCACATCAAAACGCTCTAAAATAATATGAAGTTTCGTGTCAATCAACTTGATAAGACGGTATTGAGATTTCAATGCTTTAAACTCTCTATTCTATGAGTTTTATCCGTCAGATATACTCTTCGGGATTTGACATAGTCTACCGATGTTTAGAATTCATTCCCTTTCAAAATTCGAACCTACGAACCAGTTGAGCAAAAATGAAGTACAAGAAAGAGAGGGTCTCCATTTGCTTTTTATTTTAATGGGATATTTTATTTTTGGACTGACTGAACTATAGCTAGAGTTGTCCGATCTAAAAGATCGCCGTTGCCTTGAAAAACAAAATCTATGTAATATTTCGTAAAGAAATAATAAAGTTGTTCATACAAGAACATAATTTTATTTGCATGGGTCTGATATCGTATATGTAGAAGGGCAGACGGATCTTTTCAACGACAGTCGGGTTTAAGTAAGCCGAACGGACCAGGTTTTTATCTGGCCAAAGGCTGTCAATTCGGCACCATGCCTCGAATTATATCAGAAATGTTTTCTGCCGCTACAACAACATCAACAACGGGTAGACGGACGGTCGAACATGTCTAAATCGACTTAGCTCGTCATGCTAATCATTTATATATTTTCTTTATATTGTCTCCGACGTTTCCTTCGAGGTTTTTAAAGCATTCCTCAATTCGTTACCACAAACCAGGTGAGTATTAGAAAATGTGGTTGTGTACGAATGAAAAGTTCCCAAAAAACTCGATAAAATCCTTTCGTCAATTACTTCAAAATCTTATAATTTCAACTATAAAATAGAAATATACCATAAAACCCAGTGCAAACTCATCCTTTGCTACGAAACCGGCCGCGATATCAGACCTACCTCAACAATTGAATTTACTCCAATAAGATAAATAAATCGAGTAAAACATAGTAAACAAAAAATGAAACTTGTTTTATAATAAAATATAATCTTTGCCGGCAAAGCTCATAAAGGTTGCATTAAGGAAAGAAAAGACGATGCAATTCATAGCGATAAACACAAAACAACAGACCAAAACAAAAATAGAAACGCCACTTTAAGTTTTAACAAAAAAGAAAGAGATACAAAAACAGAATGCAGATAAAGTATATGAGCAAAACGTAAATCAACAAAAAACAAAAATTAGTTTGTAAAAGCAAGCAGCGATGGGTACACAAAACTAAAGTAAACCAGCTAACTAGTGGACAGAGCGCAATGAGACACGAAATGGTGGACGAGGACAGATAATGAATGGAGCACAAGGTAGAGCGGCGAGCAAGCTGGTTGAGAGAGAATACTATAAAACATGGTAGAATTGATTTTTGGTTTATTAATTTTTTATGAAACGACAAATTTCAATGGGGTAGTTGTATAAATTTATGGTAGATGCTTGAATGAATTGGCGTGGACCTTAATTATATCAAAAATTTTTGTTGTTTTTTCTCGGACGGTTAGTCGAGTTTTATGAAAAGTTTTTATGGCGGAAATGCAATAGAAGGTTAACTGTTACCAGTCTAGGGAAGACCCTTACAGAACTAAAACTTAAAGTATTATACAAAATTTTAAAGTATAAAAAGTGAATATATCGATATTTTCGTATATTTTAATTTTAATAATATTTATAACAAAAGTATTTCTTTGACAGAATAACGAGGAAGACGCTATCAGCAAACGTCACTTGCTTAAGGAAAATGCTGTGAAACAGCTGATTTTGCTTTTTGTTAACGAATAAATTGTTTTGTTTAAAAGTGGAAGACAACGAACATTTTATCGAAAATTAGTTTAAAATGTTGAAAAAAGAAAAGAGTTCGCTCTTGGAATTTATCAAGCTGTTGTTGTAGCTATTGATTTTGTTTCTGACAAATGAGATGCCTTTTATTTTAATCGTAAACAAAGAATTGTTTGATTTCACTACAATATGGTCATATGAAAGTATACCCTCTGTTTCTTATGCATTTTAAATGTTTTTTTTTTTTGTTAATTTTTTTACAGTTACTTATATATGTACGTAGGCGTATTATACGAAGTTAGACCTTAAATTTGACATTTTTATATTTCAACATTTTTAGTTCAAATGAGAAATTTGTGAACAATTTGATTGGTTTCTAGGAAACCAGCTTTAAAAGAGTTTTTGCTGGTTGTGGCTTTAACTTTATACCAGGAGGTTGTATGTATAACGCTTCAAATATATTAATCGATTTTAAAAACTCTGATGACGAAATCGCTATAACCATTTTTGGTAGTATTGTAATATTGAGTTTCTATAAAAAAACTTTAACATTTTTATTTATGCCTTATTAAGATTAAGAGTTTTGCAAATTCGGCTGCAAGTATTTGAAGGCAATAACATTATTTGAACATTTGTAAAGTTTATTTAACATTTGAAGCTGAATTATCCAAAACAAAAAAAATTTGATTTTAAAATAGCATTTTCCCGTTTAATTTTTGTTGCAACGCAGTCGAATCATTCACGCTTTTTTGTCAGATTTCCAACCCCCTGGAAGTTCATTGAAACAAAGTTGTTTAAATACATGAGGATGGGTTTGCAAAACCAGCTTCTTTACCCTGTCACACTTAAGATCGAAGGTTATGTAAAGAAATGTACAAAAAAAATTGTCCACTAATATCCGTATCGTAAATTTTTTCCGGTTTGAATGCATGAATGTCTTCATTCGTATTAAAATAGGAAACACAAATTAAATATCAATAACACACAAATTAGTAGATGTGTTAGTCGGCTTATTAGAGCTAATTTGAACAAAATATTTGCACAATACTACATGTCCGTGTCCGCTTAAACGAATAGGATGACGAGCTGAGTCGATTTAGACGTCTGTTCCCGTGTCCGTATATAGGCGAACTATCTGAAATTTTGCACACACCTTTTTGTCCCCAAGAAGATGCTCATTTGTTGAAATCGCCGATATTGCACCACTATTGCACAGTGAAGCTATACTAACTGAACGAGAAAAATCAAGTCCTTGTATGAATTTTTTTTTTATTGGACAAGATAACTTCAGAAAATTTAATATGGATTACTGTTTAAAACAAAACTACACTTTCTGGTAAGGATTCGTCAACTGAAGCATAACTGGCATACAAGGTGAAGGGGTTCGGTGCAACGTTCTTTTTTTGTATGAGGATATAAAACGTTATATTTGTCCGATTATGCAAGTTGTGCGGTTATAACGGCTGTCCATATTGGGACAATTTACGGTATAAATTTGATTTACTATTTAACCAAACAAAAACTTTCGGATAGAAAAATTTAGCGTTATACTCTTTGACCTTTGTCCTATCTTGTCTATAAAAACGTTTAAACAAAAAAGTGAGAAGCGCTAAGCACTCTAAGTTTTTACCATTAAAATTTTGAAAAAATTATCAAAATTAGAGAAATAGCAACAGGATACATAACCATCTGAGTTAAGGCTTTAATCCTTGATTGTGTTTTCTGGTTGAGTTTTTCTAACCGAAATAATATTTTTATAGATAAATACTTCTTTTTCGAAGAATTTAAGTTTTACGTAAAATCCTTTTAATTGATTTTGAGTAGACACTAGAAAACACTTTTGAAACCGTAAATTAAAATGTTTACGTAATAAATCGAGTTTCTATTACTTTTCTAACACTTTCAGTACATAGCAATATTTATATGTAAATATGTAGGCATGCATGTAGTGTGTCCATATGTTTGTATTTGAAGTCAGGTTGAATGAACTTCGTTTGGTTAATTTTATTATTATTTGTTTTTATACAAGAGCATTTAAACTTCTGTTTAAAAACACATATACATAGATATGTACATATGTATGTATGTCAGTTGACAATTGTCGACTCTTTTGCCCACTCATCTCACAAGCGCACACTATAATGCTACACAAACACATTCAAACAGCAGATATTGCAACAAATTTGCAGACAATAGTTTTCAAAATTATTATTTATTTGAATTGTTTTACCACACATTCACTCGTTTTAAATACAACTTTTAATTATCACTTTTATATTTGCTATTTTGTTTATATTTTCCAAAGTGCAGTCAAATTTTCACACGACACTGCATACGCTTAGCTATTTGTTTTTGCCATTTCTCCCTTATGAAGTGCGCATGAAGCGAACGAGCGCAAAAGACACGCAGCGAGAGCGCGACACTAAAAGCCGACAAGCGCCGAGAGTGCCAGAGATCAACGACGAAAATGTAGACATAGAGAAATGGCAAACAGCGCTGCTACCAACACACCTGCGATGACGGCGACGACGCAGCGCTGCTGACCGCGACAGCGCTGTGTGTATCTATGAGTTTATCTGTAGATACATGCTAATGCTTGTGTGTGCGTGATGCGTACGCACATCTGCTTGGTTTATAATTTTCACAGCGTAACGCACATACGATTTCATTCATTATACACAATTTTAATTTCGGTTTACACTTTGCTTGAGTTTCATAATGCTTGTATTTGGCGTCTTTTATTGGTAGATAAATTGAAATTACCAGAAATAATCACGGTTTCTTTTAGTTTAACTGAGTGCGCTGTATTTTTCTCACCGGCGTGTATGCGTTTTTAGCAACTAGCGATTGCAGATTTTTGCCGAGCGTTGTTCACACACCCGCTAGCACATTTGAAATGCGTCACTTAGGCGTCACAGCTGGCTATGCGAGTAGTCAACGTCGTTTTGGCGGCTTGTTTTTCATGCAGTTTCACATTTTTAATTATAATTGCACACATACATAAGTACATATGTATGTATGTATGTACATACTTATGGATATGTTTGGATGTAGTATTAACAGATTTGACATATTCACATGTTTTATTTCCGCAGAAAAACACATTGGTCATTCATTCATAAATAATATTAAAGATTTTCATAAAAATGTGCACGGCAGAATTTGTTTTCGTTTTCTTTCATAATTTTTTGCAATTTTTTAAGATACTGTCTTTACTTTATTTATGAAATTGAGTTGGGTTATCAGTTCCTAGCAGATATTTGATGATACTAGTTAGCAAAAATTCCGGTGATCATAGGATATGCTAGCATTTATAGTAATGCTAATTTAGTCCTTGCACGGAATTAGAATGAAATATATTTTTCTTTTAAAAATATTTACTGAACTTGAACTTTAATTATTTTTAGCAATGCCTTCAAATTTTATAATATAATAATTATTATATTTTATATTATGTTTCTTTTTAAATGTTAAAAGATCTCGAATGTATTATTTAAAGAAGATGGTATGTATTTTGATGCTCTCAGCAAATTTAATATAATTTGCTACGAAGTAAATAACAGCCATAAGGAATCGTCGATAGACTATAAAAAATTTATGCATATGTAAGTATGTACATCTAGATGATCAGAGTGACCAGCTGAGTTAATTTAGCCGTGCCCATCTGTTTGTCTGTAAAAAATGTTGCATAATTTTCTCCCAAACTGCTAATTTGTCTGAAACGCCAATATACCGGACGACTCTAGCATATGTATATGTACATATGTATGTACATATGTAGCTGCCTTACAAGCTGAACGACGGAATCTAGTGTTTGTATAGAAAACTTTTTTTCTTTGAAGATTGCTATTTAAATCATCACTACAAAACGAAAAAAATGTTGACCTTTGTCCTCGGGTAGTTTTTTTTTCATTAATCGGAACGATGACAAGTTTTAGTATGTTATTTTTAACCATGGTTTGAACACAATAACTCACTTACTGTAAATTTATGAACTTTCATTCCTATTTCCTAGTCTAATTTGACCGTACTATTAATATTTGTGTGAATATTTTTGAAATTGAGACTCCTTTAAGATTTATAATGGCATTTTTTTGTAAATGGTTAAACAAATTAAATTTAAATTTTGGTTAAATTTTCGCCATTTTTCAATTCATATTAAACATGTTTACCTAAAGGATCTCTGAATGTTTTTTTTTTTTTAATTACTACAAGTTTTTTATTGGTTCCGGTTTAGGTCGGTCCGAAAAACTCAAGAAGAAAAATGCCATGAAATTAATAAACTACACATCGGCAAAAGAAAATCGCGTAAACAAAGGAACAATTTTGTATTATTTAAAAGTTTTTTTTTATTCTTTAATTTAATTCTTTTTTTGTTATTTCTTTAATGTGTGTATATTATTTTTTTTATCTTTAATTTTTTCATATATTACTTTTATATTTTTATTATATTTTTTAAATTTTTTTCCTTAATTTTTCATATTTTTAATATTAGTTTTTTTATCTTTAATATTTTTCCATTTATTATTATTGTTTTCTTGATTTAGCATTTCAGTTGATTTTAATTTTCTATTTTTTATAATTACTTAAGTATTATTTAAAAAAAAAAAACGAACTTTCATTGTCATATTTCGGCTCTTTTTTGAAACCGTTTTGTTCAATTCTACTTATTTGCTTATATTCTTGTGCGCTTTTCTATTTCATTTGTTTCAGTTCCGTCATTTCTTGTTTCATTTCCAACAGTTTCAATTCTTTATATACCAATTCGACTGCTTTCATGTCATTTTACTAGAATTTTACAAAATTGCACTTATTTTCATATCATTTCACTTCTTTTTGTTCCAATTCTCTATATTCCTTTAAAAGAGCTCTCATTCCACTTCGTTTTCAATAATTCCATGCGTTTTAATTGCTTTGTTTTCACTTCAAACCGAGTCTTTCAGTTGTTTTTCTGTTGTTGAATATAACTAAATTTTTTCGCTTTAATATAAATTAAATGTTTAAAATTTGAGCCACCCTACTTGTTTAAATCTTTTGTTTTCCCATAAGGCACCCTTATGTATGTTATTTAACTATTTTGCTTATTTGTTTCTTTTTTTTATTGTACATCACTAAATTTTTACAACTTCACCGCTTCACGCACAAAACAACAACTCTGTAAATGATATTTACCCAACAACCAACAGCAAACTTGGCAATAAACAAACAAACCAATAAACCAGCAATACAAAATTACTTCATACCGAATAAAATTGTTGTTGTTGTTGTTATTTTATTTGGCAACGGGTAATTAACCTTTTCGCTTTTAGCTGCGGCAATTTGCTTTGGCTCAGCAAGTAAACGGCTAAGACGCTGTATATGTGCTCGGCTTACGACAATTGCATACAGACATACATACATACATACATATGTACAGACGTGTGTATGTGGTTTAGGTGCCGCCAGCTAAGCAGCCACTGCCACCACCAGCCTTGTATTCCGGCGGCTGTTGGTGTGGTAACGCTTTTTTCCTTAGTCTGGCCTCTTTGAATTTCGCACCTCCACTTCGGCCACTGTAACGGGGCAACCAAATATACAAGCAACTAAGCGACCGACCGACCGATCGACCAACACCACCACTTTTAGACACTTCTTACTTCCACCAATTCAAATTATGTACTCCAGCAAAATTTTTTCTTACACTTTTCTTCGCCACAGTGGAAATAATACAATACAGCAAGAACAGCAACAACAACAGCGCTGCTGCTATACTAATCGCTCAATTGCGAACGATTTCCACTCGCGTTTTTACCACTTCCACAGCACTTTAGCGCTTATTTGCTGCTACCACTGCTTCTTCTTCTTCTCCTTGTTATTTGCTACACAATTTTTCTGTACACACATGCACACACACACACTACATACGTATGAATCGCTATATAGGTATATACATATGTATATATGCATTTATTCGAATATGTATGAATTTTTTCCGTTTTCCTGTTGGCTTTCACTGTGCTGCTCTTCTTCTTCACTAAGCTTATAGATTTTTTCACAGCACCTTCGATTCACTACACAAAATCCACCATTTGTCGGCGGCGCTTCATTGACTTTTCGCAATTTGTTTATTTTTCGTGGTTTAGCAACGGGTTTTCGCCAATATTTCACGCATTTCACATTCTCGCAATACTATTTCACAGTTATTTGTTAATTTCGGTAATTTTTAGTGCACTTTTACCCATTAAAAAGTGTAATTTATAATTTTTTCACTATTACAGCGGCGAATTTCACACGGAACGCGTCCGCCGATACGTCAGCGCAGCGCCGTATCTATCGGATACCTAAACGGGCGGCAGACAGCGTCGCGAGCAATTGCCGCCCGTCCGTAATCGTAATCGTCGTCGTCGTCGTCGGTGTCGTTGCCGTTGCCGTTGCCGTCGTCGACGTCGTCGTCGTCATCACCATAGCCAGAGTCAGAGTCAGTGCTATAGCCATTGCCATCGCCATCGTCATCGTCATCGTGGTCGTTGTTGTGTTTTGTGTCGTCTCAGGCGCTGCCCCTGCCTCGGTGGCAGCATTCGCGCTCTATAGCCACTGCCACTGGCACTCAGCGACTCGATGGAATCGGTGTGTCGTTTGGGTAGTTTTATTTGTAGTTGATATACATATTTACCGCTGTTTTTGTTGTTATTATTATTATTATTGTTGTTATTTTTGTTGTACGTACGTTTCGTTCTCGCTCGTTTTGCGTTGAATGGCTGGCTAGCAGGCAGCAGGCTGGCTGACTGACTGGCTCTTCGCCTGTTGTATTCAACTGCATGGGTGATGGCGTTGTCTGTTTGTTTGCATGGCTGTGGATGTGTGCATGTGCGTTTGTTTGTTTCTACATTTGGTTGATTTGAGGTTCGGCAACAACAAAAGCAACTAAACTATTAAGCAAGCAAGCCAAGCAGCTAACAGATGTGTGTGCACGACTACCGGGGGGAGAAATGCTGAATGAATGAACACACACACATACACGCTTGCAATTGAGTATGCAAACGGCAAGCTGACGAACTGTCAGACCAAACTGACTGCTTGACTGCCTGGTTCCATCAGCAGCGCGACAGCCAAGCATTTCTACATACATATGAGTACCTACGCAGCTCAGCACCAAGCCGAACACAACGATTTATACACATGTCTGTTTCGTATGTTTGTGTGTGTGTGGCAGATACATTTTGTGTATGCCGCCGCTCACAGGCAGTTTAGCTGCTTGTATCTTGTATCTTACAATCGGCATTGTTGTTAAAACTGCCACCACCACTACCAGCAGCAGCCGCCAGCCAACAGCGCCGCCAGAGCCAACGCCGAGTACTGACTTTACGCATTTTCTACATTTTGCCTACAAGACACACACATACTTACGTACGGGCACATACGAGTGCCAAGAACTCACATAATTTCCATCGAAAAACACGCATATGCGCTCGAAATGGCTGCGAAATGGAACGAGTGGATTTATCGATGTTCGGTTGGATGGATGGATGACCGGACAAATGGATGGCTGCTTGATTGCACGGCGGCGCACATGAGCGCACACGCACTTACATAGTAGCATGTAAACAGCGCAGATAAGTGAATACTAGTCTACAATTGTTTGTATGTACATATGTATCTATGTTGGTAGGTAGCTAAACAGCCAGACAAAATTACAAGTGGGCGGATAGATGAAGACGAAAGCGCAGAAGACCTTACCATATGACAAAGACTCCAGCGCATACCACAGCAACGCGCTTGCAGTGAAAAACATAACCACAGAGACATTTATGTATGTATATGTGCGTGTGTGGTTGATATCGAAAAAGTGTCACCTTTGCAGAGTCAGTCCAAGTGACAATAGTTGTAGTTCGCAAAAAGTTACCTCAAGCGTTCGGCGCATAGGTTATTTGCTCGGAAAGTGCTTGTTATCTAAAGGGGGTACCCCACCAATTCAAATCTACAGGTACATACATACATATGTATATGAATATGTGAGTCGTGAGTGACAATTTTTTTGAAAAATCCAAACACACACACATATATTTATATTATTAGACCGCCGTGCTAATTGCTTTCGTATTATAATGATATCTGCTTAATCAATCACTTTGCACCGAAGATTTACAGCCACTTAGTACTCTGGTGAAATGGTACCTGAAAATATTGACAAGGTAGGCTAGAAATCTAGACACCAATAAAACTAGCTCTGAAACTAAATTTTATTCGCAATCAATCATATCGCTCATAACTACATAGATTTAACATAAAATGTCAAACAATTTGTAAGACCCCCTGTTTGCAGTTGTCAAGGTTTTGGCCGTTCTCCCTATTTACATACCACGCACCTTTCGATGGTTGTAGGAATTCTAACTGGACACTGGTCGATCGGGATTCATGAGGTACCATTGAACAGCTGCATCAGGTTTTTGGATGCTGATATATGGTAGAATCATCTCAACACTCCCTCCTCGAAAGTCCAGATTAAGGGAAAAACTCATCGGATCTCATACTTTTAGATATCCAGGTGAAGTAGCGGTAATAGATATTAAGTACCTAAGCAGATTTGTGATAGGATCAGAGAGTGTTTTTTTGCCGAAAGCTGATATCTCTCTAATATTCTCATGAAATAAAAAATGTATCTATCTATCTGTTGGTATGACAGCTAATCTTATGGTTAAGCCAGAGGACATAAGACATAGAGAAGGTGCAAATTGAATGTTTTATATTCTCTTACAAAGTACATCCGAATTTCGAATAGAATAAATTTTCGAATTGAGTTACAGAATAGGCCCTCAGGCTTCCTAATGTTTCGTTCGAATTTTGACCGGAACAGAAACAACTTTGGGCACTATAAAATCTGTTCTTTATTTTGATCATACATGAAAGATTTATTTATCCTGGAGTAGATCTTAATTGTGGCAAAGCTTGGTGCCGGCATATGTTATGTACCACTACAAGAAACTAAGGAACAAGTATTCTAACTAATAGAACGATGTTGCTTTCATTTGGCTAAGTTTCTTGAGATTCGGCACACAATGATTAAAACACGATTGGTTCAGAATTGTGGACCGACAACTCTTGGTTTTTGCACCACGATAATGTATAGTCGCATACTGCATTGATTCTTCGTGAGTTTATCGCCAAATTTTCAACCAATATCGTGGCGCAATCACCGTATTCGCCTCCGACGTCTGGCTTTTCAGCAAACTCAAACAACCGCTCCGGGGAAAACGTTTTGAGTCAATTGAAGTCATTAAAGGTGAATCGCTACGTGCATTGAAAGCTATTCCGGAACTTAGCTTTAACACTGTTTCGAGAGTTGGAAAAACCGTTGGCACAAGTATATTGGGGCCGAGAGACGACATAGCTTTTAAAGAACAAGTTAAGTATTTTAATAATATAAACAATATTACATAATATTTTGCTCATAATAATATTTTACAGTTCCATGATTATTTGTAATCATTACTGAGTGAAATATTTCAACACTTCCGAGAGGGGGAAACGTGGGTCCGAAAGGGGTTTTTGTTTATTTCAGAAAATTTTACGACGTTATTCTTTTAACATTGTTGATAAATCGCAGCTGAGAGCAGGGAACAACTTCCATTTCAATACAAAAAAAACTCCTGAAGTAATTTAGAGGATAGTTGCCAAGTTGGCGATCTTCGGTCGAAAAAAAGTCCCTGTCCGATCCGAACGTGGGCCCGACTATCCTAGGAACGGCAATTTTTAGACTTAAAGCTATCTCAAAGTAGTTAGATATATTTTGGGAAGGAGTTCCCAGCTTCCATAGAAAGTATCAATAATAAATATATTAAAATGTGTGTGCTAACCACAAAGCATTTAGGAGATCATTCGTTTTAGAATATAACGTTTAGACGTACATATTTTGGTATAGAGTTGCCACCTATCGAATAAAGTAAAAATAAGAAATATATTAAAAAATAAATGCTTTAAAAAAAACAAAGGCATGTTGAAAAAGTATCGTTTAGATATACAAATTTTGGTACAGAGTTGCCACATTTGGAAGAAATAAAATTGGCAATTATATTGTAAAATATGAATAAAAAATAACACGACTAGTGTCAAAGGCTTTCAGAAAAATATTTGACAATACCTTACTTGGACATAAAGTGGAAGAGAGTTGCCACTTACTACAAGTAGTAAAATTAAAAATATTTACAATTTTTCAAGTTAAAAATAGTCAAACGGCTATTAAGTAAAGCATTTTCTTAAATTATATACATTTTTGGTTAGAGTTGCCACCTATCGGAAATATAAAAAGTGAAAATATTGCAAAGAGCGCAAATTGAAAATATCGTATAAAGTTTTAGTAAATATTTTATTCAAATATATTTTGGAACAGAGTTGCCACCTATGGAAAAAGTCAAAAAAAAAAAAAATGTTACAAAATGTGCTAAGGCCGCTTTAAATGTTCGTAAAGCATTTTAGTTAGCAAGATTGAAAAAAAATATATTAAGTTCATACACACTTACTCATACATATGCATATCTGTAAGCAAAAGACAAAAAAAGAGCTAGAACAAAAATCAATCTAGAAAATAGGGTAATTGGAATTTGGTTTGGAAAATCTGCAAATTCCATTTTTTTCTTCAACTATTAAAAATAGAGTACGAATATATTTCTATATGTATGCATGTATGTATGCGCGCACATGAGCGCGTATATCAAAATTTTCTGCTGGCCCTGAGCAATCACATTGTGTCGGCTCAGCGCGCTACAGGCACACACAGGCAATCGCGCGCACAGAAATTTGCGTCATGCGAATAAAAATCTACAATCGATTGCTTTTCAATACCTCTTACTCACAGCCGAACACATATGCAGAGCTAAATTACAAACACACATACATAAATATGTGTATGATATGGGCGAGTATTTGGAACTGGCGATTGTAGAGATATTCGCGCACTTTGTATATACAGAACAAATGTCATGAGCCATCACGGAATCTGTATCTACTACAATTCGTACATTTGTAGCTGTAACTGCATCTGTAGCGCTGTAACTGCCGCTGTACAGCGAACGGATATGCACACATAGCAGAGCAACAGAAGACGCGCTGTCACGCGTATGTATGTATGTGATGTGCGCGCACATTGGAAGCTTGAATGGGGAAATGGAAAGAGGCATGTGTGGCTGTGAATAGTAGGTGGCGCGCACCGCGGAGAGGGCAGCGGAGGCGAGCGCCTTGAAGAAAATAGAGAAAAAAAGTCATGAAATGGGAAAAGTCAGCAATTGAGATGACAAATAAAAGCAATCAACGCTTGCTGCTGCCTTAGCGCTAACAAAGAAACGTAAAAATATGTGTGCATGTATGTAGACATGTGTGTTTGCAAGTGCATTTGTACGAATGAGTGTGCGTTTGCTTGTAGTTTGTAGCGAGAACGCGCATACTCAGCGCAATCAATGCGCCGACAAGCAGCGTCGCACCTTGCGCCCAGCTAGAAGCATACATATGAAGCAACGCGTCAGCTAGCGGCAGGCGGCGCGGACGTGTGCGGCATGTCGTTTAATCCGACGACAATAATTAATAAAAATTCGTGCGCGCATATAAATACAAAAGCAAACAAACATATTTGCGCGCACTTGCATATACATACATATGTATATACATACACATGGGTATGCCGCGCACTCCACTCAAGTGCGTTTTGCCAATTGTTGTTGCTGCGCGTTGCGTAGCCGAGTGCCGAGCGACTACGCATCTGTGCATGTCACATACTTGCACACACATACACTTACGCTAACGCATGTCTTGAGTTTCCTCTTGACTGCGTCGACTGCTCGCCACATCGTCAGCATATCAGCGCAGCCAACGCACCGCGCAGTGTCTTCAACGCCTCACCGCACACAATCGTCCGCGTCAGTCAGCAACAATGAACGGTGCGGCGGCCAGCGCCATCTTGTAAGTGACTTCGCCGCCAAACCAGTCAGTCAGTCACTCAATTGTCGTTCGATGGCGCAGCTAGAGCGTGGCAGGTATGCCCAAATATATGTATGCATGTGTAGCGGCGCAGGTTCTTAACTAAACGACATGGCTGGCGAAATTGGGAATCCAGTAATATATTAATGGGACCGATAAGATTTTGAGGAATTTTATTTATGCATAAAGAGGAGAGGAGTAAGAGAGTCTCCAGCATGAAGAATCAGTGGAAATTAGAACTCAGCGCGTCTAAGCGATAGGTCTTTTCATGCCATTCGATCAATGTGTAAATTAATGTTTGTATGAGCGAAAGTAATACCTGAGCTAATAAATTGGCGAAGTTCGTAGACAAAAGCTTTTGGTGTTAATATAATATTAACTCTTAATCAGTGTCAAATAAGCCAAGTATTCTGCCAACAAAACCATTCGTACGTCCTGCTCTCTCCTGACTGGAAATAATTTTTGATTTCCTATCACTCAAAAATTATAATAATTTACCAACCCAAAGAGGTTCAAGAGCTGTCATTTCATCTATAAAAAACAACGGTTTGGTTTGATTTGTGAGCCGGTGGAATCATCGGTCAATTTTCATGATGCCGGTGAGAACGTAACCCTCAATGGCGACCGTTATCGCGCCATGATAACGGACTATTTGACGCCAGGAATTGAAGCTCGTGATTTCGGCAACATTTGGTTTCAACAAGACGGCGCCACTTCCCACACATCGCATCAATCAATGGATTTATTGACAGACTACTTCGGTGGGCAGTTAATTCCACGTGTTGGGACGGTCGATTGACCACCATGATCCTGTGATATCACACCATTAGACTTTTTCCTGTGGAGATATGTAAAGTCTAATGTACAACTGCAGGCGTACGCTGATGACATCGATATCAATGGCCTCAACAACTGCAACTGGATAAGGGAGCGAAGCAGTGAATGAGGCCAAGAAATATCTCCTGTCGTCACACAAACAGTCGTCGCTGTCGCGACTTGGCTCCCACGTCACTGTTGACAGTCATAACTTCGAAGTCGTGGTCTTGGAACCAGCATTAAAACCATCAACCTCGACATCCAACGCAGGATATCTCTTGCCAACAGGTGCTACTTCGGACAGAGTAGGCAATTGAAAAGTTAAGTCCAACAAAGACCAAATTCTACAAGTCACACATCATCTCCGTCCTGGTATATGGTGCAGAGGCAGGGACGATGACAACATCTGATGAGTCGGCGTTACGAGTTTAAAGGTTCTGCGAAAGATTTATGGTTTTTTGCGTATTGGCAACGACGAATACCGCAAACGATGGAACGATGAGCTGTACGAGATATACGACGACATTGACATAGTTCAGCGAATTAAGAGACAGTGGCTACGCTACGAAAAGGAATAGCTTTTAACTGTCGTCTAATTCATGGATATCTAAGAGAATTTTAAGATTGAAAGGCTTTTCCAAATTCGAAATACATTGCACTGTACAGATTCTGCTAAAAGTACTCGCCTGAGGGGGTTTCATTCAAAAACCCCTTGGCAAGTCACATTGCCCTCATAAATATGTAAGTATGTACGTTTGTAATTTAAAACATATTGGATTCGCTCTTAAATGATTTGGTGTTTAATCAAATATCGTTGTCATTGACGGCGATGTGCGAAATTACTTACTTACATACACACATGCACATGGCTATAAAAACTCACTGTACATACAACAACAACAACAACTGCTCAGTATTTATAGTATTTATTGTATTATTCGGCGCAGCTCAGCCGGTTTTACGCTTTAGTTTTATTGTTTTAACTTTTTTTATTTTCGGAATATTACTGCAGTAGCTGGCAGCCAATACCCGGAATATATGAAGTTGACATACATATCTATGTATTTTTTATGACATTCGCAGCTGGCGTCTGTATCTGATGCATGCAAGCGTTTTATGGCATTTTTATTTAAGCGCTGGCAAGAATACTTGATCGCAATGAAATCAATGAATGCACATACTTATGTAAGTGTGTACGTATGTATGTGTGTATGTATCTTAATAAAGTTCGCCTCTGTATGTTTTACAAATATTTTCGTGAATATTTGGCCAATAAAAAATTAAGGCGAAAAATGACGGCGAATTTGTCAGCAGATTTAATCTACAACAAGAAAAAACGAAAACAAATTCGAAACAATATGCTTAAATGGGTAATATATGTATATTTTGCGCAAGCATAAATAGTAAACTGTGCATATATGTATATGTACATATGTATGTATGTACATACATACATACAGTGGACCAATAAAGTCTACATACACCTAGTTCTATTAAATTAAGACACGTTTATTTGTTATAAAATGAATAAATTTTGTGGTTTTTTTCTATCCATTTCAAAAGATGTATATTTAACATTAAATTTTGCATACCAAAATATTTTTTTTTTACACAAAAAAAAAAATTAATGCTTAAGCTTAAAATGGGCATAATTTATATCAAGAAAGTTTACGTACACTAATGATTATTTATATAAATCAAAAGTAATTAGAATAGTTTTAGCGGTTGTTGGGCTACATTTTGTTGCTATTATTGTCCCTAGACATCGATGTATGCTCCCCACTCAATTTCTAGTATTATTTCCGGATATTTTGACCCGCTAAGTCCATGATCCAGCTTTTTAGCCTTATTTTGAAGAAATTCGATGTTTTCGAATACGATTTTCCAAAAAGTTCCAGATATTTTCAATAGGATTAATGTATGGTGATTGCGGGACCTATGGAGTTATTTTTAATTCCACAACAACCCTGCACGTACAAGATAAGACGGGTGTTTTCGGTCGTTATGCTGTTGTAAATAGAAGTGGCCGCTATTAACAGCCGATTTAAGCACACTTAATATTTTTTTTTTTTAAATGTTCAGATACATATGCTTATGAATTTTTTTTACTACTACTGTACTGTATAAGTATCTATGACTCACGGCATTGTCTTCTGCGTATCTAATTATTGTTTGTTCGCTCGTAAAATTTCTTATCAACATGAATTCTTAATAATTTTGATACAAAGTGGGCACATGAATACATATGTACATAAAAATGTTTATTTAGTATAAGGGGTATCACATTCAAGGCATTTGTTAATTTAGTTTAATAATTTCATTATGTAATAAAAAAAAAAATTGCGTAATTAATTCGAAGATATAGCTTTGAGAACTTTTTTTTGGTCCTGTAAGGTAGGTAGGCAGGTAGGAGGGCAGCCCTGTTGTCTTTCGGACTCAATTAGCACTTGTTGTGTCATTTTGATACACTATTCGTATACCTTTTATATTTGCTGTTGTTGCCTCATTGAGGTTTCGATGAAGCTACTTATCTCCGATATGCTTTTAGTAGAAATCCATTCAAGGTTTGGTGCTTGATGGATTCCAAGTGTTCTGTGTCGGATCTGTGATAGCGCTCGGCATTCACAGAGAAAGTGGAAAATTGTTTCCTTGTTCCCTGCTATTTCGCAGCCTCGGCAGATGTTGTTGTAGGGCATACCCATTTTGGACGCATGTTCTCTAAATAGCCAGTGCCCTGTTATGGTAGCTGTTACTCTGTAGATACTTTTTCTAGACCCATTTAATAAGTCGTTAGTTCTTTTCTTAACATATGTTGGCTATAACTTCTGTAAGGAGTTTTCCTGCCAACGCGAGCGCAGTTTTGTTCTGAGGGCTCGCCGGAAATGGCGTCGCAGTGGCCGAGTTTGAAATATTTTTTTTCTAAAAATTTCAGAATTTCTTTGTTAATAGTGTATGTTTGTAACAATAAAAAAAGTTCTAATAAAATATTTCATCTTTTATATGAGAAAAAAATTGTTGAAAAAATGCTTTTTAACCGAGGAAACCCATGTTACCCTTTTATAATATTTTGTGTGCCTAATCAAATTTCTAGTGAAGAAACGTCCAGAAAATTGGAAGAAAGGCTTCTTTGATAATTATTTGTCGCGAGCAAGTGTTTTTGATTGGTACAAATTATTCAAAGAGGGTCGAGAACGCATTGATGATGAACACCGTCCAGGATGGTGCTTAACAATCGACGATCACCTCAAAGCAAGGTTATGTTGACAGTTTTCTTCGATTATCGAGGTGTGGTGCACTCCGAATTGCTTCCGACCGGCCACAATGTCAACAAGGAATACTATTTGAGTGTTATGCATCGTTCGCGTAAAGCTACATAATCGTAAAAAGAGGCCGGAATTATGGGCCGACAACCCTTGGTTTTTCACTACGATAATGCACCGTTGTACATTATTCTTCGTGAGTTGTCGCAAAATTTTCAGACAATATCGTGCCGTGTAAACGGTTTGAGTCAATTAAAGACATTCAATCATGAATCCCTACTCGCATTGAAGGCTATTCCGAAAATTGACTTTATCAACTGTTTTGAGGTTTGAAAAAACATTGATGCAAGTTTATTGGGGCCAAGGGGGATTACTTTGAGGAGGACGTCAAAGAGTTTGAAGAATAAATTAGGAATTTTAAAATTATGATCAAAAGTCTATTTTTTGCTCATAGTAGTATATACATACATATGTATGCATACGTATTTTCATAAGTACAAATATACACTCTACTTTTGACTCGCAAACTCATAATTATGCCGAACAGCACGCCTGAAGCGTTGTACGCTTTATTTTTATTATTGTTTGTAATCCAGTAGTAGCAGGACATTTCCCGCATACGTGATGGTATAGAAAAAATCGACCCGCTCTAATGAACATGTGTATATTTGGCTTTAGCTCGTACGAAGCTGATGAAAGGCCGGCGCTCTTTGTGAAGACTAGAACGAATTGTGTAATCCTTTATAAAGAGAAGGCAAATCAAATAATTTAGTCTGAAGTTGTTGTTGCCGATGAATGTTAATTTATACGAAGTATAACCATTTTCTTCGAACTGCCAAGTCCGCACTAAATCACCAAATTAAATTTAAGAAATTCGTGTATACTTTGGTTACCTCGAGTTTGCGCTTCGCTCTCCTACGCTACTGCCGTGAGCAGGAAAAATGTGCAAAAGTAAATAAGATTGCCGCAATTCTTTCTTATTGTTGTATGTGACATATGTACATACAGACATGAGAACAATTGTGTTTCTGCATGCGGCACTCATTTGCTTGCGGGGCCAGAGAGCGCGACACCTTTTGCCTCAGCTCCTTCACGCCGTTGGACTTGCAATGGCAATAAATTGTTGTTGTTGTAATTAATGCTTTGTTATTTGGTTTACTGTTTGTCTCAGCATTCCGCAATATGACATGCAAATGTAGAAAACCAACTGCCGAATGCTGAGAGAGCACTCCAAGGGCTACGATGGCTGCGGAAAAGCACGCGGACCTGCAGACATTCCGCATTGGTGGCGGCGACAGAGCAGCGCATGCGAAAGCCCTCACACAGCAAAGCGAAAGCGAAACAGCGAGACTTATGAAAAAAGTTGTTGCACTTTTAAATATAAAAACGGCAACTGCGCGGCAAACAAGAACAATGGCACACAAATATGCTCAACTGCCACATTCATCAGCAGTAAGGAACCAGAAATGCAGAAAAAAGCCAAAAAAAAAATGCGAGCGCAAAAGGAGCTACACACGCACTCACATGTACATATGTACATTTGTATGTGTATTTGTGTATGCGCTGGTGCAAACACTTGAACTCGCCAAAGAAGTTCTCCGAGAGTTTGCCACGCTAGCTCGTTTGCATGTTGCAGAATCGTGGAGTCTTGCAGTGGTGGCCGACAACGGTCGCCAATATGTCGAGAACAACGTTGAAGTTTATTAAAGAAACTGAGTGCAAAGAAAAAGTTGCAAAATAAATGCGAACTATAAAAAACGAAGCGTTGCAATAACAACAACAATGATAATATACAATAAACGTGGAGACATGTAAGGTGGAGCCAAGAGCGTATAGAATTGCTTTTAATCATGTAGTCTTTCTGTAATTGCTGGTTTTTTTTCGAAATTACCGTTATTGCGAAATCGTTGTAGTTATTCGACGAAGATGTTTTTTCCTAAGAACTGAGTTAGATCGACACATACAACCCCTTGGTCGATTTCAAAACTGATTTTGACAGCACGAAAAGGAGCTGCCTCTATGTCTGAACTTGATATCCCCGTAAAGCTTATACGACTGTGTCAATTGACGTTAAGCAATACCAAAAGCTATAGCAGGAGGTTTCAGACAAGGCGACTTCTTTTCGTGCGACTTCTTCAATCTACTCTTGGAGAAAATAGTTCGAGCTTCAGAACTAAATAGAACTCTTCTATAAGAGTGTGCAGTTGCTGACGTACGCCGATGATATCGATATCATTGGCATTAACCACCGTTAGTTCTACTTTCTCCAGACTGAATAAGGAAGCGAAGCAAATGGATCTCTTATAGAACGAGGGCAAGACGAAATATCTCATGTCATTAAACAAACAGTCATCGCACTCGCGACTTGGCTCCCACGTCACTGTTAACAACGTGCGGTGTGTTTAACGTGAATTACCTGTCTACGAAGGCCCAAACTCACGGTGCTTTCTGCCAGAAGCACGTAGATCAAAACAATGCGTTGATCAGCGCCCCAAAGTTTAAGTGCAAGCCACAAACACTCATACCCTGGAGAACCAAAGCATGAGTGCCTCCACACACACTTACACTTTGGTTCGTCACTGTGGACAGTCATTACTTCAAAGTCGTAGATAATTTCGTATCTCTTGGAACCAGTATTAACACCAAAAACAATGTCAGCCTCGAAATCCCACGCAGAATCACTCTTGCCAACTGGTGCTACATACTTCGGACTCAGTAGGCAACTGAAAAGTAAAATCTTCTCACGACGAATTAAGGCCAAACTCTATAAGCCACTCATTATTCCCGTCTTGCTATATGGTGCAGAGCCATGGACGACGACAACATCTGGAGGAACACTTACGGCTAAGGTTTGACAACTTTTTTTTCCATTTTTTTAAATTTTTTTTCCTTAACCATCAACATCTCAAGAATATTGTGTTAAAGTTTTAGGTCATTCGGAGAAAAACTAATGAAGTTACAGCAGGTTGAATAACGGTACCTCTAACTACCTGCGCTGAGTGTACAAAACTTTGAATCGATTTTCCCAAATATGTAATTTTTAAAGTCGGTGACAAGCCTACAGAAAAAACTAAATATTCTACATATACATATATAGCTCTAGAATGACGTCGAGTTTTTCCAAAAATTATAATTTTTAAGAATTTTACAATAACAAATAGGTCGATTTTTTCGTCTAAAATCGTCATTTTGGCTTGAAAATGGTACCAAAAATTGAAAAATTGAAAAATTAAAAAAAACTCGACGTCAATTGAAAGATAAACTAATAAACTACAGAAAGCATTTTAATTTTTTGGTTTCAGATGATCCAGTGATGCTGTAGGCTGGTCACCGCACAACAACTTTTTTTCGAGGTGCCTGCAGAGATCGACGATAAATTCGTTATTCCTCGCTATTTTTCGATAAAACTTTTTTTAAGTATCCTTCAAATGTTGTACTTTCATATAATAATAAGTAAAATAAACCTGCAGCAATAATTTTTTCTAAAAAAATTCACGAAAAAACGTCTTTTTTCGACGATACAATAGAAAGGTTTTGGTCGAAATTATTGGAGTTTTACAAAGGTATTGATTCCTCTCAAAACTCGAACTTACTATATGTTTTTAAAACCAACCATCCATTGCAACAACTTGCGTTGGGTATAAAAATTATCTCCGACCAGAGCAACCGAGCCGTGCAAATCGAGGCGTTGCGTTGAATTTGTTGTTGCACCACGTTGTTTCGCGATGGCACGGAGTACGAGCGTGCAAATGGCATTTAAAAAACTATATTCGCTGTTTTGTTTTTATTATTATTGTTATTACTTAAAAATTCGCTTTTTTCGCCAGCGCCGACATTACTTTTATTTAATTGCTCTTATAAATGTGTGTATATCGGTTTTTTCCTAAGCGTTTAGTTGCTTTAAGCTGTTTATGTATGCAACGCACGCATTGCCACACTATGTTGCAACGTCTGTTGCAAGCGGCAATGCGACGCATTATGAGCTCCGCGGGCGCTTGTCGCTGCATAATCAAGCGCTTACGCAGCGGCCAAGAATGCCGTTGGCCATTAGGTGCGTTCGGCAAAAATGCGCACACACATTATTTTCCGTCAGCTCAATCGTGCCACATGTGTGCAGCATGCTGACTCTAAATCGGTGTTTAATCAGCCAAGTGCGAGATTTAAATTCAAATAAAGCTGCGCCTCGTCTTCTGTGCAACTAACGGTGTGGGAAAATTTTTGTAAAAACTCAACGAGAAAATAGCGAAATTGCGCTTAACGGTTTGAGGTGAGGCGTGAACAAAAAAATTCCCGCTATTTATGTTGGATGATTGGAGAATGACTGTGCGAAAATCCAGAGGAGTTGGGGACAGTTTCTGCTTAAGTTGGCTACTTTGATTTTTGGGTGAGAGAGTATTTCATTTGGAAACCTAATTAGGAGCATTGGTTATTAGCGGTTTATTTTGGAATAACTCATATAATGGCTGCCATAACATTTAAATTAGATCCAGCTCCACAGAATTTTTCAATTACTCAATACTTACTTACTTTTTTTGGCCATGAAATGTTTTTTCGAGTTGAAGAACAGAATTGTAAAATGCAAATCTGTTGTCGGAGAAACAAAAATCTAGCTAAACCAACAATTTTGACGAATTAATAGACTAGCAGTGTCATGTATATTTTAATTTATGAAAATAATTAGATAAAATGTTGGCAACCCTATTCAAATATGTTTCCATAAATATTTTTTAGATTTTTTCTTTATATTTGTTAATTTTTTAATTTTTTGAATATTATCATATTTTAAAATGGTGGCAACTCTACTAACACAAAACTATTGAATATATTTAAAATTCTGGACACTGAATGTGGTCAAAAAAGTTTGGGATTAATTTTTTTTTTACCTGGAATATACATACTATATGATGGTATATGAAAATATGGCAGCCCTTCAAACACTTTTTAATGCTATACATTGTATTGATATTTATATGAACTTCTGAAAAAAAACTAACAGTTAAATTAGGTTATCTTTTTATAGATGTTTGGGATTGTTGAAGATAACACCTCGCTAAAACGAACGACTTAAGAATATTAAAGGACTCATTTATTAATTGTACAATTTTCATTTTTTTAAATGGTGGCAACTCTACTAAAACATTTTCTATCATTTTTTTCAAGCACTTAACATAGTCAATATTTTAATTTTTTGTTTTCAGGATTTTAAAGTTTTTATTTTTCGATATGATGGCTACTCTATTGAAACAAAAATTTCAATGAATGTTTTCAAACTAAATATGGTAGATATTTTAATTTCATATGATTCAAAGATTTTAAGATTTTCATATTTTTAAATGGTGGCAACTCTATTGAAACGAAAATTTCTATGCATGTTTTCAAATTCTGGAAACTAAATATGGTATAATTTAATTTCATATGTTTTAAGGATTTTAAGATTTTCATATTTTAAAGAGGTGGCAACTCTACTGAAAAAATATTTTCTATAAATATTATTCAAATACTATACACTAAAAGTGGTGCATATATTAATTGCCTATCTATCAGGATTTTAGGATTTTATTTTTTTTTAAATGGTGGCAACTCTGCTGAAGATTTTTTTCTATAAATATATACATATGTATGTAGAATAAATATGGTGAATATTCTAATTTGCTGTTTCAAAAATTTTAGAATTTTTTTATTTTAAAATGGTGTCAATTCAACCAAACATTTTTACACACTTGCAACATGTTGCTACAGAGTATAATAGCTTTGTTCCCCTAACGGTTGTACGTATCACCAAAAACTAAGCGAGATAGATATACATATAAATTATCAGTATGGTGAGACGAGTTGAAATCAGGGTGACTGACTGTCTTTCCGTCCGCCTCACAGTGAGACAGCCCAATAGTAACCGCGGCAAAAAATGGTTTTTGACGTGTCGTCCAATTTGGATGAAATTTTCACAGTATATTAACAGATATATGAGTAACAATTCCCTGAAATTTCAGCTTCATAACTTCATTACTTTTTGGTCTAGAGCAAGTCAAAGTTGAGGTATGCCAACGCGCTTGAAATATGTTAGTTCAACATGTAATAATCAAAAGCTTATTAAAATAAAAATACATAATAAATGTAACTTTAAAGTATTTTTTAATTAATATAGTTATTGTAGAATGAGTAAATGAAAAAATAAATTAAAAAAAACACAATTTTTTTTTTCTTAACAACAGAATTGTGGTGCAAAAATTGAACATTTTGCATTTTCAATGGCCTAGGAAATATAGAGCAGCCCCTCGCCCTAGGTGAAGACTTATACCAAATGAAAGTTTGAAATCTCAGCTTTAATTTAAAGTAGAGGACATATAGCAAAAGTTTGCAAAAGCACATTAAACATACAAAAAACTACAAAAAGTACGTAACGCGCACATTCTGTCGCTATACGTATGTATGTACATATGTTAGCATGCAATAGCATGTTTACAACTTTTTACTTTTGTTTTTTTTAATTGTTTACTATTCACTTATTGTGCAAGAGAATAGTAATAAATTACATTTGTTTTTTGTTAGTTATTCAGAATTATGCTTTAAAGATCATTTATGTATGTTTTAATAAAAATATTCTTGTTTACATAAATTTTATTTACCAAATTTAATAGATAATTTTGTTGAAGGTCATTGACTTTGGGTTAGATAGTTGCATAATTTTTAATTTAAATTGATAGTGCAAGATATTGTTCATATCTAAGTTGTGTTATGATCACTTTCTAATGTGGTTAGTTTAATTGTTATATTGTAGTGCCGCTTGTCGCCTGAAAAATAGAAAATAGTCGATGTGGTGAAACAAGGCATGGGAACAACCAATGATGGTAATGTCTCTAGAAGATTTTTTGAAGATCCAGAAATAACCGCTGACATAACTGGTGTAAATGTAGACTTAATTCACCGCTTTAAAATTATACTAAATACTATAAATAGTAGTAAAAATATAGACGTTGGTAAATTCCATACGTATTGCATGGACACTGCAAAATTATATGTAGAGCTTTATGGCTGGTACTACATGCCTATC
Organism: Bactrocera tryoni; assembly: GCF_016617805.1. NCBI lineage: Eukaryota > Metazoa > Arthropoda > Insecta > Diptera > Tephritidae > Bactrocera > Bactrocera tryoni. The sequence continues at coordinate 43,870,247 of NC_052501.1, forward strand.
ACTGTGCATAGAGTTCTCATTCACGGCAGCAAAATGGTATCTGAGGCTATATTGCCAATAGGTTTGTTTGCAATTTTTATTTTTGAAAGTATTTTTTTAAACTTTATTTAATATTAACTTTTTTTTTTGCTACAAAAATGTTATCCGAAGAAGCGCAAGAAGCAATGAATAAGGAGTATAGAAACTGTAGGCTATTCCATTCTCGTAAAAATTCACGTATTTCTACGAATGAAGATGTAATGCACTATTTGCAAATATCATCAGATCCTTATATTAATTCATTTAGAATGAGAAACAAATTGAAAAAATTAGAATACCATGATGATGTTAAAAAATTATTGATTAAATGAAAACAAAATATTGGTTTTTTTATTGCATTTCAATGGGAGGTAGTAATTTTTGCATGAAACATTTTAAATGATATAAATTACAGTAATATAGAATTTGAAGGTTGTATTTAACATATTTTAGAAAATATGGCACTTTTTATGTTGAGGTAATGTGGGTGATGGGGTTTAAAAGTGGGTCAAAGTTCAATTTTTATTTCAAATAATGTTTGTAACTATATAACATTCAAGTATACCAAAATTGGAAGTTATACCTAAAGTATTACGGACAATACGGCATTTTACAAATTTCGACTGTATGGCAGGTGGGCGTAAAAGTGGGCGAATTTTATTAATTTTTTTTTGTTTTAACTGGAATTGTCTCAAAAATAAGCTGTGCAAAATTTCAGAGCTCTACAATGACTCCTTGTATTTGAAGCCGGCGTTGTCTCACTGTGCGCCTGTCCTTCCGTCCGTTCCTTGGCTAAAAAAAGTCGAGTTCATAGAATAAATTTCAAAAAGTGGGCGTGGCCCCGATCTCTAATGAGCTCCTAAACCACTAAAGCTACAACAACCAAATTCGTCTAGCGGAAATATGATAAGAACTACTACTGACTGAGAAAATGGATGAAATCGGATGATATTGTTGTTGTTGTAGCGGAACAATTCTGTCGAGTTGACAGTCCTTGACCGAATAAAAAATCCGGGTCTGTTTCGTTACGTAGACCTGACTGTCGTGGGATCTTTAGACGAAATGACATATCTCGAGACCCTCCCGACCGATTTAAACCAAATTAGGTTCATGGCATTATTTTAGCATTCATATGTCAAAGTGTGAAAATGCCTGATTCCCATATCAACCAATTCCTCAGACAACCAGTTGCATGGTGTGAACCTTGCTTAATTTCACTAAATCAATTTCACCGCCGTGAGTACGAACTTCGCAAGCTGGCTTTCTATAAAACCTTTAGCACCGCAGCACATAAATTGTAATTATTATTTTCCCCTCAAAAAAAGTAACGGACATGCTTAATAATTTATTACTTTAATAAAAAATATGTCCAATAATTTGAATATTCCACGTCAAATGCATACCAACGACAGCACAGCGCGTCGTGTTCGCTGGACGCGCCACACTTGGACAATGCGATTTCGCAACCAATCACTTTGAACGGTCGGATTTTCGTCGCGACGGACTGCTGTCGGCAGTCCAACACGTTGCACAAACAATCAGTTAAGCTGCAAATATCTCAAATGGTCAGCTGCAATGGCAGCATACAGAATGTACTTAACCGAACGGCCGAGTTGGCTGCAGCCGGTGCCCTACCCACGGGCGCACCGACTAAGCCAGCGGAAAGAATATGGCAAATAAAGCGATAAAGCGGTAGTTGCTGTTGCGGCGGTGTGCAACTGATTGGCAGCAGCGATAGCAGCGATGTGCGCGTGTTGGTGTTTGCAATGGTCGCTGTGGTGGCGCTGGTGGCGGCGGCGGCGGAAAAGTTGGCAATACAAGAACCAATAGACCTTACGAGTCAATAACCTCACTTAACCAACCCACCAAGTAGGCAGCCAGCAGTTGACGATACTGTGGTTGTTGTTGTTGACGGCGTGATTGGTGATGCGCTATTGTTGGCTTTGGCTCTGGCTCTGGCTTTAGCGATGACGATTGACCAACAACAAGCACGCCGGCGCGATCAGAGTCATTCAGTCAGCGAAAAAGTCAACAAGCAATGGTAACAATAATAATAACCAGCGCATAACAGTGGAGTTACACAACAACAACAAAAAGCAACAACTATAGCAAACAGTAAGCGACAGACATACCAAAGTGAAAATGTATAATAGAAAGACATTGGCGGCGCGGCACAACGCGACTATGAGCCATTGAAGTGAGCTACTCAACGCGCTGCGACGTGGTGGCGTGTGGAGGCGCGCAGACATTGCATGGTTGCATGTCGAGGAAGGCGATATGTATGTAGTATAATATGTGCGAGCGCGATTGGTGCGCATTGCCATGGAGCGAATGCCTGTGGCTGTGGTCGCAGTACAGCGCAGAGTTTGTAGCACAGCGCAGAGTTTGTAGCACAGCGCGGCCAGTAAACACTAGCGCAGGCTTTGCAATGCGGCAGCGACTGCGGTAATTGAAGCGCGCCAGACGGAAATCGCCAACGCGCCGCGATAGGAAGAGGGCGCGCACGAAAGAGAGCGGCACACATACGAACAAATTGAAAACTCGGCGAACAACCATTTCGATTCGATTTCGATTTGATGTGCGCGACGATCAGTATGATCGTTTATGCAACGGCCACGATGCGACGCCGACGATGGGTAAGCGCGCGGCGAGCAAGCAGACAGACAAAGGAGTGCAAAAAATTACGAGTATAGCATAACAAGAAAATGTTGCGAAAAAACTGTGCAAAAGACAAGTGAAACTACCGAAATAAAATGATAAAAAGTAATAAAAATAAAAAAATAAAAGACGCACGGCGCGCTTTGTCCGCCGCCGCGCGCGACGTACTGGCTGACCGACTGACAGTGGCTGGACACGGCGGCGCGCGCCTGATTCCGCTGCCGCGCAGTGCAAATTCGACAGCGCGCTGATTTGCAAATGGCCGCGACAAGTCGAAAACACACACACACACACAAAATTGAAGTAAGAAGCCAACCGCAGATAAACAGTTCGACAGACAGACAGACATACAGGCTTGTGATATGCAATAAAAAATCGTGAAATAATAACAAGCAAACAACAACAATAACTAGCATGTATGTATGCAAGCGCTGAGCTATGCGGCTACAAAAACAAGCCAGAAACAACCGAATTATGTATACAAAAACAACAGCAAGCTTAAAGCAAGCAAAAATGGCGTGACGTTGCGCACCGCCAAGGCAACCAAGTGGCGTGCGAAACAAGAAAAATAAATTTTATTTCTTTGCGCTTTAATTTGTTTGTGTTATTTAACATTGTGGCGTTGCTAGCGCTTTGTTGTTGTTATTATACTGCCGCCTTTATCGCTTATTTCTGTAAGTAGGCATACATACATAAGTTTGTTCATACATACATACATATATGAGAGTATGTAGTTGCGCGCATGCCGCGCTGCGCTTGGCGGCTGAAACAAACACTCAAAAGAAACAGCGCGGATTTGTCCAAAAAATTAAATAAAAATTACGCATATATGTGAATTGGATTTGGATTTACGCTGAAAGTAGGCGCGCACAAAAGCGTTTAGCTGTAACAACCGCGCTGCCCGCGTACGCACCGTGCCGCTAACTAGCGGCGCGCAAACAGAGGGCGAGGAGAACAGTTAAACTTTTCCATGTTACGCACATCAAGCGCGCAAACCTCATGATGTTCGTGCGGTGCGGGAGGGTGATGGAAACGCGGCGTTCGAGTCTGAGTGGACTTGTAGACGATGGCGCAGCGACGGCAACGTTTGCGCTGCTATTTAAGTAGAGTGTGAACGCCGTTGATTGTTGCAACCTTATAGAGTGATTGTAATTACTGCAAAAAACAACAAAAATAACTATATTATGCGAGTAATATATGCAAATTGCATGCAAGCATATACATACATACATATATACATATGTAGGTATATGGATTTGTTGGTTGCCATTAACCATGGCCGTTTACAGGCAGCCACCAAAAACATGTATTATTAATTAACAGTGTGTGACGAATGGTGACTTTAATGCAGCAGATTATGTGATCATAGATTCGATGAATAAACTGTTTTATGCGAAAATATGGCCTATTAATTTTGCATCAGTCTTAAAAATATTTAATTGTTTTTTCTGATTTTAAGTATGAAAAATAGTGTGGCAGCTCTAAGATCGGCAAAAATCTTGAACCATTCCCGAGTTTGCCGAGTAATAATAGATTCCACAGTATCACGACGATAATAGGAACGGTCTAGGAACAGTTCTCCCCTATTGAGAGGTACTTATCTAAGGTCGGACTCTTTAGTTGGATATTCGTTGCTACAGCTGTCTAAAGATGTCATGCGACACGTGCCGCGGATTAGCCTGCTTGCCAGGAGGTTCTCAAATAGCTCAGCCTCGAACGGAGATTACGGATATCTGGCGATCTCCTAATAAGTTAGTCTTAATAGCGTAAGCCGGTAGCCAAAGTATGACCACAAAGAAGGGAGAGGAAGGAAATGCCAAAATTGTAGCTATTGTTGGATCATCAAACGTACGGTACTATATGACGCAGAGGCATAGACGATGACAACATATGATGAGTTGACGTTATGAGTTTTCGAGGGGAAATGTTCTGCGGAAAATTTATGTTTCTTTGCGCATTGGCAACGGTGAATACCGCAATCGATGGAACGATGAGCTGTACGAGAAATACCTCGACGAGCGAATTAAGAGTTACCGGCTCGCTATTGGTCCGAATGGATGAAAATACTGTAGCTCTGAGAGTATTTGACGCAGCACCCGCCCTGGCTACACTTGTAATCTTGGCAAACAGTGAAACGGAAGAACGACTGGCGCGCTGTTGTAAACTCGGCTATAACCCTATAAGCGCTGTCTACGACAAAAAAGAACTCTACACACTTATATTAATATAACATTTCTAATAAATTGAAGGCTTTCGTTTTATTGTATAATAAAAAATGGATTCATATACACACAACCAAAAAAAAGCCCCGCCAATTAATGAATTTTTATTGCACACATTTCGGTTACTACCTTCAACCCGGTTTCGTCATCTTCAAACCCCTTTCGCCAATTGTAGCAAAATCGCCAGACAGCCAGCGAGCGAGCCAGTTCTATGAGCATGATAAATGACTCAGCGTGTTTGAGTGATTGACTGACAGGGTGTGTGGCTCTAGAGCCAGCGATCGCCGTTGCTGCTTGCCAGCGGTCTCACTCGGCACCAGTACGTGACTTTGTCGCTATGTCTCAGCTTAGCAGGGCGATGCTCGCCGTTCGGTTGTCAGTTGTCTGTCTCGGGTACAACTTGAATTTATTTATCTAATTATAGGTAGTGCTGGAGCATTTAAGCGTTTCATTTTGATAGCTAGTGGATTTGTTGTTTTTATTAGCAGAATTTTTATGTTTTTTTGTCGTTTTTTTCTCAAGCTATTGTTTGGGGTGAGATTGCTTTGTTTTGCTGTTGTTATTGCGCGCTTTTGTGAAAACACATATGAATTTTACATTGATTTCTGCGGTGCGACTGAAATTGTTTAATGCCTCTGAGAAGTTTATGACTTTTTCCACAAATTCAAATAAAACGGATCTGAGACAAAATCGGACGGTATGGAATTGTGTTTTATTGCGTTTAGACGAAGCTTTAGGTGCGCTTTTCTAAATATTATATGATCAATTTTAAAAGAAGAAGAAATCGTCTTTAAAATCTTTATAAGTACGACCCCACAAAGATTATTGTAAGCCATTACCAACTGTACAGCTCTTAGAACATGATAGAAAAGATTAATAATCGTAAAGATAACTTTGAGAACCAATCTTTCAAGATGGGATCGATTATAAATCTCAATCTTAATCAGATCAACCAAAGTGGATTGTATTGCTGAAAATCTTTCGATCATTAGAAATCATGTGCGGCAGTCATCTTGAAAGTTTTCGAGGAAGTCTTAATTGAAATACATTTTTTGGTTTTGAATTAGTTAGGTTATGTCAGGTGTTATGATTCAAAAACAATGGATCTCAAACGGACAGATATTCGACATTTATGTTACCCATAACCTCCTAACAGTGGATCGGCTTACCATAAATTTATGAGGCGTTTAATATCCGTCGGATGAGAGACTCTCCTTTCGATGACGATCACTGCAAACGTGTTAAGAATTAGGATTTAGGGGCAAACTCGACTATTACCGCGTAAGCCGTGTCTACGCTAATAAAGAAGAAGAATATCGTTCCCAACCACTTTGCTAGGTTCTCCAAAGATGTGTTCATCGATATATTTCAATCTCAGTCTGGCAAAAGCCGGACAATAGAGCAGAAAGTGACAAGATGATTCTAACTCAGCTTTCTCCATACAGGTTTGGCAAAGAGTAACCGACAAAACCTATTGGACAGTGTCCAGTCAAAACGCATATAATTGCGGCGAGATTGATTTTTCTGAGAGCACGTAGTTCGTACAGCCTCTTCGGGTTAGCTGTCTGGCCCATTTGAAAATCGTTTATGCTTTTGTAGCTTCTTATTGAAAAACCCGCTACAGGTCCTAGAAAAAGGTATAAACTGGAAATAGTGATCCTAAACACATTAAAATTAACTAGTTTGTAACTAGTTTGTTAACCGGTAGTGTAATATCAGTATCATAAATAAAAGAACCTAAAATATGCAAATTTTTCATGCAAAAAATAAGGACAAAAATTACAATAAATAAATTAAAACGACAACAAAAACTTAAAACTTTTATATTCCATTTATTGGCATTGTGAAATTCACTTGCATTCACAAGGCGCATTGAACTACAAAAGCGTGAAGTCAGGGCAACGAGCACACATATGCATGTATTATATCATCTATTGCATCAGATACAAAAAAGACTAACGGATAATCCCAACCAGCAAATGGTGGGCGAAGTGCGGGTGGGCCAATAAATGCTCGATGACTCCACATATACATGTTGCTGTTGCTTTTCTTGTCGTTGTTACTCCGAATCTGTTTGTTGTTGTTGCTGTTGTGGGTGCGTAGTAAAATTGCGAAATTTTTGCATATTCAAATGAAGTGACACCCAGCCGGTAGCGAGGCGCCAGCATAATCGAGAGCAAAACCGCGCAGCTTTTGGGCAAGAAATACAGGAGCGGTGTGCGGTTGTGTGCGTGTGATTTGCATACGTGTGTGTGTTGAAATCTGCATGTGCAGGCGTTGCGAGCGAGGCGCGGCGAGTCACTGCAACTGAATGGGGCGGTTTGTGCGTTATTTTACGAAATTATAGAAATAAATAAAACAATGCATTAACAAAAATGTTTGCCATTGTATTTACGGTTATAGCTGTGTGCATGATTACAGGATGTGTGGTATGAAAATATATAGAAATAGTGGCAAATAAGCTGTGCTCGATTCCAGCAACATTGGAGAGAGATTAATATATTTTCTGTTGGTGTTTTGAGAGATTTTTACTGCATTGCTGCAAAGATCGGTCTAAGGCTCAGGGAAGCTGGTATATGAATGGGTCCAAACAGGAATAGCTGACAAGTCATGGAATGTCTATCCTCACCACCAATTCCAGCAAGCTCCTTCATTATCAGATTCAGCGTTCAGGTGAGCGGTCATAGCGGAATCGGTGGAAACTGCAGAGCTCACGAGCTCGCAAGAGACGGCGCATCCGTTCTTCTTAGAACGAAATAGGAGCAAGTTGGATTGCCGTTGTCCTCCGACGTTTTAGCACTGGATCTATGCACCGCGCATGAGCTTGCCTAGCTTCTGTCCGACTGCGAGGTCATTCTGAGTTAGAGTAGAACACAGAAGATCCACAAAACTATTTACTCTCGTTAAATTATCTTGCCTCTATAGTGAGAGTTAGTACTTGGACATTGTCTCATAGGCATCCGTGTGGTAAGGCGCATATTGTCAAAGCTGTATGGTGGCAGACGAGGATGAAACATGCAAACACAGTTTCTTGAATTACCCATCTTTTGCAAGACTGTGGTTGGAACATTTCGGCGTTATACTTTCCGCGAACCAGAAGACATGGCCGAAATTGATGTTAACCGCATTAACATATTTGGACAGACTTTATAGATTTATGAGGGTCTTATGATCCATTATATAGGGGTTTTAGGTGCCACAATGAATCGGCGTTTCAAGTTTTCCGAGTGAGAACCCTGTTAGGATCGACTTCTTAACCTAGCTTTGATTCGAAGTGGTCATTTCGACCAATTTCCAATTCTGAAAAAATCTGAAATTTTTGTCTAAAAGATATACTTGAAAGTTTATAGCAGCTCTTTCAATAAGTTTATTTATTAAACTAACACTTATCTAATCATGTGTTATGGAAACTTGCTTTGATATCGTCAAAGCAGTACAAGATTTTTACTGAACTTTCTCGCAGTATAAAAAATAAATTTAAACTGAGAGAAAGTTATAACTTAGCTTCAAACCAAACCATCATGATCTTATGTATTTTACTAAAAACAGCATTCTAAAGAGCACTTGTTGAGTTCACTGCAGGTCCATAGGCCCTACGCCGGTAAGCTAGAAGATATTAAAAAACCAATGATTCCAATCGGATGAAATTAGAGAAAGGATGACCCTCCTATCAAGCTTATCAGCATTCCGTCCCCTAGAAGGAAGCATCGGAGACCTTATAAGCCATATATACGATGACGAACTTAGTCGATGTAGCCACATCCGTTAGTCTGTTCGTCCGTCCATCTGTCGGTATATATGTTTTGAGATATCGATCTGAAATTTGTCACACGTCCTTCTTCTTCCAAAGAAAAGGAGGAGTTATATTCACGAAATTTAGCGTATGTTATTGTCTAAGACAATGGTGCAATCTCCGGAGAAATTGTTCAGATCGAACCACTATAGCATATATGTAGCTGCCATACAAACTTCCCGACCGCAATTAAGTTCTTGTATGGAATATTTTATATTTTTGAAGAGTATTGTGGCTTCGCTGCAACCGAAGTTAATGTTTTTTCTTATTTTGATACCTTTTATTATTTTTTCTCACCCTGTATGAATGGCAACAGCCAAATAAATGGCAAGGCAAGTGAGACACACAATGCAAATGTAACAATTGTGACAAGAGCAAAGTTATGAAATGAAAAAAATAGTAAATTTATGCCGGTACTTACATATGTGCATATGTGTGTGTATGCGTGTATGTATGTACTCTGTTAGCACACATTTGTCTAAACGATGGACAGCGCAGCCATGGATGCATGGCTTTTACGCTTTGGTGATGCGTGGAGTTTTTGTTTCACGCAAGGTGGCAGGGTCAGCAAATACATATTTACAAATACTGTACATGTAAAAACACATACATGCATTGAAATGTGTGAATGGAATGGTGTTGGTAAGCAGAATTTTTCTGCTATATTTCACTCGCTGAATGCGTGTAAAATTATTTCAGATACAGAATGCAGAGTCAAGCATAGAACTTCTCTGTAATTGTATTTGCTTTTCATGTACATGTATGTATGGATGTGTGCGAGCAGATTTGTAAAATTTCATTTACTTTTTTCGATTGCGAAATAGATACAATTTGCATTGCGCTGGAAAGGGCATAAATAAAACAACAACTAATAACAAAACCAACAACAACAAAAATCGAAAAAATGTGTGCAGTGAAAGCCGTTCGCTCCACCAACCCGCCCGCAGCACAAAAATTCTACAGCAAAACTGTCAGCAAACGTGAATTATGAGACTGTTTAGGTTGAAGGGCAGAAAAACAAGCCGAGGTGAGAGAGCAAAAAACGGGGAAGTAGGGGGATAGAAAACAGAAAAAAGGGCGAACGACAGTCACACACACGAGCGAACGCATAGCAAAGCGGAATAGGCAAAATTAAACGTTTAAAGCGCTGTAAACTGCAAGCCGCATACAAACAGACGCACGATGGCACGAACGGCCATTTGGAATGTGGATGACAACAACAACAGCAATAACAGCGAACAAAACGACTACAGGCTTTTGCCAAACATGAGTGTCATCAAGAAAAATTTTCACTTTTTGCAGCTGCCTAAACTTTTGTTGACGCCACACCGACGAACGACGACCGACGGCCGATAGAGCCAACGCTCAAATCGGTAATAGGTAAGGACAGAGGAGCGCGCGTCAGATGCATGTACATTTGTATGCAACGAATCGATCTGGAAGCAGCTTCGTTTAAATGTAAACTGCGTTAGGTGTGGGCGTCTTGTAGGGAATTAGTTGAACGCAGGCACATGCAGGTGTAGTACGTATACTCGGACTAGGACTAGGTGCTTAGGTGTGTGGGAGGTTGGCAGGCAAGAGCATGAGCAGCAGTTAGGCCGGAGGCCGCACAGTTTAACAGGATAAAGCAGAATGAACACAACAACAAACATACAACAAAAAAAAAACAAAAATACAACAACAAAAACAAAAATACAACAACCACAACCAATTCAAAAATAACAACTACAAAAATTTTCAAAAGCAAAAGCAACAATATTTGCAAAAAATCACAACAATAACAACAACAACAAGCACCATAAACATTTCGGCTTAGGTGGCGTGTCGAGGCATGAAACTCTATTAAAATGTGCAAAACCGTAGAATCCAATGAAAATGCAAAATGAGCGTAAAAGCTGAGAGCACCCATCGAAACGGCGATTGGTTCGAAATGCTTTCGCAATTAGTGTAGAGTGGTATGAGTGGTGTTTCTGTTTTCTATTTTGCAAGTTAGTCGCAGCATCGGAAATTTCGTTGCACCGGAAAAAACTTAATGATCTATTAATCGTATTTCGCTATAAATTAATTGCACGAAGTGTATGCCACAAGAGAGTGCACAGAAACTTGATAAGAAGAAAAGCAGAGTATATGGTTGATACATATTGTAAATGGCATTAAGTCTCTCAAGATTGGATCGATAGTGATAATATGGTTTATGGCGATGAGGACCATTTCTGACTCAATAGTTATGTAAAGAAAATTTCCGCATTAGGGACGAAGAGCAACCTGAAGAGGTTCAAAACCTGCTATTCCATCCACAAAAAACTACGGTTTCAATGGAAACCGTTATAGCGCCATTATAACCGACTATTTGATACCTGAAATTGAAACCCGTGATCTCGGCGACATTTGGTTTCAACTAGATGGCGCCACGCTCCCCATATTCTTTCAACCAATGGATTTATGGAGCTCGAGTGGCCACAAAGTTCGTGTGATATCACAGTGTTAAACTTTTATCCTGTAAGGATATATAAAGTCTAAAGTCTATACGGACAATACCGCTTCGATTCAGGCATTGGAGCCAAACACCACGCTTGTAATTCGCCAGTTACCAGTCGAAATCCTCAAACGAGTAATCGAAAATTGTACTCAACGGATGGATCATCTGAGACGTAGCTGCGGCCAACATTTGAAAGAGATAATCGTTAAAAAATAAACGTCAAAGAAAGTTCTTTCAAATGATAATAAACATTTCGCATTTAATTTGAAGTTTCTGTATTTTTTATTAAAAAAAAATGTAGGGAACCTCGAAATGGATCACCCTTTATTAGTTTAAAAGTATGAAAACCGTCAATTTGGATCTCTAGTGTAAAATTTGCTCAAGCTTGAACTTCATTACCGTTATTTATGCAGATAAGAAATATAAAAAAATATCTCCCTTTTCTCCTTCCCTAAAAAGAGCATAATACCTCTAAGAAACTAGAATTTCACCATTAGAAACTGTAAAAATATAGAAATGCACGAATTTCCAAACAAAGAGAATTGCAGAGAAAACTCTGGACGTATTTTCCCACATTTTCATGTGAAACCCCTAGACAGAGGGGAAAAGCGCTACTTGAGCAGAGATTACGTAGTGTATCCAAAGCATTAGTAAGATACAAAGCAGTTTGAAAAAATGCCGGGCGCAGAGCAAGAGCTAACAGCTGTTAGGGGGACACGTAATTTGGCAATTACCACTGCAGCGATAAAAAGGATGTGGAAGCAACAACTGCAGGCAATTGAAACAAAGAAATAAACAAAATGCATATCAACAAAAAAATGTTGCAAAAAAAGATAAAGAAAAAACAAATAAAGCAACCACAGGCAAGACATCTCGTGCTCAGCAAAATGGGAAAATAAATAGATACTCACACATATTCACACATACCAACAAGCCTGGAGATAAGCATGGAGTGAGACAAGTAATGAGAAACAACAACAACATTAAAACACACAAATACTTCAGTTAGGCGCAAATATATATGCTTAAAGGACAATAACACAACAGCAAGGACGCCAAGGATGCAGGCGCAGAGGGCATACATATACGGAGAATACATAGAAACACACACACACACACACGCACACATGCTTACATACTTATTTGTACAGCACGAGGCAAAGAAACGAATGCAAAGTTGAGGATTTACTGAACTAGTCGCTGCATAGAAAATCAGACTACAGCAGCTCGCAGCAACAGCGCAAAGTACCGTGATCTAAAGAGAGCGGGAGCGAGCGAGACAGTGAGAGAGATAGTTATGCAGTGATGCCAATGACAAAGGCTACACGCAGAGGAAATGCAGAGGCAAATGCAGTATAGTGCATAAAAGATATAATAAAAAGAAAAATCAAACAATAACTATAACAAGAACAACCAGCAACATAGAAAGTGTGCAGGAGTTGGCGCAGCATTAAAGCCAAAGGCAACTGAGCCACCGCGAACAGAGTCGAAGTCGAGTGCTGTGTTAGTAGCGCTCTAGCGCAGTGGCTGCGAGTGTATGTGTGTGTTTGTGCACAAGGAGAGGGCGCAACAATAGAGTAACTGCAACTACTCCTTTCCTTCCTTGGCATTTGTAAGCGTCCGGAATTGTAAGGCACATATTTAGAAACCAGAAGACACCAACACACACAATCAAAGGCGATTAAAAGTAAACAGACTCTGTAGGAAATTGTATAGTTCTTTTGTATGTGTTGGAAATAAAAATTATAAAAATCACCTTATGGTTAACGCTCTATCGGTCTACTGAGCGTACTATTCGCAACACCTACACCCATCTTGAGAACAAGCATTCATTATTGGATAATATTCGACTTAATAGACCAAGTCCAGCACGCAGTGAAGAAAATACATCAGCCGTAGTTGTGAGTGTACACGAAGATCGTGGCAGTCGATTCGGCGCCGGTCGCAACAACTCGGACTGACGTATGGAATTGAAAGCGTACATTTTGTATGAACTGAAGCCGCTCGACCGTCCAAAGCGACAGCGCTTCACTCTATGGGCTACTAAAAAGTTCCAAGAATATCCGACGTTTTCGAAACAAATTTTGTTCAGCGATGAGGCCCATTTCTGAGTCTATGAGCATGTAAACAAGCAAAATTGCCCGATTTGTGACGAATAAAAACCTGAAGAGATTCAAGAGCTGCCATTTGATACAGAAAAAACAACGGTTTGGTGTGGTTTGTGGACCGGTGGATTCATCGATCCATATTTCTTAAAAAATTATGCCGGTCAGAACGTAATTGTCAATGGCGACTGTTACCGCGCCATGATAACCTACTGTCTGACGCCTGAAATTGAAGCTCGTGAACTCGGCGACATTTGGTTTCGACAAGACGGCAGTGCTTCACTCGCATCGCATCAATCAATGAATTTATTGAGAGGACACTTTGGTGAGCAGATAATTTCACGTTATGGGCCGGTCGATTGGCCACCAAGAACGTATGATATCACACCGTTCGACATTTTCCAATGAGAATATGTAAAGTCTAAAGTGCATGCGGACAATCTCGCTTCGATTCGGGCCTTGCGTGAAAAAGTTTAACATTGGAATAGTTAACTACAAAAAGTCAATATTGTCCATTTATGTGTTTCCTTAATTGATCTACAAAACTGAAAGCAAATATTTTTAAACCCAGAGACAAACTCTCTCAAATTCAACTTCCGGTTCTCTGAATAAGTTCAGACTGAGCTGCCGAGTGAGGTATTTGAAGTGAAGTGCCTCAAAGCATAGAGACCGATGCTGTGTAATAAAGTCTGAGTGCTTAGTGATACCAGTATGGTGTCGAACTGCTGTTATGTTTCCACAATATTCTATTAGATGAACAAAGAATATGGTAAGCCGAAAGAAATTGGTACCTAATACAGATGCATTGAATTTTCATAACATTTCAGAAATGTTAACATCTATAGTTAGGGATATAATGAATGTTAAATTCTAAGCATATACCCATAACCGAAGAAATTATAAAAAAAAAGATTTCTTCACAACACCAAAAATGTTTCTGCAGTTTAAATCGAGGATGCGGGCTATTAAACGCTGATAATCGGAAAGGATTATAAATATTCTATAAAAAGTGCAATAATCAAATAGAGAACAGCTTGACCTTACTTTACAAAAGACTGATTGAGTAGTTACAGTTTCCAAGAGTATAAAAAGAAGCATTACAAATATTATCTGATTTACCTGTTATCGATAAATATATGATATGGTGTATAATCTCCTGTTCCGACGACCGTCGTGTCTAAGTAACAGGGACGAACCCGGACTTTTATGCGGCCAAGGACTATAATTTATTATATATATCTCTGAACATAAAGAATAATATCATATATTTAGGTCTCTTCCGAGACGTGCGAGGTCATTCAAAGAGGTTTGACAGTGATGTTACTAGCATCTATCAGTCTTATAGTGACCATCTGGTACCAAATACTTCCAAAATAGGTAGGAAGGCCAGAATATATTGCTAAGCTAATAAAAGTCTGTGTAATTGTTGGGAGAACCGCATTTTCTTTGACAACAAAATATAGTTTTTTTAAGATGTGCACCTTTCAACTTGTGTTTCGGAAACTTGGCTTGTCGAATTAAATGTTTAGCCTTGGAGTTACACTTTTCTCTACATATTTCCCATTGTTCTTGCTTGGACACTATATTTAAAACAAAAATCGAAATTTCCAACAAAAAGTAAAATTTAGAATTTTTCATTGCAGGGTTGTTGCACATATTTATCCACCCGTATATTTATTTACAGCTATAAGTGTATTAGAAAGCTGTGTTATTAAAAAGGGCTTGCTCTTTCGCGGACACTGAGGTGTGTGGCTTACTGCAGCAAAGTCGGCTGATACAACTGTACACCGGCTGTGGCAGGCTTGAAGAGCACATGACACCCTGGCCGACTGGTTGGCGAGCACTGCAGCAGGCGGCGGCGATGCTGGTACGCCGTGTGCAAGCATTTTGCACTGCTGCTGCCACTGCCACCAGCGGCGTCGCAATTCGCAAAGGGCAGCATAATTATTATTTGACGTTTAAGCGCGCGATGCCGCACGCACACACACACATACAGCTTCGTTTTGTAGTCTTTGCTTCGACCAAGCAGCGAATCAGTGAATGCAGCCAGCGCATAACGCGCAACAACAAAAATCAAACACGCCACATGCTCTGAACTCACTCAGCAGCAGTATTCGTGAGTTGTTGTTGTTGTGATGGATGCTTGGCAAGCGCGAAGGACGTGCAGTTAACAATGCGAATGCTTTGCCTGCCAAACGAACTTTAAACTGAATAACGCAGATTTGCCTCCATGCCATTGTATTTATATGCATTTGTTGTTGTTGTTGTTGTTATTGCTGTTCTTGTCGCCTTTGTCTATGGCATAAAGATGAATCTCATTCACTTCATTTCGACTATGTGCGCAAATCTGAAGCTCTCATGCTCCGAGTCTGCGGCGGCTGTACATTCTGCAGCATCCTCGCCTGCACAACACATCTTTTGTTGGCAGACAGCAAAGCGCGAACTGCATATTAAGATAGTCGTAGTCGCGTGGCGCAACGGAAATGACTGATTCTCATAAGGAAGTGCAAAAGAGCCGAAGAAATTGCAATGGAATTGCAGAGGAAGGCTTAATTCATGATGATGAACTTTCATAATTGCACACATGCATACAGATATACAGACATACAAACACATATGTATGTATATGTATATACGTGCACATAATATATGTCGTATATGTACAGAATAAACATACCAAAATTTATGTAGACACACGCCTGCAACATTCTCGGGCTAAGCTCGTAACAGCGTGTGTTTTAGGGAAGAGACAAATTCTCTAAAATATACAGATTTCATTTCCACCGGGAAAAACGTAATAGAAATAATCAATTTTCCATACACGAACACGATTTTTTCGGACAGTTTGTATAGACGTTGGGCAAGGACAAAAGTTCCGTCAGGATCGGGAAGGACCTCTCCCAACCGTTCGATACTAAGCGAGGTTTCAGACAATAAGACTTCCTTTCGTGCGGCTTCTTCAATCTAGTGCTGGGGAAAATAATACGAGCTGCAGTGCTGACTAAAGAAGATACAATCTTCTATAAGAGTGATATTGATATCATTGGCCTCATCAACAACCGCGCCGTTTATTCTGCTTTCTCCGAACAGGATAAGGAAGCGAGGCGTATGGGTTAGGTTGTGAAAAAGAAAAAGACGAAATATCTCCTATAATCAAAGAAAGAGTGGCACTCTCGTGCCATCGCTCTCACGTCACTGTTGACAGTCATAACTTCGAAGTCTTGGAACCAGCATTAACACCAATAGCAACGCCAGCCTCGAAATTCAACGCAGAATAACTCTTGCCAACAGGTGCTACTTCGGACTGAAGGTAATTGAGAAGTAAAATCCTCTCTCGACGAATGACGATGTTAGAATAATTTTCGAATCTTTTTTACAATACCTGTATTGGAAAGCCCATATAGTGACCGAGATGTTGCCTCAAAAACAAAATAACTCTGCTGTTGGCTTGGAGTACTAAGCTAAACTAGAATACTGTGAAAGTTTAATGACTTCATCTACTGCCTCAGTACTTCTTCTTCTCGGACTAACCTTAACTAGAATACTGTGAAAGTTTAATGACATTTACTTCAATCCTTCTCAAGTTATTGGTGTCAAAATTATGCTGCTGTCTTTCCTTGCAGTGAAAATAAAAATGAGTTTTGTTTCTTGATGGCAAAAATTATGCTTGATAAGTGGTAAAGAAATCCCGAAATAAGCTTAGGTTAAAATATTCATGAATTTTTTCAAATGAAAGTGTTTTACGAGCCATGGATGATGCGTGCGATGAAAATGGTAAACTTGTTCGACTTTCAAAGGACAATCTATCACTGGTTAAACACGACGAATGATTTGTGACAGAGAATGAAACATGGCTACAAGGCGGTTGTTGCCGGTGAAATGTTTTAACCAGTATTTTTGGGATTTATTGTATATGGAACTATTTTCATCGAATTTGTTAAGAGTTTACATGAGTTTACGGGATTCGAAAAATCTATTTTTTTATTCAGAGGTGTTGTGGAATCTGATAGTTGTTTGTGTCGGTTTTAGGTGTCACTGAAACCAATTTCATCGGTTTTGCTATCAGAAACAAAGCAAGAAGATAGTCGCTCACAGATTTGAAATGTAAGTTAAGAAATCAATTTATTTCATTATTTCGAATTAATTTATCTTGATTTCTATAGGGAAAATATAAATAAAAAAACACGAAATGTCTTAATTATTGAGGTTTTGAAAAAAAACGGATATTTAGAGATATTAGATTTACAAAACGTAACAAACGTAATTTAACACCCAAAATCGTCTTTATTCATTCGATAAATGTTATTTCTTAAAATCTTTCTTTAATTCGGAACTCATTAAAAACTTTAATAGGATTGCTTCCAAATAAATGTATTTGCAGGTTTTGTCACATTAGTACACAGCTGATTCGAATATTGGTTTTGCGTATTTTCGAAAAGACGAAATTCCAATCAGATTCTGTGACATCATTGAAAATCAGAATTGGTTTGCATTTCTGACAGCTAAGCAATTCTGTCTTGGATTCCACAACACCCCTGATTGTCTTATTGAATTCTACAACACCTTTAGAATATTAGCCTAAATTTTGCGTGCGCTCCAGGCTGGCTAGGCTAATTGCGGGGTCTTTAAACGCGTTTTCCTCGAAAATGTGTTTTTGAAGTCGGTTGGAAAAATTTCTCGAGAACTACGCAACCCATCTTCATGAAATTTTACACGGGTCTTTGAGATACAATTCTTAAAGACTTGGACGAAGGATTTTTTTCGATTACTACTATTTGAAAAAAAAAAATCGCGATATTTTCACTGAAAATTTCATTTTTTTGTAAAAATGTCTGCCAAAAATACAGTTTTCAGTTTTTTTCCTTCGTTAGTTTCAGGGTGCGTAGATCTCTGAAACCTATACTGAATCGATGAATGAAAACAGTACAAAAATCATAACAAGTGCAGAAATTTTACTCACTTTAGCTGAGTTGTGAACCCATTATGAATTATCAGAAAGGGTACAGTATTTGCTGAACGATTCCCAATTTTTATTTATAGCTCTCAATTTCATCCATGAAATCCAATGATATAAATGCATATTTCCATATCATAATCCAATAGGGCAGGAGGTGCCAAGCCACTTTTTTGAATACGAGAACGCAGTAAAATTTTATATTCTTTGTATCAATGTAAATTTATGTACATACAAATACATATGTACATACATACATTTAGGTAAACGAGTATAAAACATATACATAAACCCATTCATTCACGTTAACTCCGAGCATGAACTTGAACTTGACCTCCACAAACAAAAGACAGCCGATCATGTTAAGACTGCTTTTAATAAACATCCGAAGAGTGCAATGAACAGCAAAAGCAGCAACAACTCTACTTTTCCCTTTACTCACGCATATTTATATATCGTTAATAACTACAAAATACAATCTACAAATAAAGACTAATACCTTAATCGCACGAAAATTTATGGAACGACCATTTAGGTATTTAATATGAAATGTAAATTCATGCATGACTGAGTTTTTGTTGGCTTAACGGCTGTGGAGAAATTAAAATTCAAACTTTAAGTGTCTCTCGAGCGCAGAGCGGAAGGGCGAAGAGCAGAGCGAGGCAAGAAATGTGTGAAATGTTTAGTTTTTCAAGTGAATAAAAAGAACACACAGGTGGTTTTGACGAAATTTACATTTACAACCACGCATACAAGCATATAATATAGTATATGTGTATGTGTAGGTCTGTCTGCGTAAAAAAATTGAACAAAGCGCTGAGTGAACGGATATGGGAGAGCGGCACGCCAATTAAGGGTTAGGACGCATAAAAAAAATAAAAAGATATATATATGTACATGTGTGTTTACATTGTATATATTATATACATATATTTGTATATACATGTAAAACAACAACAACAAAACCGAAAATTACAACAACTATATAAGAAAGTACCTAGCAACTTTTATTTTGTTTCGCCTCGCGAACACCAAAGCCAAGTCAATTAAGCGCACTCCACCAACAAAAGGTAAGCCCGGGAAGTGAAAGATATCTCGTAGAATGACATACCACGAATTTATGCGTAAATTAACACAAAGTGGAGAAGCAAGAAAGCATAAATAAAGCTTTTGATGGATGTGTTCATGGCAGTACAAAAAATCCAAAAAAATTTGAAAATGTTCGAATTAATCAAAGTAAACAAGTGCCACAAACGCGAGCAAAAACCCAACACACTCAAGAACAAAGAAACCAAGTGCGCTGAAAATAAGCAAATGGACACACGAGTACGTTTTACAATATTTGCTTTCATGGAAACACCGAAAATTCCGACACTGATGCGCGAGCGCTGATATGGAATTCAAAACATGCTCTGATTTCGAAACATCTTGGCAAACGCTGCGCTTCGATTCGACGTGGAAAGGTCACAACTAGAACACAGCAACAGCGACAAGTTAACGACCAAAAGAAAAGTTGAAATTCAAGTGACGTGAAACTAAAGAAACAAAAATAAAATTGAATTGAATTGAATTAAACAAAAAAGAAATTCTATAAAATGGAGTAAAGGAAGAAGAATTAAAGGTATATAAAGTATAACCCCACAAACTTTATAATTCATCTGAGCACACCAACAAATGTTCTTTGTAAAGGCATTTTTATGAGATAATATTTCGAGTAAATATTTCATGCTCAACATAATGCAATTGAACTTTAAGCTTTTCACGCGATAGTTCGAATTCAAATGAAACATTTGACTTCGAGATCTTAAATTGAAAGGGTACAAAATACAGCTTGTGGGAGAACTGGAGCGGCTTGACCTTCCCAAATGAAAAGTTCCAAGAAGATCCGACGTTTTCGAGCCAAATTTTGTTCAGCGATGAGGCCGATTTCTGGCCCAATGGTATGTAAAAAAACAAAATTGCCGCTTATGGGACGAAGAGCAACCTGAAGAGGTTCAAGAGCTGCCATTTCATACAGAAAAAAGAACGGTTTTGGTGTGGTTTGGAATCATCAAATGTAATTTCACGTTTTGGGCCGGTCGATTGGCTACCAAGTTCGTATGATATCACACCGTAAGACCATTCCTATGGGCATACATATATGTAAATAGTCTATGCGGCCAATCCCGCTTCGATTCAGGTCTTGGGGCAAAACATTACGCTTATCATTCGCCAGTTACCAGTCAAATGCACGAACGAGTCATCGAAGATTGGACTCAACGGATTGGCCATCTGAGACGTAACCGCGGTCAACATTTGAAAGAGATAATCTTCCAACAATAAATGCCAAAGAGTGTTCTTTCGAATGATAATAAACATTCTCCACTAAAAATGAAGTCTCTGTGCTTTTTCTTTAAAAAAGTAGGAAACCTCGATATAGATCACCTTAATAAATATGTGATGCAAAAGTGAATTCAATCCTGGAATAAAAAAAAAATACTTCGAACACAGGCCTATTTACCGGATTCAACTAATAAACCGGAGCACATATACTCGGGGTACACATTCGGGAATTTATCGAAAACTCATTTAATTTGTGGATTTATGATGAATATTTTACACCGTTTTTGCCAAATACAATTACATAAATGACTTGATAAAAATGGCGAAAAGATACAGTTAAAGGTTTGACAATTCTGATTATAGCTCCTGTTCTTATCAATACCCTCTGTCGGGTGGCTTCCTTTAAATGCTAAAAATTTTACGTAATTGTAAGTAATTTTGTGTGAATATATAGGAGAGATAGAAGTAAAAACTTTCGCCCTCCAAAAAATGCAAAAACAATTTCAAGATTAACTAAAAGAGAGCAATAGCGACAGCGGTTTCAATTCAAAACCACAAATATGAAGAATAGAAGAAAATTTAAGTAACGACATATGTACATAGATAAATCATATGTATGGGTGTCTATGAACGTTTTTATGTAGTATATGGTATCCGTATATCTAGTTGAACGCCTGCCGCCATTTATCAAATACACATCAACGGCGTTAGCTGCGACGCGGCAGCGCAGCCGTCAATAGCTACACCACCCGCCATCAGAAGTTGAAAAATCACAAACTTCAATATGAATAAAAGCAGATAATAATATACATACATACATATGTACATATGAGCCGCACTAGACACATACACTGTCATATATACGCAAGTGTACGGAAGTATATGTGTAAATGTATGTTACATGTGTATTTTTGTGTTCATAGGTATGTGTATGAGTCAGTAATGACCAAGTAAAACTTACCGTGTCTTCCAGCGATAATCGAGTGCTCGCTACGGAGAAATTCATTTTAGCGGCGGCAAACGATTTGGCAGCTACGCCGCCACTAAACTCGGCCGCAATGGAGGAGGTGATAATTGAAATATCCATACTTAAGCCATCTAACGACTATTGTTTTTGTTGTTGTTGTTGTTGCTTGTAAGCACAATAAAAATTATTATTTTTTTTACTTATGTATGTACTAGGCAGATGAAGCGTTGCGTGACTTTGCGTTTGGAGCGTTGAGCGTTGAGCGATTTGCTGTTTCTTCTGTGCTTGAGTTTAGAACAGCAGCGCGTTATTGGACTCAAACGTCAAAGCGACTTTGGAATTCCAGCGCTTTGGTCTCTACGCCTCGCTGTTGCTTGTTATGATGATGAGCATTGCTGTTGCTGATGATTGTTATTTTAGGCCGCTAAGCTGTTTGATGGCGACTGCTTGCTTGTTGGCGGCGGTTAATTGCGTTGCTGTAACACATATACACACACGCGTCACAAAAATTATAACACTAACACATGCAAGCACGAACAAAAACATTAAAACGACAATTAGAAGTTGTTGTTGTTATTATAATGCTTGAATACACGTAAGTATAATTAATATAATCGTAATTTTATTTCTGCAGGCGGTGGGTGATTCAACACCGACACCTTTTAAATAATTTTCTTGTTTTTGTAACTTTATCAAAACTTTTTTGTTGTTGTTGTAGTTTTCATCACAATATTTTGTTGTCCCTACACACGCTGGTGCACAAGAAAATAATTAATTTTTGCATTGTTGTTGTTGTAGTAGAGTTTATTATGTTGTTGTAGTTTGAGTAAACATGTTGTCATTGCATTTTGCTGAAACCATGTTGTTGTTGTATATAGATGAGAACTTCTTCTTGTTGCTGCATTTCAATGAAAATTTATTGTTGTTGTTGTATTATTATAAATTGTTGTTGTTTGTGTTGAAAACTTTTTGTTGTTACTGTATTTTGATGAAAACTTTTGTTTTTGTAGTATGTATGTTGTTGTAGTTTTTGTTGTTGTTATATTATATGTATGTACATATATATTATTGTTGTATCTAATATATTCTGCGTACAACTTTCACACAAACACTGCCTACACCAACACAAACACTCACACTTGGCATAGTCGACTTAGAGGGTATTTGCTTTCTTAGAAGCGCCGGAAATTCCTGTTGCTGCAGAATTATCATGGCAATTTTATATGTATGTATGTTAGTGAATTTATTAATTTTAGTTGTTGTTGTTACCTTCTTCTTTTACCAGACACACACTTTTGTAGCACACTGTGACACTTTTGCGCATATTTCAGACACTATTGCAATTAATGAAAATATTTTAACACTTCTTGTGCAATTTCATCTCATAAAAAGTTCAAATTTTTGCGAATTTTTCAAAATTTAGATTCTTTGATCTTTCAGCACTAGACACACCGCTAACCACAAATATAATGATATACATATATGTATGTATGTATGTATGTATGTATGTATGCATATGTACCCGACAGGCGATCTCACCAAGTCAACGTCAATTGATCAGCGCACGCCAACTGAATCGAATTCGCCGTCAGCCGCCGACAAACGCCGAAATGAGCGACGAGCTAGAGAAGAGAGGAAGAGAGAGAGACAGAGAGTTGTATATCAAAAGAGTGGTCATCGGCAGAAATATATACGTATTTATATACAAATATATGGCGTATAGAGATTATTATAAATTATTTATTATCAAAGAAAAGTAAAACGAAAACGAAAAGCGAAAAATAATCAAAATAAAAAAGTAAAAAACATAACAAATTGACAGCTGGCCGCAAAAGTAATAATATTAATAATAATAACAACAAACACTGTAAAAAGAAATAAGTATTATTTATTTGTGCACAAGAACAACATCACTGGAGCGTGTCTCGATGTGTGTGTGTGTGCGTGTGTGCGGACAAATGAACTTATCGAGCAGCCGGCGCATTTTGGCACAGTCGGCTTAAGCGGAAAAATTTATTTAATATTTTATGTAAATACAAGGTGTGTTCCAAAGTAAACAGGACTTAAAAAAAAAGAACAAACGGTTTTTTCGGCAAAATCAATTTATTTTATTAAAAATAGTCTCCTGCTTCAATACAGCGGTCCAAAAGCATGTCGGTCCAGTATGCCGGTGTAAGCCTTTTGAATGGCCTCTACGTGTGTATAACGCTTTCCTTTCATGGGCAAACGATTTTTCCGAAAAGGAAGAAGTCGCACGGTGCCATATCAGGTGAATACGGTGAGTGGTTAATGGTTAAAATGTGATTTTTGGTCAAATAATCGGTCACAAGCGTCGATCGAATGTTGGATTCTGAGCAATTTTTGGTCGTCAGTCAATTTGTGCGGAACAAACCGTGTACACACCTTTCGTAAGCCCAAATGTTCGATCAAAATGTGATAAATCGAAGTTTTGGATATGTTAAATTCCTTTTCCATGAATTTCGGCTGATTTTTGATGAATTCACAGTTTCGATGGAATTTCCGGTGATTACGTTGAAACCCTCGTGCTCTCTGCTACGGGATAGGCAATCATCACCATAAACTTTAATGATCAGCTAAGGTACAATATACGTAAAGCAAAAGTTACATACATATGTATGTATGTACATAAGTCCAATTTTAATCCATTACACCTCTCAACAGGATGGTTCAACAATTACCAGCTTCATAACAGTTTGTTTTTCATACAGCTCTTACTATCGCGGAATGGAACAGGTGGGCTGATAGTCGTCGACTAACATAGAAAACTTTTTTTTGATAAAAGTTGATTTTATTATACAATTAGTTAACTTCGAGGGCGATACAACTAGCCGTTATAAAATATTCCAATATAATTTTTTACTCTAGCAACATGTTGGTATAGAGAATAATTATTTTGTTCACCTAACGGTTGTATGTATCACCTAAAACTAATCTGTGGACAAAAAATGTTGAAAAAGTGGGCATGACCCCGCCCTCTAATAATTATATCAACCCGCTTACTTCCACATATAATGGTACTGTTAAAAACTACTGAATGCGCGCTAAATCAATAACTAAATTCGCCAGAGATATTAAATTCGTACACCCCCCACCAGCCCCCGCCCCCAGAGATGGTATGAAAGCGCTTTAAAGGAGCCGGGATCAAAATTGGGCAATGATGTGGCACCAGCTTGCTTTGGGTGCAGCCATATGCATTGGGACTTGCTCGACCGATTTCAACCAGATTCGATATATAACATTACTCTCACATGCCTACGTTACAATGAGAAAATGGCCGAAATCGCGCTATAATCACGTTTACTTCCCATATAACACAATTTTAAATTCCATTTGATTCTTTCACTTTCGAAAATCGAACCAAAACTGGTACCGAATATGCGGACCTTTTTGACTTTTTACCAAAAATATCGGTCAATGTGTGCGATAGAATTGAAATTCAGAGAGAATTCTTTCCAGATAATAATAAATGTTTGTGTTAAAAATGGGTTGAATCGGGTCAATACTTCCCTTAACCCCCATATACTTAATATAAAGATTTTCCACCTTCCGGAGTGACCACATATGAACATCGGCCAATATGTTAGTTATCTTAATAAAATTGATAAAGCGTGTTTTACTTATAACCGAAAACTTAACATAGACTTCATATAACTCATACTGTTGTACAAGTATGTGAATAACCTCGATGAAACCCTGGGAGCATTTCATTAGCCTACCATCTTTCAACTGTTCGCCGCGGCTACCTCTCAGATGATCCATCTGTTGAGACTAATTTTGGATGACTCGTTCGATCATTTCGATTGGTAAGTGGCGAATGACACGCGCAATGTTTTGCCCCAAGGCTTGCATCGAAGCGGGATTGTTCGCATAGATTTTAGACTTTACATATCTCCACAGGAAAAAGTCAATCAGTGCGATATCACACAATCTTGTAAGCCAATCGACCGACCCAAAACGTGAAATTAACTGCTCGCCGAAGTGTTCTCTCAATAAACCCATTGATTGATGCGATGTCTCGTTGAAACCAAATATCCTCAAGACCACGGGTTTCAGGCACCAAATAGTCGGTTATCATGGTGCGATATCGGTAGCCATTGGCATTTACGTTCCCACTGAAATCATTTTTGGAAAAACATAGACCAATTTTTCCACCGGCCCACAAACCACACCAAACCCTTATTTTTTTTGGATGAAATGGCAGCTCGTGAATCTCCTCAGCTTGCTTTTTATTCCAAATGCTCGAAAAAGTCGGATCGTTTGGGAAGGTCGAGCGGCTTCAATTCCTGCACAAGCTATATTTTGTACACTTTCAACTTAATCCAGCCATCGGCATACCCGAAAATGCCAAATAGGAACCACAACGGACCGGCCTTATAAGCTGTCCAACTGAGATCTTTCTTAGGATCGACTTTTTAATGAAACAAACCTTGCCTATAAACTTCGCGGCAAAGTTAAATATACCCTGTTCAGGGTATAAAAACAAATAAAAAATACTGACTACCCGCATTGAGCTCAGTCGAAATATTCCCAATAATTCATTATTCATTGCATTCTAATAAAAATTGATTAGTATTTATATATGTATTTCATGGGGAATTTTAGAAATTTTTGCAATTCACTCAAATTCATTACACCGTCATTGGTTAGTATTTCGTAGCGATATTAATGTGTAAATAAGGTAATCGACATTGTTTACTAAATTATTACACCTGTAATGTTTAACAGTATAATACATATACAAGGTATATGCATATATATATAGGGTCTTTTAAGAGGGATAGCAATTTTTAGAACGATAACTGTTAAAGAAGCTGTCAGAAGTAATTTAATGCATTGTTTTATGCATTTAATAACATGGTGAATTAGTCAAGAAATCACCAAATCAAAACATGAGTCATAGACTGTGGAGAGTCGATTCCGCGTCGTTAGCAGCAACTCGGACTGACGTATGGAACGACTTGGAGTATTGCTCTTCGAGATCTTAAACTAAAAGCGTACAAAATATAGTTTGTGCAATACCTCAAGCCGCTCGACCTTCCTAAGCGACATCACTTTGATCTATAGACTCTTGAAAAACTTCAAAAAGATCCGACATTTTCGAGCCAAATTTCATTCAGCGATGAAGCCCATTTCTGACTCAATGGGTATGTAAACAAGCAAAATTGCAAGTGGGATTTGTGGACCGGTGGAATCATCGGTTCATATTTCTTCAAAAATGATGCCGTTTAGAACGTAACCGTCAATGGGGATCTTTATCGCGCCATGATAACAGACTAATTCATGCCTGAAATGGAAGCTGGTCATTTCGGCGACATTTGGTGTCAACAAGACGGCGCCAATTCACATACTTCGCATCAATCAATGGATTTATTGAGAGAACACTTTGGTGAGTAGGTAATTTCACGTTTTGAGCCGATCCATTGGCCACCAAGATCGTATGATATCACACCGTTAGACTTTTTCCTGTGGGGATATGTGAAGTCTAAAGTATATGCGGACAATCCCGTTTCGATTTAGGCCTTGGAGTAAAACATCACGAACGTCATTCGCCGGTGGCCAGTCGGAAGGCTCGAACGAGTCATCGAAAATCAGACTCAACGGATGGGCCATCTGTGACATAGACGCGTCTAACATTTGAAAGAGTTAATCTTTAAATAATAAATGCCAAAGAATGTTCTTTCGAATGAAATAAACATTCCCCATTAAATTTGAAGTTTCTGTGTTTTTTCTTTCAAAAAGTAGGGAACCTATCACCCTTTATATGCCACTCATACAATTTTCCATGTTTTATTATAAATAAAAGTTCCACACTTCTAAAACGACACCCCCTATATATCTTTCGCAACACTTCTAATTATTGTTATTGTAAATATCCATGCCGCAAAGATTCGAGTTAAATGCGTGCTATGACACAATTGATTTAGCATTAAAATGAAAACGCTGCGATTCGCGATAAAAGATTATTGACTGAAATAAATTATTTTATAGACACA
The DNA here is from genome assembly GCF_016617805.1 of Bactrocera tryoni. Lineage (NCBI taxonomy): Eukaryota > Metazoa > Arthropoda > Insecta > Diptera > Tephritidae > Bactrocera > Bactrocera tryoni. The sequence continues at coordinate 43,897,779 of NC_052501.1, forward strand.
AGTGTACTCATACATACATACATACACACATAGATATGTATGTATATACAAAAGTACAGTATCTATGCACGGGCATTAGTTGATTTGCTTGTTATTGTTCTCTTCGTGATTGCGATGATTTCATTTGGGGCGTTTCAATCGATTTGCCCGCCCTGTTGTCTGGCGGCAGGCAAGACGCTGGCTAATTAATGAGACTCGCAGAACAGCTGTTCTCTTTTTGTGAATTTGCAAACTTTTCGCGTTAATAGAAATCAGAACAGATGATTGAAAATTGAAAGGAATCTGACGATTATGTGCTATTCAAGGCTTAAAACAAAGAACAAATAAATGGCTAAAAAGCTTTGAAGATTTTATATTTATTTAATAATCTTTTGTGTAAACAGCTTACGTTTTCAACTGGGAATCTCTTTCAACAAAATGGTAGGATATATGTATGTATAATAAAATTATAATCACATAGCAAACACTGACAAGAACAAGTAAGGAAGGGCTAAGTTCGGGTGTAGCCGTACATTTCATACTCTTGTAACTTGCCAGGATCGAAACCAAGGATATATTATGAATGCTAATAAAAACAATAAAGAACCTAAAACACCATCATCTAAGATCGCGAAAATGAAGCGACATTTCTTTGCTAAAGTGTATTTCAATAAGGGAATCAACTTTTGGGTATAAGGTAATATTTTCGGACGAAAGTAAATTCTGCGTGTACCGATAGAATGGACGTTCCTTGGTGTGGGGAAAAGAAGGTACAGCGTAAATTAGGATAGCATTCAGGCTGCTGTTCAGTTCGGCTGGGGTTATATTATATGTCATCAACAGGAGTCTGTGAACTTGTCTAAAATATAAAAGACAAACACGTGAACCTAAATATTTTAAAATAATATTTAGAAAAAATAGCACCAAAGCTTGGTATAGAATCCTAACATCACTTCAAATAGGACAACGATCCCAAGCATGTTGTCGAAATAATTCGCTTGTGGATCCTATATAACACACCTGAAACCTTAAAAACACCACCTCAATCATCGGATCTGAGTCCGATAGAGCACACGTGGGATCATCTGGATATAAATAATAGAGAGAACCATATAACAGCAAAGAGTATACTTAAAGGAGTGCTACTAGAAGAATGAAAAAATCGGATCTAATGTCACGAACAAACTAAATATTAAGAACTGATATTTTATATAATATTTGTTAATTAATTGTAACTGACGAACACTTTTTTCTACATAAATTAGTACATATTTCTCTTAGTATCTTTCTTATAAACAATAAGAAATCAAATAATAATTTGTTGTTCGAAAATCGTTCTATTAGTTATATGGAGGGTAAAGAAATTATTCATTCGATTCAACCCATTTTTGGCCCAGAGGTTTACTATTATTTGGAAATAATTCTCTCCGAACTTCTACAATATGTCTCACAAATTGATTGATATTTTCGATAACAAGTTCACAATTGGAATTGATCCACATCTGGGGACTTAAATAGTTATGGGCCGATTTCGACATTTTTCGATTATAAGATGGCACTCTAAAGTTTTATCCATTGGATTAGTTGGCTTGATTTGTATTTTAGAAAATAAATGAATCTATGGTCCCATTTAAAATTTGGTTTTATAAAAAGTAGCCGGGATTGTACTCCGATTTTTCATACTGGAACATAGGAATGTCAAGATTATATTAAATAAATTTGGCGTATTTCATCGAAATGTGGGCGCTGACATTCTAATGGGCTTGGCAGTGGTCCGATTACGCCCATCTACGAACTCCTCACTTTTTTGCCAAGGAACACATGTTCCAAGTTTCATTAAGATATCTCAATTTTTACTGAAGTTACAGCTGACACAGACTGACATATTGACGGACGGACAAACAGTCATCCGGATTTCAACGCGTCTTATCATCCTGATTCTCTATAATGAGTGATCTAAGTAGAGGTACTTTCTTCAATAAGTAGTCTTTTTTGACGCGTGAGTCGTGTCAAACTGTTATGTAATTTTTGTTCAGTATTGATTGGCTTTTCATCATGGAAAGACTTACAACTGAACAACGTTTACAAATCGTTCAACTTTATTACGAAAATTCACTTTCTGTAAAGAAAGTGTTTCGGGCGCTTCGCTCAACTTATGGTCAACTTAATCGGCCTACTGAGCATACTATTCGCACCACCATCACCCATCATGAGATCCAGCATTCATCATTGGATAGCATTCGACCGAATAGACCACGTCCAGCACACAGGGAAGAAAATATAGCAGCCGTACCTGAGAGTGCACAGGAAGACCATGGACAGTCAATTCGGCGATGTTCGCAGCAACCCGGGCTGTGGTGTGGAACGACTTGGCGCATTTTAAGTCTTAAATTGAAAGCGTACAAAATACAGCTTGTGCAAGAACTGAAGCCGCTCGACCTTCCCAAGCGACATGGCTTCGCTCTATGAACTCTTGAAAAACTTCAAAACGATCCGACATTTTCGAGCCAAATTTCATTCAGCGATACGGCCCATTCTAGCTCAATAGGTATGTAAACAAGCATATGGGACGAAGAAGTTGGATTCAACGGATGGACTAATTGAGACGTAGCCTCGGCCAATATTTGATAGAGATAATCTTGAAAAAATATGTGCCAGAGAATGTTTTTTCAGATGATAACAAACATTTTCCAATAAATTTGAAGTTTCTGTGTTTTTTTTTCTTAAAAAAAAGTAAAGAACCTTTATAAAGACACATAATTGCTTTGGTATCTTATGCATAGACATATGGGCCGAGGAATAGTCAAAATATTGAGCACACAATAGAATACATAATGACTTTAATTACTATTTATAACACGTTAAGAGACTCGACCTTTGACCTAACTAGAAATCCGCAAATGATAATGATCTTTCGGAAAATGCTATTAGGAAGGAAGGAACAATCTCTGGTATGAACAAAGCAGAAAGGATATTTTTCCTTTTGAAATTCATACGCAAATATGTATTGAATAAAATGCTAAAATTTCAATTAGTTCTCTGAGAAAAGAGTATTCTAATTGCTCTTGAGTTTCCAAGGGTTTCTTTCGGGTTACGACCGTTATTAGCCGCTGGTTTTATAATTTCATAAATCTTCACTTCGACTGCCATTGATATCTTGGCATCCGACGCTGCCAAGTTCTTCTTTTGCTTCGAGTTTATATACTAATACATATACAACATATGTATGTACATTTGGAAGTATGCGAGTATTTCTGTACTTTTCATTGCTTTGCAGATTTGAGTTTATTCTTTTTCTGGAGCAAAACTTAATTTCTCGTTTTGTCTTACTTTTCTGTACTTTTCCGTTTCGTTGTTTTTTTTTTGCTTTCGGTCGTTTTTAATTGAATGCGGATTTGACGTGTGTTTCTTGTGCACACGTATTCTTGGCCAGCAATGAGACTTTATCAGCAGCAATGGCAGGGAGCAACAACATACCTATTTACAACAACAGCGGCTTTAGCGGCAGCAGGAAAAAAACTGTCAAGTCATTCTCTTGGGGACACATATACACATACGCATACATACATACAAACACATGTGTTTTCACAATCGTGTGCTCGGCAGAACTGGGCTCAATTCGTAAGTGACTTTTATATAATAGTTTTGTTGTTGTGTCCATATACAATTTGTTTTCATTGCACGAACTTTCGTGTGCTGACTTTGCTCGTCGCAATGTAAGCAGTAACAACAACAAAAACTACAGTACACATATGTAAATATGTATGCATGGCTTTAGCTGCCTGCTGCCTACGAGTTGCACATCCGCAATGTATTTTTTTCAAACACACCAACACACTCATACATATCAACAGACGCAACAAATAAATGAGTAAGCCCACGTAGAATTCGTTGCAAGAGAATTTATAAGTGCGCAAGTGTATACATAAGTACAAATATGTACGTAATGTTGGTAGCACTTTACTCCTCCAACAGCACTTAGAGCCAACAATAAGGGTCCTCCTGATACAATTCAGCTTGTACCCCCGCTCGTTGGCACCTTCTTCCAATTCTTCTGCAATGGTATCACTTTGCGTTTCAGCAACTTTTGTACGCCTTAGCTCATGCATATGTATATGTATCTACATTTAGGTGTATGTACAGCTGAGAGAAAGGAAATGGCAACAGAAGAGCAATAGTAAAATAAATAGAGTAAAGAATATGTTGACAAGAGAAAGTTATAAAAGAGACGTTTTCATTCCGAAAATTTCACAATTATACTTGATAAGTTCATATACTTTAATTTACAGACTCTCGAATGTTTCCTTCTGGTTATTACAAACTTCGTCGAAAACTTTTTAAACTCTCTTTAGGGAATGTTCTGAGATTTAGCGTTGCCTTTGTAAAATTAGTGCCAAACTTCCTAAAAATAACTGATCTAAAGAATATCTTTGAAGATTTTATCATGGCCTAGGATAAAAATATGTGCCATATTTCGTGAAGATAACTTCTCAAACAAAATAGTTTCTCATACGAGGACATGATTTTGATCAGATCAGTCAGTTTTTATGGCAGCTATGTGTTATAGGGGTCCGATATCGTCAGTTTCGACAAATGAGCAGCTTTTTGGATAGAAAATTATATATGCGAAGTTTCAGATCAATACTTAAAAAATTAAGGGAAGTACATATGAGGATGGAGTCATGTGTAGAAGTTCTCGCAAGTGAGGAAAGTTCTCTAAGCTTCATTTACTTGGAAGTGGCCAGAAACGATTACATTCGGCTCAAGCAGCTCACGACTGTCTTCCACCAAGTATCCTCTGGATGGCCAAAAAACATCCTTTTTAAGGCGAGCACGCTGGGTTTGTGACCCGCCACGTAAAAACGCCACCAATGAAAAGGTAATAACAGCCTCGGATAGGATACCCCCTTCTTGATGACGACATAGCACGAAAATGAGCAAATAATAGGTCAATTGAAGAGTGCCCGGCCTGATATATAGATGGCGCTACTAAAATTAAATCCATATAATTTTTAGTTAGCCTCAACCTTAAAGAGGCACATTTATAAATTTAGCAGCTGTCAGATAGCTAAAAAGACGTTGTTACCGACGAAACCATCAAAAAAGTCCACAAATAGTTTAGGATGACCCTAAAATTACGTTGTTGATGATTTGAGAAAGTGGAACAATAGATGAAACACAGCTCCATCTTTTCACTCCGAAGTCCAATCGGCAGTAATTTGATTGGACTGCACACGATGAACCCGCTCCAAAGCGAGGAAAACACAGCTAGTCTGCTGGCAAGGATATGAATGCGTATGGAATAATTTTTATTAAGTACCTTGAAAACGGAAGGACCATCAACAACGACTACTACATAGCGTTATTGGAACATATGTATGAAGGACAAAATCACCGAAAACGGTCGCATTTTAAGAAAAAAAGCTGTTTCACCTAGACCATGTACCGTGTAAAAACCCAGTGAAAACGATGATAAAAAAAACATGAATTGGTGGGCTTCGAATTGCTTCCACATTCACCGTATTCTTCAGATTTGGTCCCCAGCGACTATTTTCTGTTCTGAGATCTCAAAACCATGCTTGGTGGGAAGAAATTTTCGTTGATTGAAAAGATGATTTCCGAAACTGAAGATTATTTTGAAGCAAAGAACAAATCGTACTATAAAAATTGTATCAAAAAGCTGGAAGGTCGCTATAATCTTTGAATAAAAAAAAACGAATTTTAGCAAAAGCATCTGTTTACTATGGAAGGCCGGAGATTTTCTATTGATATAGATACTTTATAGGCTCTTAAAGATTTCCCTTTGGTTGTTACAATCATCATGGCAAATAGACTCTGTTCAGGGTGTTTGTAGATGTCAGTTCGTGAGAAACTTGGACTCATTAAGTATAATGACAGACTTTTTAGTGCAAAAAGATATATTGACGTTCAAAAGTAAAAGCATTTATTGACCACCACTTACCTTAGATTTGTCCCTAGTAAACCCTATTATGTTTTAAGTACTAAAGTCTCTCTAAAATCGCAGATTTTAATTCGAATTCAGAAGAACTTACGAAGTAACATCAAAATTAAAGATATGTATGTTTGAAGAAAAAACTGCCAGAATTAAATTCTTGATCCGCTAATGGTTAAGGGATCGATCGTTTCTCCGACCAACGCCACAAAAACTCCTTTCTAAAAGGAATTGGTTCTCGGAACGCTATGAATAATATCAGAACATATCTTTCATTCTGGTAAAAGCCAAGAGCCGTCGGGATTGTTTCAGTTTCAAAAAATGGAAGCACAATATCAAGGATCAACCACTTATGGAAGAAGAAGCTGTGGACAAGTACTTAGCAGAGTAGTAAAGTAAAACTTTTAATAAAAGCTCACTATTTCTTTGGAATTGCGATAACTTATTAGCAATAAATAGACAAATTCACGAAAATTCTGTTTCTTCATCAATGCAACCGTGCGAAGTATAACGGTACTTATAATAAAATATCCTCAGAGTTGCTATATCTTATGATTTGTTGGTGCTTTTCCCCTTAATATTAGCAAAATTCAATTATAACGATTAACAAGCACTGTAATTTTTCGTAACTGTAGAAATATATATGGACACACACTTCACATAAACTGCCAATCGAAGAAAAAAAAATTTTTTCTGCTTGCTTTACTTACGAATCGGTGCAACACCGCATAAACTTACTAAGTTTTGTTGTTGTTACTCAGTGAAATGTATGTATATACAAACACAAACATATACATACATACATATTTCATTCGTTCACTTGTACAATTCTTACTCGTCCTCTACAATGTTTGTTGTTGTTGGATTTTTCTTGGTATACCATAATACTTGGCAGCATCAATAAATCTGATAGCCAACACAATTCTTTACATTTCTACCGACATGCGTTCCGGAGCGCCCCTCACGCCCTCATAGACAACGATCACCAGCCTCACCCCTCAACCACCCACATTGCACTCTCATATGTAATGCATTCTGTCCCTCTCTAGCTCTCTGGCACTACTCAGTGGCACTCATACGTGAGTATAGTAAAATATTTATAAAATATACTTTTTTTCTCATCGTAGTTGTTGCATTCAATTCCAAATGCATTACACACTAAGTGGAATTGGAATCGGGAGAGCCCAGCCAACCAGTCACCCTAAGTGAGGTGTGTATGTGCACACAGTGTGCGGAGATTGCAAGTCACTGGCGTCATTACCAACAGCTCGATTCGCCTGCAGCTCTGTGCACACACCCCCGACCGCCATTCGGCTATGACAGCTCAAATCCAGCGGCTTTGAATGAAACGAGGAAAACAAATTTTTAAACGTTAAAGGTTTTTCCATGTAAAAAATTCTAAACGCCGGGAGCGATTAGCGTGAGAAAGCTTTATGCATGTATAATTTAGTGGACGGCAGAGCACAAAGTTTTGCTGCTGGGTTTGACAATAAATTCCCGACACTGCGTTATAAAAATGTTTCGAAATATTTATTAGATAAAAATATTTGTAGTAAAGAGGAAAAAACCAATCTTGAAGAACTTGGGAAGAGCACATCTCCACTTTATTAAAACTTTTCTTGCAATTCAAATGAATTTGAAGGTATGACAGTATTTTAAAAGGTGGCAACCACATCTGTTTGAAATCTTTGTTATTATACTTACTTTACAGGTAGTGGACAAGAACTAGTATATTGATTAGTTGCATCGTCAAACTTGTTATTAACTGCTAGGGTTCCGGTCCTTCGACTTCGACTTTGCCAGCAATACACTCGTTTATATACATTGTGCGTTGCTTGCAACAATTAAGCAAAGAGAGATCATTGTTAAGTAGTTCCCATATATTCTTTCAAATATTTCAATGATCATTGATACTATTGGACCAAACTATGCTCCGAGTGATTTGTGGATTTATTAAAATGTACTGGAAGTCATTCTAAATGACTTCGCCCAAGCGAATATTGGTCTAAAATCGGTTTCGATCCAGCGATTTTCAAGGGACTATAAAAATTTGTTCGTCAGTTTTTGAGATATGTTTGACGAAATAGTAACCGGAAATTGTAAATAAAACGCAAATATTTTATTATTCCTCAATATTTATTTTGTGGCCTTTAAAGTAATCCTCACCAGATGTAATACACTTATGTCAATTATTTTCAATTATTTTTCCTGTCCTCGAAACACTTTTCATAAACACTTTTTGAGATGGCCTTCAGCTCCTTCAGCGAATTTAGTTTTATCTCTTTGATCGACTGAAAACGGGTTTCACCGAGGAACGATTTCAGTTTGGGGAACCAGAAAAAATCACACGGAGCCAAATCTTGCTCATCATCCATTCCGATGACTATTGACTTGTTTGCATGTCAAACTCATAAAGACATGTCTCTTCGGCAGTTATAATGCTCTCCATCAAGCATGTCCAAAGATACCTGTTTACTGTACACTTTTTGAAAAAAAAAAAATCAGCTTCGTTGGGGCGAGTTGAGCAAGAACGCGTTTCTCCCCAAAATATCTACCAATATCATTCGCACGGACCAGCAAGAGATGTCAAGGTCTCTTGTCATCTCTCCAACACTTGCTTGACGATTTTCTAGCATCATGTCATTCACATTTTTAGTATTTTCATGAGGTGAAGTGGTCGAAGGTCATCCAGAACGAGGCATGTCCTCAACTCTTCTCTCAACCGTCTTTGAAGTCTTTGTACCACTCGTAGGCTTGTGTTTTTGATAAAACTGAATCACCGTAAGTCTTTTCCAACATTCGCAACGATTCCGCGCACGAAATTTGGTTAGAAATACAAAATTTGAGATAAATTCCTTGTTCGATATTTTTATCCATTATGAAAATCGCAAGGCACTACTGAGATGTACCGATTTAAGCAGCTGCTGTGACTTTTGCCTATTACCACAAGCAAAGAGAACCTTAAAAAGGCCAACGTTTTACAAGCATAAGTGATAATACAAGGGCATCACTGAGCCATCTACAACCTATCCTCAAAATCAAATTTGAGAAGTTTTTGGACGATTGGAAGAAGCGCTGGCATAAGTGCAAAATATTGAATGGGGACTATTTTGAAGACGAATGTAGACGAATGAATAAATATTATAAACCTTAAAAAGGTGCGTGTATAAATTTGACAGCTGTCGGATCATTGGTTTGTGAATTACAAGGTCCGTCGCAAAAGAAACAGAACTTTTGAAATGTAACTATTTCTGCTGGCGCCACCTATTGGTGGGTATATGAAATAAAAAGTTTGATCTCTTGTTGACATTTCGTAAAAATTTCAAGACAATTGGATAGCTAGAATCGATGTTATCGATCAAAAAGTGACAGCAGCTTTTGGTCATCGGTCGTAAAATGCAAAGAGCGAATATTAAATTTTGTTTTAAACTTGGGAAAACGTTTACTGAAACATTGCAAATGATGAAAAAGTTTATGGTGATCAGTGACTATCCCTTAGTAATGTGCATAAGTGGTTTAAGCGATTCCAAGAAGGTCGTGAGGACCTCTGTGACGGTCAGAAGTCGGTCGTCTTGAGAAGTCAAAAATAAAGACAGTGCTGATTTGTTAAACGATTAATGCTGTGTTTTACCTTGGTGTTATGAAGCGTCTTTTGTCACACATTCGTCGTGCTCGATCACAACACCGTGAGGCAGGGTCCTGGCGCCTGTTGCACGATAATCCGCCGTGCCATCGGTCGACGCTTGTCACTGATTTTTTGACAAAAAAACTCCATATTAACCATTAATCACTCACCCTACTCACCTGATCTGGCACCCTGTGATTTTTACCGATTTGGAAAACTTCATTTGCCCATGAAAGGACACTGGTTTTAGGACATTTCAGCTATCCAAAAGACGACGACCGATATTCTCAAGAGCATTCCGAAAAATGACCTTAAACACTCATTTGAAATGCTAATTGACCGGGCTAAACGCTGTATCGAAGCACAAGGAAACTACTTTGAATAAAAAAATATAACTCTTGAAAAATATTTTTTGTCGTTTTTTTAACAGTCCTGTTTCTTTTGCGACAGACCTTGTATACCATTTTGAGTGAAGCAACTTTTGTTATTGTAAAAAAACGGATAAGAAGCATTGATAAAATATTGCTCTTTGAAAAGAAAAATACAGTTGAAGGAAACACTTGGCTTGATGAGGAGTTTCCGGGCACTGCTCTGGAATATCAACCATCATAGCTAGGTATGCTTACTTTAGACGTAGTGAAATGAGCACCGAAGACGGTGAACTTGTTACCGACGAAATATCAAAAATATCAACTGAACGTGTACATCATATCATTCACAAAAACTTGGTTACGAGAAAGCTCTGTGCAAAGTGGGTGCCACGCGAGCTCACTTTTCACCAAGAACAAGGACGAGTAGATGATTCGAAGCAGTGTTTGGAGATGTTTAAGCGTAATAAACCCGTAGTTTTGCCTCGATATGTGACAATGGATGAAACATGGCTATATCATTTAACTCTGAATCCACAGTTATCCGAGTGGACTGCATCATTTTTATTGACTACCTTGAAAAAGGAAGGACCATAAACAAGAACTTACACAGCGTTTTTGGATTGTTTGAAGGACGAAATCACCGAAAAACGACTGCATGTGAAAACAAGAAAAAACCGTTAACAGACGGACAGACAGACGGACATGGCTAAATCGACTCAGCTCGACATACTGATTATTTATATATATACTTTATAGGGTCTCCGACGATTCCTTCTGGGTGTTACAAACTTCGTGACAAACTTAATATACCCTGTTCAGGGTATAAAAAGAAAGTGTTGTTTCACCAATGCAATGTATTGTGCCCCAAATGCGCGAAAACGATGGCTTCGAATTGTTTCCGCATCCACCATACTATCCAGATCTTTCCCACAGCGACTATTTCCTGTTCTTAGATCTCAAAAGAATGCTCGCTGGGAAGAAACTTTCGTCGAATGAAAAGGTGATCGCCGGAGCTGAGGCCTATTTTGACGCAAAGCACATGTCTTACTACAAAAATGGTATCGAAAAGTTGGAATCTGTGTATCACATCAAATTTTGTCAAAAAAATATGTTTTCACATAGCAAGCCGGAGACTTTTCAATTGACTTGTTATATTTATAATTGTTTTTTGTATGTAAGTGCAACGATATCGAAAATAGCACTGATAGCTTTAGAGTATTGAATACTAATGAGCATGTAAAGCAGTATTAGCACTTACTCAGTAAGTACCTAAGTATGTACATATGTATGTATGTAGAAAACTGTGAGTATATACACATACTACATACATATGTATGTTCATTTAGGCAGTCGTTTAGTCAATCTAAACGCAGTCCGTTATTCTTGTTTAGTTATAGAAATTAATTTCATTTCACATTCGTGCAATAACGAACTGCCAACAGAGGAACGAGTGTACGCTAGAGCGTTGGTGGGGTCACACGAAATATACACATATGTACATACGTATGCAATTATGTTTGAATGTGAGTGAAGTGAGTGATTTGGTGCGACGCCGAATGCGAGTGAGCTCATTAAGTTTATCGATTACTGTACAATGAGCAAATACGACTGGGCTATATATGGATATTCTTTCTATACTTCGGCATATGCAGGTGTGTGTGTGTGTGTATGTGCGTGCTCGCACGTCGGATTGTGCACACAATGTGGAGTACAATGCGAATGAATACAATGTCGCCATAACACCAACAAAGTCATCAGCACCGCCACCAGCTGCGTTGCTGGCATGCGATGGACGAACGGACGGACGTTCGTACGGATGGATTGATGGTTCGTTCGTTGGTTGGCTGGTTCTGCCACATTCTCTGGTTGCAGTTGGCGTTAGCGCTAATGGTGGCTGGCAATAGCGCTGCTATGCATATTCGTCAACATTAATGGTACACACGTACACATAAATATGTATGGTATGTATGCACAAGCGTGCTCCAACAACAATGCCACTACAGCTGAGGTATAACGGCGCAAAAATGCAGGGATTCACACGGAAATCGGTAGGTAAGGCTAACACACAGTCATACATTCATATGTACATATTTACATGCCTACAAAACATATTTACTCGGTATACACAAAGTGGTATAGAAATTGAACTCGCCGAAAGCCGCCGTTGTGCACATTAAAACTGAAAATATATCGCATGTGACGAGTTTAGCGAACGTGCAAGTATCTCCCAGATACATCCATATACATATACATATGTATGTACATACATGTGCTTATGTATACATGTATGTGTGCTTGTTTGGCGGCAGCGCTGTCAGCGTCAGCGCACGTCTGTCAAACAATACAAAAAGGCAACAAGAAGAACGTCAGCATTGTGTACAACAAGAAAAAGCTGGAGCTACAATAAAATACAAAAAACAAGCAACAACAACAACTGTGGGCTATCGCAAAGAGTCAGCAACAACAATAACTTAAAACAGCAGCTATCCAACCACCAACTCGGCCATTCGCATGAAATATTGTATTTAGATACATATCTCATATATGCACATACATACATACGCACACACACATGCAAGTTTAGCGACATATGCGGCACATACAAGCAGGCACAGACGCCTATATGAGCGCTTTGGCCTGCTGCGATGGCTATAGCTGGCCGTTGGCTGTTACTATTGTTGTAATTGTTGTTGTTTTTAAGCGCATGTTGTTGTTGTTGGCGTTACTGGCTGAATAAGTAAGCGACTGACTGACGGACTGGCGTGCGGCAATTTTACTGAATACACATCTTTAACGAAGATACATACTGCATGCATACATACATACACACATCCACATACTCGTACATATACATACATGCATGCATGCTTATAATGTACACATTTGCTGAGTGCAAACTCGAGCGGGCATACGCGCGCACACATTCATCACGGCGCGAACAAAGCAAGTGACAACAAGCCAAATAACAGGGGCAACAACAACAACAACAAAGACGGTAATATGAACAACAACAGCAGCAGCGTAGGTCAACAAAAGTAAAACAAAATATCTACAAGATACATACGACAAACAGTTCGCGCTGCAAGCCGAGCTCTGCCGTGCTAGCCGCGACGGCACTGCGGAAGAAAATAATTGAAAAAACCTACAACTTTTAATGTCATATGAGCATAAAACGCAGCAGATACAAATCAGCGGGAGCAACAACAACAAGGGAAATAAGCAAATGAAGAGCAATGGAAAAAAATCCAGTTAAACGGCTCGTCACTTGGGCGCAACGGACAAATAACACACACACAGTCGCTCGGCTGAAAATCAAAAACTGAAAATTCGTCGATGATTGAATCACCCATTCATCCTCAGTCAAGTGAGCAGCTTCTCAAAGCGACAGCAAGAGCGATTGCACAAACAACAGTGATTACAACAACATTTACAACAAATACAACAACAATATTAAATACAGCAAAAACATAGAGTCCTAACCTATGGATATTAGCAGCTCAGGCGGTCGAGCTCGATGACGTCCGCCTCGCATGGCCGTAGGCTTTGAAAAACAACAACAACATGCGCACAAATCAAAGCACTTCGCAGGAAAAAAAATTAATAATTTTAGCCCTGATTAAATTTGTTGATTCATTTTCGGCTGTGAAGTCCTTAATGTGGCGCTCACCGATGTGTGGTAAAGGGCAGTGACCTGTGTGTGGTGAGTTGTCGAGTTCGGCGCGTGATTTGAATCAAACAGCGCTTTAAAATAGATTATTTTGGGAAAAACGTGATTCTTCTTGCTCTAGGAATCACACACATAGCAGCATAAGGTTTAATACCTTGTCCTACAGTGTTTGCGTGCATATAATCTGTATAATCTAGTCGGTTTAGGCTTAATCCGGAATGGATTAGATCGTCTGTTGTGACATACCAAAATGAGGGCGAGGAGGTTTTATGAAAATGTACCACCTGCTTGACCAGAAGAGGTTCACACTTATGATACTACATATACACTATACAATCGAGAATTACGCCAACAATCTTGCGTCAAACATAAGGTGAATGAGCAGTATGTTAAGTGAAATATCTTCAGTGAAAACTTAGCTCAGTTTTAATGAATTTCTATAAGATCGATGGCGATATACCATGCCAAAATATTGTGAATCTATTATACTTGTACAGCGGTGAAATGTGGACAAGCAGGCTTACTGAATTCCATCGAAAGAAACATAAATCTTCCTCAGAACTTTTCGTTCGTCGAGAGAGGACTTTACTTCTCAATTGCCTACACAATCCGAAGTAGACCTGTTGGCAAGAGTTATTCTGTGTTGGATTTCGAGACTGACATTGTTGTTGACTGTCAACAGTGACGTGAGAGCCAAGTCGAGAGTGCGACGACTGTTTGTTTGATGACAGGAGATACATATTTCGTCTTGCCCTCGTTCATTACCAGACCTATTCTCTTTGCTTTCTTATCCTTTCTGGAGAAATCAGAACTAACGACGCGGTTGTTATGACCAATGATATACATAGATGTCATCGGCGTACGACAGCAGTTAGAAGATTGAACATTATCTTTTCAGATCTGCAACTCGAATTATTTCATCAACGAGTAGATTGAAGAAGTCGCATAATAGGCAGTCGTAACGAACGACTCGTAGATGTCCTTACCGATCCTGACGGACCTTTTGGTCCTTTTCGTGCTGTGAAAAGCGGTTTTAAAATCGACAAAGAGGTGGTATGTGCTGATCCTCTTTTCACGAGTATTTTCCAAGATTTGGCGCATGGTAAATATCAGGTCAGTTATTGATTTTCCAAACCTGAAGTCACACTGATAAGGTGCAATCAGATGGACCCTTATATGCGATGTTGTGGAGACTTATCCCACGGTATTTGGCGCAGATTGTGGGATCTTCCGTTTTGTGGATTGGGCAGAGCACCCTTAAATTAGGATGGAGCCAAGTGTAGGAGTCTCGCAAGTTAGGAAAATTCTCTGAGCGCTTTTCACTTGGGAGTGGCCACAAACGATTCTTTTAAATATAGTTCAAGCAGCTCACGGCTTCCGGCTTTAAACCAAATATTCTCTGGGTACCCAAAAGACATCCTTTTAAAGGAAGTGAGAAGGCAAAACACCGCTACCCAGAGTTGTGCGCTCGGCTTGGGACTCGCCACGTAAAAAATATACCCCTAATGAAAACGTTAAGTCTTCTACATTTGCCTATTCGCCTGGAATTTGTCAAAAAATTATTGAAATAGCCGAAGATGCCAATAACTTGATAAATTGCCTGTTGAGGCCCATTTTGATCTAAATGGAAATGTAAACAAGCAAAACTACCGTTTATGAAGTGAATCAAGTCCAGAAATAATCCACGAAACGGATCCTAAAAGTATACAGTGAATCTAAAAAGTTTTGGCACACTTTGATTTTCTAAAGAAAAATAGTTACCTACTAAATAAACAATAAATTTTATAAATTCTTAGCAAATAAAGGTGCGTAAGCAATATTTTAGCGATAATGACAAAAACAACAAAATGCATAGCACCAAACATACATACATATCTACATAAATGCTACTAGAATTGGCTAAAAAGTCGCACAAACAGTCGGTGTGACAAGTAACCCGACAAAACGGCGAAAATGCAGACGAACGAAGCAAAACTGATCAACTGAACGGCCACTGAAAGGACAGGCAAATCGCACTGCATTCATCAACGTCAAGGGCGAACAGCAGGAAATTATACTCGCAGCTCGAACACAAAAACAACATTAAGGAACCACAAATCGGCAGCTGAAAAATGTACCAACACACAATCGCTGGAAGGGGAATGAAAGTTGTTGTTGAGATAGCTACATTCATTCATACAGGTAATATGCATAAATGGGTACTTGTTATAAGGCAGCTAAGGCCTTTCGAGACACAACAGTGCTCGAGTTGCTCCAAAGGCTACGAACGAATAATCCGATGAGGCCTATGAGGGGTTCATCAGCAACAGTTTGAACGTGTCAAGTAATCACTCAATGCCGATTATATAGTTATTTGAATCTAAGTAGAGTAATTGTGCTTGAGCGTTATTACTTTTGATATGGTTGTTGTTGAGCGTACTACACAAACAAATTAAGTATAATAATCGGAGCGCAAGCAACACGAGTTGCACATATGCATATATATGTATGTATGCAACATACATATATTATATACTTACGTATAACTGTGCTTATATCACTTGCGAAACAGTTGGCGAAAACAAGAGCATAAAAAGTTAAATTAATGAGTATGAATTTATGTGCCACACGATGAAACTTTTAATTTATTTCATCACAAAACAGGTGCAACAACTAAACGATGCAGGACGAACAGTAAAGGAGAGAATGAAACTAAAAATAATTAATAACAAACGAAATTTATTTATAAATATTTTTATATATTGATAACGAGATTCGAGGAACAGAGAGTCAAGAGAATGCTATTCAGGAGCGTAAGGATGCATAAAAAAAAATCTAAGATTGTTAACCTAAGGAACCAATTGCAGCGAGGATAGCCCGCTTCAAGATAATTTAATATTAGTAGTCATTAATTAACTCATTTTATAAAAAGGCTCTAGGTTGGTATGTAAGTAAGAGCTCAAGTGATGCGGATGGAGCCATGTGTAGAAGTTCACACAAGTGAGGAAAGTTCTCTGAGCCGTAATCACTCGGGAGTGGTCAGAATTTTTTTTTTACATAAGACTCCAGCAGCTCAAGGCTTCCGGTCTTACACCAAGTATCCTCTGCCGAAGTGAGAAGGCGAGTGAACCCTCCTCAGGATTGCGAGTGGTTTGGGAACTCCGTCGCCGGGTCCTAGCATTCACACCGGTGGATGAACATCTAGACACAATCCGCGTCAAAGCGAAGTTCTTTAACATATCGCCCCGACGGAAGAAAATACCGATGTAACCAAACGAAGTTTCACACAAGGCGAGTCCCTATGGTTGGACTTCTTCAATCCACTACTGTAGAAAATAATTCAAGCTGCATATCTGAATAGAGAAGGTAAAATCTTCTACAAGACTGTAAAACTGCTGGCGTACACCGATAATATTGACATCATTGGCCATGACAACCGCGCCGTTAGTTGTGCTTTCTCCAGACTGGATAAGGAAGCGAAGCAAATGGTTCTGGTAGTGAACGAAGACAAGACGAAATATCTCCTGTAATCACACAAACCGTCGTTGCATTCGCTACTTGGCTCCCATATCACTGTTGACAGTCATTACTTCGAAGTCGTAGATAATTTCGTCTATCTTGGAACGAGCAACAACAACGCTAGCCTCGAAATCCAACGCTGAATTAATCTTGCCAACGGTTGATACTTTGGACTGAGTAGTCAATTGAGAAGTAAAGTCCTCTTTTAACGAACAAAGACCAAATTCTACAAGTCACTCATCATTCCCATCCTGCTATAAGGTGCAGAGGCATGGACGATGACATCTGATTAGTCGGCGTTACGAATTTTCGAGAGAAAGGTTCTTCGAAAGATTTATGGTTCTTTGCGCTCAAAGTTAGTTAATGAATGCCTATTTTCACCATCAATAGCATCAAGCTACTTCAATATCAGGCTCATTAGAATGCCTGTCTATAGCGGAATCGCTGGAAACTGCAAAGCTAATGATATGGTATCGGATGTAAATTGGCAGCAGTTTTTCCTCATTCGTCCAGCTTATGATAAAATATTAACTCAGGTTTAAACATCTCAGCAGTCATGCTTTCGGGGAACCAGAAGGGATGGCTGAAACTAATATTACAGCCTCAAAAAAATTGTGGTAGCGAAATCATGGGGGGCTTTTTTGTCATTATATTGGTATTTTATGACCAAAACAAACCGCCGTTTTATGCGGTCCAAGTGACATCCCTGTTGGCAATGAACCTGATAAATTTACTGATTATAAAACATTTTTTACTTTATGGAAACATGGAAGTCCTTAAAATATTCACAATTTTTGTGAGATAGTACATATGAACTTGCTCTGTTACAGCTTTTAGTACTACAGTAAGACTTTCTGTTTGTCCGCAAAACCTGAGCGTCCACTTCGCTTTAATTGGAGTGATTCCAATTTAACAAGGAACTTATCAATGGACTGAGGCGTCGTTAAATAAAAACAAGTAAGGCAGGGCTATGCTCGGGTGTAACAGAAAATTTCATACTCATGCAACTTAACAGAACCAAAACATAGAAATACCTTAAGGTACAAAACGTAAAACAGAGGATGGGAATCCAAGCAATTTTATATATACATATAGCCCATAAAATGTGCGTTCAGCGGACACATTTTTTTAAGAGAAGTGAAAACTCAATATTAATAAATAATTCTGTTTAAATTTTTTACATGTATTTCTTCTTTATATTCTTCAATTCAAAATACAAAAACAAAAATGTATATTCCTATTTTCATTTTTGAGATAACGGGATTTTAGTGTAACAACAAGTAAATATAGGCACCATAAAGTCTGCGTTCAGTTTTAAAATTATTTACAAAAGCATTAAGAATGATAAAAAAGTTAAGTTCAATATTTTGTTGGATAGCCACGTTGTTTTAAAACCTCTCGCAATCGATTTGACATTGATCTTAAAAACTTATCTTTTTCCTCAGCTGTAATCCGGGACCATTCTGCCTGCAAAACACTTCGTAAAGCCTCTTTACTTGTTATCGTATGCTGACGAATTCTTTTTTCTAACAGATCCCATAGATGCTCAATAGGATTGAGGTCAGGTGATTGAGAGGGCGTTTTAAGCTGTCTAGGAGCATTGTATAAGAGCCAAAGTCTGACAATTTTAGCAGTATGTGTCGGATCATTATCTTGTTGGAACCAAAACGTCGAAGATAATCCAAGATTCTCTGCACTTTGTTTCAAATTATTTTTTAGAATGGTCAAATAACCCCATTTATCCATTGTAGATTCAATAAATTCAAGCTGACCCACACCACCAGCCGCTATGCAACCCCACACCATAATACCTCCACCACCGTGTTTCACTGTACGAACAAGATTTTGTTTTTCAAGGGCAGTTCCTGATTTACGCCACACAATTTGTCGACCTTTTATGAAAAAAATACAAAATTTACTTTCATCCGAAAATATCACTTGATTCCAGAATTCCGGAGACTTATTTATATGATTATGAGCAAATTCAATGCGCTTTCGCCTGTTTACAAGTGAAATATATGGTTTTTTTCGGGCTACTCTGCCATGATATCCAGCTTTTCGCAAAACTTTTCCAGCAGTTTCGGCACAAATTGTTTTCTTAAAGTTTATATTTACGTTTTCAATAATATTTTTGGACGTAATTCGAGAGTTAACTTTCACCATATTTATTATTTCGCGTTCTTCCCGGACTGATAATATTTTTGGACGGCCAGATCGCGGCCTTGACGTTAAAATTCCGGTTTTTTTTTAAATTGTTTACTACACGCTGGACCGAGGAATACGTTCTTCCAATAGTCTGCCCAATTTTTCTGAAACTTTCACCATCTTTCCACAACTTCATGATAAATTTTCTTTACGACAGACTAATTTCTTTGCCTTTGGTTTCCATTTTTTTTAAATATTATTAAAACGCGTCACGAGCCCTTTAAACGATTAATTATATTAAAACACAATAGAACCTACGCAAATAGAAGAAACAAATTCACGAAAAGTAACGGTATTTCCAATTTAAGCAAACTGAACGCAGACTTTGTGGTGCCTATGTTTACTTGTTGTTACACTAAAATCCCGTTATCACAAAAATGAAAAGAGGAATATATATTTTAGTTTTTGCATTTGGAACCTAAGAATAAAAGGAAGAAACACATGTAAACAATTTAAACTGAATTATTTATTAATATTGAGTTTTTACTTCTCTTAAAAAAATGTGTCCGGTGAACGCAGACTTTATGGGCTATGTGTATACAACTCATATTTGGCGTATGGTTTGTTTGAGTAACGAAAGTAATTATATATAGTAAATACTATATGAGAATTAGGGTAGTTCGTAGAATTTTTACATATTTTTGGCATTAAACCATAGTATTTTCCATATGACTATATAACTGAACGTTTAGTTAATATTTGCGAAAGGTTGAAGCTGTTTTTGACACACAGACACACTATTATCAGGAAGGAATGCGTCTCTGACCCACACATTGAGCGATATTTTCGGACAAAAGCCAACGAAAGGTACTGGATTCCGCATATTCGGCACCTAGGGGATTGAGCAGTTGTGTTTTGATTCATGCAATTTTTGGTCATATTAATTTCTTCTTAATTTGTATACCGGAAAGTGAAAGAATAAAAAGGAATATAAAATTGAGTTATATGGAAAGTGGGCGTGGTTGTAGTCCGATTTCGTCCATTTTCACACCTTGATATAGGAATGTCCAAACATTGTTATGTACCGAATTATGTTTAAATCGGTCGAGCGGGTTCCGAGATATGGGATTTCACCTAACAGAAAGGGCGCCACGCTTATTGTCCAATTTTTATTCGGCTATAAGGCTGTATAATACTATCTCGCTGGCAAATTTTAATGTCTCTGGAGGTTTTGGTTAGTTTTGTTTTTAGTTACGGGAGGCAACCTCGAACGCATTTATCGCTGCGGCGCTGAGCTTGTGTGTGTGTTTCTTGTTGGAACTTGGCGCTCAAAAGCCGTTACAGATTTATTGCATTTTTTTCATTTTGTTAAAATTTCTTTCAAATTTGATGCATGTGATATGTATGTACTACATATACACATGTGCATTAGGGTGGCCCTTAGTTGTGTGAAGAGAAATAAAAGCGTTTATATTCTCGGTCTCTTCTTCTACTTTATTGGCGTAGACACCGTTTACGCGGTTATAGGCAAGTGTGATACAGCGCGCCAGTCGGTCCTCTTTACGTCCTTCGTGACCTGGTTTTTCCAACGGAGTAAAAGTCTTCCTTTGCTTCCCTCGGCGGGTACTCCTTCGAAAACTCTCAGAGCTGGAGTGATTTCATCCATTCGAACGAGATGACCTGTCTCTTAATTCGCTGAATTATGTCAATGTCGTAGTATATCTCGTACAGCTTATCGTTCGATAGACTGCGATATTCGCCGTAGCCAATGCGCAAAGGACCATAAATGTTCCGCAGAACCTTTCTCTCGAAAACTCGTAACGCCGACTCATCAGATGTTGTCATCGTCCATGCCTCTATACCATATAACAGGACGGGAATGATGAGTGACTTATACGAGTAGAGTTTGCTCTTTGTTTGTCGAGAAAGGACTTTACTTCTCAATTGCCTATTCAGTCCGAAGTAGCATCTGTTGCAAGTGTTACTCTGCGTTGGATTTCGAGGCTGACGTTGTTGTTTGTGTTAATGTTGGTCAACAGTGACACAGAAGAGAAGTCGCGAATGCGATTACTGTTTGTTTAATGGCAGGATATATGTCGTCTAGCCAGACCCATTTGCTTCGCTCCTTTTTCCAAACTGGAGAGATCCGAACTACTACTATCTTTCGCTGTGCCAAATTAGACTTTTATATCTTAATGTAGTGCTTAATTATGGTATATTATACGGTTTCGGTTAATGGCGATCTGTGAGCGAGGCAGTGGTCCGATTACGCCCATCTACGAACTCGTGCTTAATTTTTTGCCAAGGAACGCGCATACCAAGTTACCTCAAGATATCTCAATTTTTACTCAAGTTAAAAGTTGCACGGACGGAAGAACGGTCGGATAGACAGACAGTCAGTCAGTTAGGTGAACAAAATTATTATACTCTGTAGTCACATGTTGCAAAAGTATAAAAATTGCTTAGGCGATAGCAGTTTGATTCGAGAATAAGTATATACTAATGTATAAGTATATGGTATGTGTACATACATATATGTATGTAGGAATAAGCTTCTTCTGACATTCTTGCAGTAGAGCAACGCTGTGAGTGCAATTGATTGATTCCCGAAAATCAGTGAATGAAAATTGATTACCGCTAAAGTAATGAAAAGTAAATAGAAACAGTTAGGTATGAAAAACTCCCATGAAATAATCACTTAATACACCGGCATGTCAGCTAAGCTTCAAAGCCCTGCTGTATCATGCCGCCGCAAGCAGGTTTTCCCCAGAGAATTTCGAGCTCAATCAATGCTGGTTAAATGGGTGTGGAAATGTAAAATTGAATGGTGTTTTTTTATAAAATTGTTGATAAGTACATGTGTATAGTATATACATACATATGTATGTATGTATAAATAAGTATTTCCTTCTGTAGTACATGAGAATAAGAATAAGAAAATAATAAACATGTGAAGGGCGGAAATGAGCTAAGGTGTGCTGAGAAATGAGACAACTCGTCAAAGTCATTGGCAAACTGAACCTTCAAGGAAACAGAAAATAAGAAAAATACGGAAAACGGTAAGCAACGGAAGAAGACCGAAGAAAGGAAATGTAACAAAAGGCGGTAGGGCATGAGCGGACTGCCAACTGGCAAACGCTAAAGTGGAATGGCAGAGCAATTTTGTAGTACATTCTTGTAGCAGTTGTTATTGTGAATGCTTTATAGCCGTTATGTCGTGCTCTGGTGGTGCACACACATGAAAAATTACCAATAAAGTATGCGGAGGGAAGAGGTGAATGTATGTTTGTGGGCTTCCATATATTTAAAATCCAGAAAGGGGCGCAGATACAGATAATTCAATGCAAACTCGAACGAAAATAGTGGAAAGCAACACGAAGCAAGCCAAACAAATTAAATAAAATGAGGCAACAAACACAGTAGCGGTTGCGGCGGCATTTGGTGGCAAGGGTCAGCGACGGCAAAGGACGAAAAGGCAGCCGGAAAATATTGTACGGAAAAAATGTACGGAAGAAACCGAAGGCAAAGCGAAGCCTGAGCGCAACTGTAATAACAATTGTAAAACCGAAGCACAGCAACAACAAAAGCAAAGGTACTAAAAAAATTAAAGACAAGGGAAGGAGCAAATATGTATGTATGTCTGGATATATGGAAGTGCCATGCCACCACCAGCAGTTGTTGTTGAGAGTGGCATAGTAATTTCTACAACGGCAACGGTGGCAAATAAAGAAACACAAAGCAAAAAAATTAAGAAAAACCACAATAACAAGAAAGGAAAACGAAAAACAAAAATGAAGACAAAATGCGAAATGTAGAGGTGAAGGCAGCGACGAAGCCGAAGCCTCAAAACTAGCGGAGTCTAGCCGCAGGAAAGCGTTAACGGAGCAGCAACGGCGAAGGCGTCCCGAAATTTATGTGCGCCTGGATGCGATGGGCCGGTGGATGGACGTCGAGCACATCCGAGGCACGAACTGGCAAGCAGTGAGTTCCACCAACAAGGCGCACATATGCCTATCGTCGTAGCAACGAATGCGGAGAAACGAAAATTGAAATGAAACAAATTTTATTTCATATCAAAAACAAAAAGACACATTGTGGGAATGCAGCTAACAACCAACAACTGTCTGCCAGGCTAACCCAAGCAATCGACACAAACAACCAGCCAACCAACTAACCGACCGACCAACCGACCGTCGACGAGCAGGACAAGCCACGGAAATAAAGCCAACCAACCGCCCGACCGACCGTCCTCGAGCTGGACAAGCCACGGAAAAAGGCGAAGGAAAACGCGACAGTCAAGTAGCCAAAGCGCCGTTGTCAGCCAGTCAGACTACCAAGCGAGTTCGGTGCGCACAACAACATACTCACACTGTCACACTGACCAGTAAGAGTGGCTAAAAGACTGACTGATTGCGAATGCAAGCAAGGCTTGTGTTGTTGCTGGTGAAAAAGCAACAAAGTTGAGCATGAAAAATGAGTTGATACAAAAAATAAATACATTTAATGTGAAAAAAGCGCTTTTAAGTTGTGCATATGCAACAAAAACAACAATAACCTAAACCAATGACAACAACCATAGTGAAACCAACAACAACAATTACCAGCTACTCAACCGACAATCGTAGCAACTGTAGCGGCGTTGAAACGGCATTAAAGTGAGTGCAGAAATTGTGGTTGCAGCCACCATCCACCAGCCACCACAGCCAGCAACCATCAGCCATACCTAACCTCGCCGCCTGCATATGAAATGCGCAGCAACAAAGCCAACGGACGAAGAAACGGTCGAACGAACGAGCGAGCATACGAGTGACATGGATAAATGATTGCAGGGCCAAGTGAAGTTGGTGCGCTAACTGACTAGCCAACTGTCGAGGCTGGCTAACTGGCTGCCCGGTTGGTAGCTCTGTAGCTTGGTTGGCTGACTGTTCGTTCGGCTGGCATGGACATGAGAGACGGCCAACAGACGCGCATAAATAAAAATAACTAATTATAATTACCCAAAACAACAATTCATATCGCTTACTACCTGCAATCGAAGTCAGCGCCAGCACGCGATTCCATAACCGCTGAGCAATGGTAACACGACGGCGTTGTAAATCAAAATGTAGCAATGAAATTCGTTGAATTTCAATTAAGTTTAGTAGTCGCTGTGGCTTTCACAGTGTATTTGTTACAGTTAAAGTACCGCTAACAATGTAAAAATGCGCTTGTTTGACACATTTGACAAAAGCTGAGGGTAAGCAGCAAGCAACCGTGTGAACGATAAATAACCGATGGGAACCGAAATTGCAGTTATGTTTGAGAGCGCAGGCCGATCGAAACAACGAAATTCTATGTAATATTGTGTGCAAAGACTTTGTTACTGTGATAGTCTAAAACATTAGACATTATTGCAAATCTGGTTACAGCACATAAACATAACCAACCCCGGTATCCGATGTTTCAGAGAAGAGGACTCTTATGGTATGACTTCTTCAATCTACTACTGGAAAAAATACTCGAGCTGCATATCATTGACCTCAACAACCGTGGCGTTAGTTCTGCTTTTTCCAGACTGGATAAGGAAGTAAAGCGTAAGGTTCTGGTTGTGAGCGAGAAGAAGACGACTTATCTCCTTTCATCAAACAAACAGTCGTCGCACAGTAGGCACAACTTCGTATTCGTAGTCAATTCCGTCTATCTTGGAATCAGCATCAACACCAATAACAATATCAGCCTTGAAATCCAACGCAGAATCACTCTTGCCAACAAGTGATACTTCGGACTGAGTAGGCAATTGAAAAGTAAAGTCCTCTCCCGACGAACAAAGGCCAGATTTTACAAGTCGCTCACCATTCCCATCATCTGATGAGACGGCCTTAGGAATGTTGGAGAGAAAAGTTTAGCGGAAGATTTATGGCCATTTTGCGCTACGGGCAAGAAAGAATACCAGTACATTGACATAGGTCAGCGAAGCAAGAGACAGCTCTGAAGGTTTTTGATTCAGTACCCGCCGGTGGAAGCAGAGGAAGAGGAAGACCTCCATTCGGTTGAAGAGATCAGGTAGAGAAGGACCTATCTGCACCTAGCATTACGAATTGGCGCCAAATTGCGAAAAGAAGAAACGACTGGCGCGCTGTTAACTCGGCTATACCACGTAAGTGGTGTCCACGTCAGTAAAGAAGAAGAATATTGCGGTTAGGTTACGTAAGGCTGATTTTTAAGGCATGATCACATTTGTACCACATAGTGCTTTATGAGGCGATAAAAACTCTTAAAACTGCTCAAACATTAACATTATGGTTTGGGCCCAACACAGATCTGTTTAGGTACTTTATTTAAACTAGTTCACTTGAATGTCTGAAGGTGTGAGATTCGAAATATTGAGATGTTTCTAACTCGTCTTCTTCCAATCGACTGAATTACCACTTAAAACTCTTACAACCAGCCAAGCTCTTGAGTCCTTGCCGAGGGTGATGACACACTAAACAACTTATGATTGAAGTAATATCCTTTTGACTTGCGATAACGCAAATACTAACTGCCGGGTATTTCGATACAAAACGAATACATAAGAGACATAGGAGTGACAGCTGTAACGGGGGAAATAAATTTGATTATATATAGAGTTTAGTAAAAAAAATATTTAGCGCAATAAGAACAAACCGACTTAAATCAAGTATGTGCCATTTTGTTCGATATTTTGTTTCCATTTTGAAGGTTGTTCAATAATTTCAATCTCGCAAAAACCCTAAACCAAAAACAGGGCGAAACCAATTTTTATAGGATTCTCTTGAGGCTCACCAACAAAATCATTTGTCGTACGTAGGAAATCGGTGACACCCCCGGACTATGAAGTGGATGCATAAGGATTTCCCAACCAAAGTTTAGGAGTTTCTAGAGAATCGCTATCGATGTGTGTGACCTGGCGTTGTCCTGAGGAAACATACTTTGCTGGTCGCTTCTGGGCAAAGACGTTCTCCTTGACAGTCCAATCGTTGACAGTAAAGGTCTGAATTAAGAGTTTGGCCGTAGGAAAGCAGCTCATTGCAGAACACAATAGCAAACCCTTCGTATTCGTAAACCCTAGCTTGGCCACCGTTTGCGCCGAGTCACTGACATTCGACCACGACCATTTTCGCTTGACATTGTTGTAGGTGGGCCACTTTTCATCACCATTGTTTCAAAAATGGATCGATTTTTATGTGAATGAATTGAACTCACTTTTATAGTGTTTCAAGATGCGCGATTAACGGTTCTGGTGTAATAACAAACCCATATGTGATTTGTGGTTAGGAAAGAGTGAGTGCATGAGCTAAAAAATACCTCTAACATTAGGTTTAAGAATACATGTATGATGGCGGCGAATCTAATATGGTATCGCGCTAAAATCTTTCTCCTACTCTCTCTTCTATCTAACTCCTCTAAAGCATGCTTCTGAAGCACTCAGACCCAATTATGGACTAAATAAACTCCTGCGCTTGTCGAGATCTCCTGAATGAGAAAAACAGATTTTGTATTTTAATTCAAGTTTTCCACTGTTCAACGCCTTAAAGTATGCAGAAACTGTTGTGAGGAGCTTAATGTCAAAACTCAATCATATACTTAAAGAGAATGCCATATTGTGTTTGTTAAAATTCTCTCCCAATGGTCGTGCTAAAGCGCCAGAGTTCACATAATTTAACTGAAGTGCATTTATTTACGTAAGTATATCTTATTTTAGCAAGTAGTACGTATAGATCTCTGTTTATAAATTGCGCGTCTGCAGGTGTCAGTGACCTCAAAGATTACACCGTCTAAGTAAAATGAATGTAAATGGCAATAAACTTCTACATACATACAATATATACAGATGTGCATATACACCTTTTATATAAGTACGCACGCATGTCCATTTTTATATACACATAAGTAGGGTTATGGAAGCCAGCTAACAGATGACGCCATCGTGATGAATAGAAGACAAATTCCATATGAAGGGGTTAAAAGAAAAATAATAATGATAATGAATGTAATGCTATAGAAAGTATGCATGTATTCACTGTATATACTACTGTGAGCAAAAAAGTAGTAAGCGATGGTGCATCATCGTGGTGCAAAAACCAAGAGTTGTCGTCCCATATTTTCGGCATTTTTTACGAATAGCTTCGCACAAACGACACATAACACTCAAATAGTATTCCTTGTTGACAGTTCAGTCAGTTGGAAGGTATTTTTAATGTGCTTTGACGTGGTTTTCTTAGCTTGGGCTCACCTTTGTCTCGATATTCGGCATATATCCAAGACTCATCGCTAGTAATTATACGTTTCATGACATCCTGGTAGACGGAAATCATTAACAAGCTTTAACGCGACATTATTTTCGAAAAAAAAGTGAATGATTTTGGAACCAATCGTGCTTTCAGTTTTTTTAGGCCCAAATGTTGTTTCAATATAGTTTTCATTGATCCTTCCGATATTCCAACGACGCTAGTAAGATCTCTGAGTGTTAATTGTCGTTTCTCAAGAACCAATTCCTTTATTTTATTGGCGTGTTGATCATGGGTTGATGTTGATGACCGTCCTGGACATGTTACGTTCCTTTTCGAATATACTGAACATTTCGCGAAATTTCATTCTGCACACACAATTTAATTGAACTCCTTTGTTGAATAATTTCACTTATCGTAAAAATCGCCGCATGCACTTTATGTACTTCAGAAAGACAAGCTTATACTAAACGCTGATGATTATTTTGATGTGTCATTTGGCACAGATGTCACTGACAGTCATTTCAACCAGAAAAAAATTTCGACGAATGTGTTTTCGCGCAAAATTTTAATTAAGAAGTCTTACTATTTTTTGCCTTCGGTTTGTATTGATTTACAATAGATACCTATGTTGAAAACTATACAGCTAACGGAACTATTATGGATCACGATACTCTGACATCTATAATCATAATCTGACACTTCCCTTTTCGTATATCAAATCTGTCGCTCCAAAGCGAAACTTCAAAGCATTTATCACGGTACCTTTCTAATTGAAGATTGTACTATATCCAAGGGCAATATGTTCGTAATCAATCGAGACATTTGACTATAAATTATGTTTGTATTCCAAATTATTTTGTATCCTATATTAGGTCTCGTAGACCTAATCGAACTGATTAGTGCATCATAAAAGCCATTCTCAGGGGAAGAAACGTCAAAAGATTGGATATTTACACAAAATACAAATGGTACCGATCTCGAAATTTTTTGTTTCAAAGATTTTGCAGTTACTTCACACGATTTTGGCAAGTAGCTCTTCAAGATAACGCTATTTTTAAATCCGCAAGCTTGCTTGACTTGGGAAAAGATAATTCAATTAAGAATATCTTCTATTATCCAAAACATGGACAGCTTCGAATCGTAAAAACGGGAAGAAATAGGGATAATTTAGCTAGCTATTAATTAACGAGGCACTCATTTGCTCTTTTTTCTTGAATTGAACTGAATAACTTTGTTCTTGTTCATAGATGAGAGAAGACCGTAAAACTAACGATTAGGGTAGTGGCGAATCGAGGTCCGACTTGTGATAACTTGCTTCTAAAACTTCAATACCAAAGCCATTTCCTAGGTATTTGCGGAACATTAGAGTCGTTAATGAGATTTTGAAAGAGACATTGTCAAAGTTGCATGGATGTTACGCCACGCCAGCTCAGCTTTTGCAAGACCGTCATAATTAATAGTTCATACTGGGACAGAGGTGTCTATCCACCAATAAGTACTAGGCGAAAAAAACGTTAGATTTTTGGACCAACCCTAATGATACATGTAAAACATGTGTGTGCAAATCTCTTGAGCAGAACCTACTGCTTTTTGTAATATTGCTTGCCTTTGGGTTAGGGGCTTAAGTAATTCCTCGCATTCATTCATATTTTTATTTATTTTATAAACTTATCCTTCTCATACAGAAATTATTTTTTGGCTTTTCAATAACATACAAATATACACATGTGCACACATACATTCATATATGTAAGTGAAACCTCCACATTTCATTTTAAACGAAAATTTCCCAGCAGCCCAGAAACTATATATTGATTTGGAATCGAAAGGTGTTTTCTGTTCGCTATTTGCTTTCGCTATTTTCTTTTCAACTTTTTTTTTCAAATTATATAGAGCGGCATTCTCAGAGTTTTCTAAAGCGGGCGTATTAGCTCATTTTTTATAGTTTCCAATTTTATTTATCATACAAAACTACAACCCACAAGCATAATCATATACATACATATACATATTGTATATGTACATGTTTGTATAAATATATGTACATATGTATGTATATATGTATCCACATATGTACGTATATTGATTTTTATGTTCGCATTTCTGAATTTGATTGCTAGCAAGAAGAGAATTTCGTCAAATCGTCAAATGCTGTAAAAAGAATAATAGCAACAATAACCCCCTCTCCGTAAAGGGCAGATTGTTTCACTCGTTGAACAAACTTTATCTATAAGAATATAAACATACATATTTCTAGGGTGTGTGTATCTAAATAACATAAGACGGAAGAAGAGGAAAGTCGCATAAAAACATTAAAATGCAATATTTTGTACGCGATAAGGAGTTGCAACCAAATGGATTGCAATGTGCTGCTGGGAATTGCTTGATGCAGTGCAGAAAAACGGTAGCAACAAAAACGGGATCATAATGATTATAATCAAACAAGAAGAAAGCCTTAACTTCGACTGAAGCGAAGCTTTAGTAACCTTTGCAGGTGTATTTATTATAGCAAATTTACCATCTCGGAAACCATTTTGTTGACCACGTTATTTGATATCAACAACTCTCAAGTGGAACTAAGGTTACTTAATAAGGAAAAAATATCCTACTTGTAGTTCTTTATCTTGATTTTGATTGGACAGTTTAAATATCAGCTATAAGCTATAGTGGTGCGATCTGAACTATATGTAAGAAAATTGTAGTTTGGCCTTGGGCAATAATCTATGCCCAATTTCCTGAAGGTATCTCGTCAAATAAAAAACAGTACCTGCTTATGTCGATACACCTCAATAGTGCGTTACGATTTTTACAATGGAAAAAATTTCGAACAAAGAATTTTGTATTTAAAACAAAATTTCGTGAATCGTTGCAAATGTTGGAGAAGGCTTACGGTGACTCAGTTGTATCAATAGCACAAGCCCACGAATGGTACAAAGCCCTCAAAGACGGTCATGAGATCGTTGAAGACATGCCTCGTTTGGACGATGATGACCTTCGACATCTTCAACTGATAAAAATATTAAAAAGGTTAAGAATATGGTTAAAATCGTCAGGAAAGTGTTAGTAATATGGCAAGAGAGCTCGATATCTCTCGCGCCCGTTCGAATGATTTTGGTGGATATTATGGGTATGAAAGGCGTTCTTGCTCGACTCATCCCGATAAAACTGAACATTTTCCAAAAAGAGTACCGTAAACAGGTCTCTTTGGACATGCTTGATCGTGCGAATTCCGACGCCACATTCATGGAGAAGATTATAACTGCAAACAAATCAACAATCATCGGAATAAAATGGGGAAAACCGAGCCGAAACACAAAAAAAAACACACCAAAGCCGCTCAAAAAAGAAGGTGATTTTCATTGTTTTTTCGAAATTAGTAGTTTGGTGAACCATGATTTTTTTCAGGAGGGAGAGACAATGAGGAGTTCCATTTGACCGGATTGAGGCGTTTGCGTGAGAACATCCGTCGGAAACGGCTGGAATTGTGGATTTACACGATTTTACACGATGATAATGCACCATCGCATCAAGCCACGATTCTGTCCGAATTTAAAGCCAACAAGTAAGGAAGGGCTAAGTTCGGGTGTCACCGAACATTTTTTACTCTCGCATGATAAAGTGATAATCGAGATTTCATTATCCGTCATTTACATATTTTTTATTTTGCTGTAAAATTAACTAGATTAGTAGTTCCTGAGATAAGGTTTTTGGTCCATAAGTGGGTGACGCCACGCCCATTTTCAATTTTTAAAAAAGCCTCGGAGCAGCTTCCTTCTGCCATTTCTTCCGTTAAATTTAGTGTTTCTGACGTTTTTTGTTAGTCGGTTAACGCACTTTTAGTGATTTTCAACATAACCTTTGTATGAGAGGTGGGCGTGGTTATTATCCGATTTCTTCCATTTTTGAACTGTATATGGAAATGTCTGAAGGAAACGACTCTATTTGGTTGACATAGCTATAGTAGTTTCCGAGATATGTACAAAAAACTTAGTAGGGGAAGGGCCACGCCCACTTTTCCAAAAAAATTACGTCCAAATATGCCCCTCCCTAATGCGATCCTTTGTGCCAAATTTCACTTTAATATTTTTATTTATGGCTTAGTTATGAAACTTTATAGGTTTTCGGTTTTCGCCATTTTGTGGGCGTGGCAGTGGGCCGATTTTGCCCATCTTCGAACTAAGCCATCTTATGGAGCCAATAAATACGGGTACCAAGTTTCATCACGATATCTCAATTTTTACTCAAGTTACAGCTTGCACGGACGGACGAACGGACGGACATCCGGATTTCAACTCTACTCGTCACCCTGATCACTTTGGTATATATAACCGTATATCTGACTCTTTTAGTTTTAGGACTTACAAACAACCGTTATGTGAACAAAACTATAATACTCTCCTTAGCAACTTTGTTGCGAGAGTATAAAAACGTAATGAATGCCATCAATCAACCACCGTATTCACCATATTTGGATATGATTTTTCTAGTTCCCCAAACTGGCATTGCCACTACGTCGAACTCGTTTTCAGTCGATCGAAGAGGTAAAACAAATTTCGCAGAAAAAGCTGAAGGCCATCCCAAAAAGTGTGTCGAGGACTGGAAAAATACTTGTCATAAATGTATTCCATCAGGTGGGGAATACTTTGAAGGCGACAAAATAAATATTGATGAATAATTAAAGATTTTACGTTACAATCGCCGTATTTTTTCGTCACAATGTATGTATCATCATGTTAGCTTGGGATTATCCGATTATTTAAAGTTCCAGCAACAACAACAACGTACATAAAAGTCAAGGAGCCAATAAATTACCGTATGAAAAATGCTAAATGGTGTTCTGCAAATAGAGTCATGGATGCTTTTAAAGGACGTTCCAGAATATAGTCGGGTAAAAATAATTATTTTATTAAAATTTTGATGAATTCTGTGAAACCCTGTGAAGTAATTGGATTCGAAATTAATAAGAGAGAATGCATGATTTAATGTTTCGCGGTCGCACTTCCTCCACACAATGACAACATCTGATGAATCGGCGTTACGAGTTTTCGAGAAAAAGGTTCTCCTTTGCGCATTGGTAACGACGAATACAACAATAACAACAGTCGATGAAACGATGAGCGGTACGAGATATACTACGACATTTATATAGTTAAGCAAATTAAGAGACAGCGGCTACGCTGACTAGGTCATGTCATCCGAATGGATGAAAACACTCTGCCGGGGCAAGAAGAGAAAGAGGAGGACCTCATCTCCATTGGAAAGGCCAGGTGGATAAGCACCTGACTACACTTAGAATCTTCAATTGGCGCCAAACAGTGAAAAGTGAGAACGACTGGTACGCTGTTGTAAAATTGGCTATAACAGTGTAAACGGTGTCTACGCCACTAAGGAAGAAGAATTTTTATTTATCTGAGAAATGAGCCCCTTTGGACTCACGTTGTGACGACAGGAGGTTAGAAAATGATTTTCTATCCATTGGGTAGATCTAATGAACAGGGACATGAGGAATTTTAATGGCTGCGCTATAAGAAATTAAGTTATATTTGTGTGCTATGCTCTCATGTAACAGCACTGATCTTCTTAATATTCTTCGACACTTACGGAGAAATAAGCAGTTCAAGATTTGGTCTAATTTGCATGCATGGGTAAAGAATTGTAAAATATGTGAAAACTTTTTTTGATTTATTTATTTACCTTTTCCTTTTGACTGAAGAAAGTTGCTCATTAGATTGGATCCAACGAACTTCCTGGCAGAGGGAATGCTCTATACTCGTATTAATTCTAAACTGTAGTTGGTTTCAAAGAGGAAGCGAGAATCCCCAAACCGCAGACGGCCGCACTTAAGCCACCATTATGTCCATTGTGCTCTTAAGTGGAAACCACATAAGCCTTACTCAACAACTCAGTGAATTTGATAAAACAAAACTTGATAATTTTCCATCCCTGCTACCCAATATCTTCAAAGTTGGAACCTTATAAACCGAGGCAGCTCGTCTCAACCGGCTGCAGGCTGGGAATTTGCAAAGGTAAACTTCCAGCGTCACATTATTCTCAGCATATGCTCTGCATTCTGCTGACTCCATTTTACCAAAATTATAAAGGTGAAATCTTGGAAGTAGGTGCCCTATGATGGCCTCAGTTATTATTTAGTTCCTTCTAAAAGTTAAACTAAAAGAAGTTTTTTGGTTCGTCCAACAGCAACACTACATTAAAGTACTTTTATGATATGCCTTGATTTGCTAGTGTTCCAAGATCTGATGTGTTCCTCGACAGTGCATTGCTTCAAGCAAGTCTTGAAGGAACTGAATTTTCTGAGGCTGTTATGGGGTATGATATTCCTATCGGCCTCGAGCGGACCAACTCGTCCGTCTTTTCGTTTCCTTTTAAGTACATATACTTATATTAACGGGTACTCATACCAATTTGAAACAATTTCTTATTGAAAGCCTAATTGTTGTGTACGAGACGCTACGGATAGCCTTAATTGCCGTTTGGTGAATACACCAGAATGTTAATGGATTTGTTGGTTATAGCAAAATACTGCTTAGCACCTTCCATTATAAGAACAATTTCGACCTAAAAGATATCTCGCTATTTCTCATGTTTTCCGTGAAATGGGTTGGCAGAACTTGTTCCATCCAATATTAATTACATCTGATTGCAATTTGAGTAGTTTATGCTTCCATGAAGAACCATTCTTCGTTTTCTTTATATGAAGAACCTTTAGATGGATAAAACTAAAATATTCAAAAGCAGCACGGGCGCTCGCCTGATTGGGGATGTAAAAACGAAACATATTTTTACAAAAATTTACAAGAAATATAATTAAAGCAGCAACTTGATCTACAACAATAACAAGAACCGGGTAAATAACTTTCTGCGTGCAAATCACTAAAGCAAAGGAGGGTAGCAATCGTCAACGGCAGTGCGATTATATACTGAATCCTCCAAAGACTACGTAAATGTCCAGGTGTAGGTGTGTGTGTGTGTGTGTGTGTGTGTGAATTTTGCATTTGTATTTGTTGTGGCTCATTGTAAAATGGCACCTTAATCCAACGTTCTTCGCCGCAAGTAGCGAAACTTTTTCAAAGGCACAACAACAGCGCTAAGCACCCAACAATGGCGCAGCAGCCACAACAGCAACAGCAACAGCAACAAGAACAATAATAATAATAATAATAACAACACTGGACGCGACTGCTGCATTAATCACAAACAACGCCAACAAACACCATTAAAGGAGAAACGAGTCCGTGGAATACAAACAGCCAAGTACAACAACAACAACAGCAACTCAGTAAATTACGAACAAACAATACAACTCTACAAACAACCTAGCGCAGCAGCGCCGCATCATGTGCTGAACACAATGAGCGCGACAGACTGCAGCAGCACGACAGTCAACTGAAAATGGCGTTATGAATCCTACTACATGAACATTTGTAAGAAGGCAGCGACATAACAATGGGCGGCATGTACACAAGACAACACAGCTCTCCATTTTGCATGTACACAATTTCGTTGTGGCCATACTAATACCTTGCACTTCAATGAAATTTTATTATTTGTTCAAAGTGGAATTTTTTATACAAAAAATAAGTAAATATGTAAATTTATTTGCTTTAAATTATCAATTGTTATTACAAATGATATAATGAGCTATTTTATGCTTTTATTTGTAAAATAACGTATTGAAGTTAGCGAGAACGACAACTGTAGGCCTGCAGTCGTGTAGTCGTGCAGCTGTCAAAATAACTGTGTGTATAAGAACGTGTGTATTTGAATATTTGACAGATGTCGCGCTCATTGTGTTCAGCACATCAAGCATCCCACCAAGAGCGTGGCAAGCAACAAACCAAGCATTTATTTGCAGGCCAAAGCCAACCGAGATTTCGAGCACTGCTACAAATTTCTGTTTGATAAACTCTACATGTTTATACTTATGTTCTTTGAACTATTTGTTGCTATACTTTTTTGTACAAAAACGTCGATCAATCACACAATTCAATATTGTAGACTTTTGTTTTTGAAATTTTCGCTTGATTGGGGGTGTTTGGATTGCTCCACTGCATATCGCGACATACACACGATTGTCTGCATATATATGTGTATATAGTATATATGTACTTATATATTTACTATATATACTGCTTACACAAGCTTTTGGCTTGGCTATGCGTTCTTTTTATGTGGCCTTACGAAGAGATTCAATTGCAAATCAAACAACTTTGTCGATTTTAAGCTCTTCCACGCCTTCAAGCAGCCAAATGGTACATCCATTTGTATATAGCAAGCGTGTGTATGTTTTATGTGTGTATGTGGGAGTAAAGTTCACACCTGTACTTTCGTAAACCAAATTGCGCAAATAGAACCGTTTCACAAAGGCTTCGGTGCGAATAAAAGGCACTTTTTTTGGATTACTGCATATGAATATAGGGTTTGTCTTCCCATACTTGTATTAGCAGTATAGCTATACCTATTTTAAACAAAAAAATCTTAATTCTGACTGTCACCGAGCAAAACTAATACAGCTGTGCAAACTGACGTTGAGCAACACCAAAAGCTCCGGCAGGATCGGGAAGGACATCTCCGAGCCGTTCGATACCAAACGAGGCTTCAGACCTCATAACAATCGGGGCATTAATTCTGTTTCCTCCAGGTTGGACATAGAAGCGAAGCATATGGCTCTGGTAGTGAAAGAGGGCAAGACGAAATATGTCCTGCCATCAAACAAACAGTCGTCGCACTCGCGACTTGGCACCCACGTCACTCATTATCCGGGTCTTGCTACAGGGTGCAGAGCCATGGACGATGACAACATCTAGTGAGTCGACGTTACGAGTTTTCGAGAAAAATGTTCTGCGGAAGATGTACGGTACTTTGCGCATTGCCAACGGTGAATACCGCAGTCGTCCGAATGGATGACAACACTCCAGCTCTGAAAATATTCGACGCAGTACCCGCCGAGAGAAGCTGAGGACTCCGTTGGAAAGACCAGATGGAGAAGAAGATATCACTTTGTTAAACCAATTACCATAATTTCCTATTCAACTAACGCTCCTGCAGTTCCTTAGTTAATCTATGAATCAGCCAGGCGGTATTACAATGCTAGAAAAGATTATAAACCGATTTTTAAAGAGATGTTTACAAAAGTGGAAATGATGTAATTCCCAGGGTAAATCTTGGTACTATAAAACCACAAAATCGAAAAACTACAGAAACCTCATATTCTTACATCCATCCAGCGAGCTGTCATTTGATTACGGTAGGGGCAAATCATCACGAAGAAGGTCTCGAAAGATCTCAGTTGTACAACAGAGAAGGTCGATCTTAGTATTATCAAGATGGATCTGAAGACCCTCATGTCTTGGCGAAGCTGAACACATCACAAATTTGGCTAATATCGTTCAGATCGCGGAAGGTATGTCTTACGAGATAACGAGATATTTCAACTTCGTCTGGCGAAAATTGGCCAAGAGAAGAAATGGCTGAATTTTTCACTTTGCATTCCACCATATAACTTTGTCAATTGGCGTTATTAAGTATTTTTAACCGCATCAGATGAATGAACATATGTATTGGTTTTTAACCAATACTTTTCGAACTGCCGGGAAGTCCAAAGAGCCAAAGCTAGAACGCCGGTGGACACCAGAGTACCGACTCTTATCATTTGAGTTTTTGTTTAGTAATCAAGTAAACATTTCGGAACATCAGAATAAGACTACTTAACGTATTTATGAATTGTGTTGGCGCTCACAGAAACATAACAGTTGGTATTGAAAGAACTGATGAGTAAATCAAGGTCCAAACACCACTTAATGATTTCGTAGCAGCGATAATACAATGAGTGTTATAAGCTCTCAGCTAATCTTTCAAAAGATATGTAGCTGTATGTACAAAAGGCAATATGTAGATGTGATCCAGATCAAACAAGATCTCACGAGTTAAACAGCAAGAAGCAAACAGTTTGAAGAGAAGGCTACACAGCCTTGCAATCAAAAGAACATGTTATTTTTCCTTAAGGGCGCATTTATAAAAACGTATCGTACTGTGCCTATTTTGGATATAAGATTTAAGATACATTGAAGAACCGCGATAGGAACGGACGACCACATGGCTGTACAATAAAATGCCACATTGAGGAGGCTTATAAACTCCCGATTTCAAAATTCATAGTTATTTCGATTCCATCTTCTTTCTGTGCTGTTACGTTTTGAGTTTGAGGATACTTTTTATTTTGGGGATTAATTTTTGGGGTTTCGAGCTTGTTCCGTACCGCAACTTGCACTAAATCGGTTAAGACAAGCTCTGGACAGCTAAATAACACTGATTCCGATTTACTAATGATTGTAGAAATTTGGAACGATAAATGGTTAGGTAAATATTACAATTCACTAAGAAGTTTTAGGGTTCCGACATGGCCTAATAATCGATTGCATCCCGATTATATTCATTAACACTCGATTTACGACTGGAAACCACAAAATTTTGCTGGACAGAGATTAAATTGAAATTATAAGAGGGTCCATGGTATAGGCATCATAACCCTTAAAGTAGTTCTTACATAGAATTCCAAAGATAAAAACCAAAACAGGAGAACGTTCTAAATAAAGTAACTCTACAACTGTTCCGTAAACATAAAATTTTCTACAGTATTCATCAAAGCAAACCAACAAAAAAAATCCCGCGCTTATAAAGGTTAAATATTGTCACTTTAAGGTCCTTCAGTACACAATCAAGGGTTACCAGACTTGTATGACGCTTAAAATAAACCCCCACTAACCCTTAAAGCAGATAATCCAGTAATCGGCTATTTATCTTACTTATCCAGTGAGTATAGACAAATACTACAATTTGCCGTGAAGACGACACAACCTCCTACCTATGGTAGAACCAACGCTCACTTATCGACTTATTGAGCGCATACGACGACGACACCTTTACTTACGAAGTACGCCAGCAACGAAATTGCAGAAACTCTGCGAAGTAATTGTCAATAAATCCAGAATTTGTTTCGCGTCCAATATTCAAGTGTCGGCGAGTAATCATTACATTATTGCCGTCGTGCAAATCCAAAATATACGAGTGTTACTTGGAAACGCGAACACATTACTACCGTTAGATATGTATGTATGTATGTATTTAAATATGTATATTGGCGCTCACTTTAGTATGCTCGCTCGCAACGCAAATGTATCCATGGGATACTTAAATTCGCGAATTATCATTAAACGATTTTATTTTGTTTTAATTAGTATTATTTGTATGGTGCTTTTCTAGTTTTTACGCGCACTCGCGCTCTCAATCTAATTTACGCTCCCACCATTTGGGCGCTAAACTGCCGGCAATAAACAACAACAAGAGCACTCGAAGCGCTAAAAAAACACAAAACGCGCACACACACGACTCCAAGCACGACGAACGACTCTCAGCGAAGTAGCTTTGTTGCTTTTGTTTTTATTTTTTATTTTTTGGTTTTTGTTTAAACGGTTTTCTTCTCCGACTGGCGGTTATTGGCTGCAAAATGCGGTAATACGGAAAATTCTAATTTTCTTGCTGCTTACGCGCCGAATTACCGAACAAAACTAAATGTGACATGGCCACGAAGAGCAGGCCCAGCCGAATCGGGAGAACGCAGCAACAGCAACACTCGCATAACCAACAACAACAACGAAAATAATCAAACAGGCTAGCATACATACAGACACATGTAATCAACAACATAAATGGCAATGCAATAGCAACAACAACAACACGGCGTTATTACAAAACAGCCATAACAAGCAACAGCAACAACCTCGGCAACGACACAAGCAACAGCGCTGCCAAAAAGCATCCTAGCCCCGCAAGCCAGCAGTGACTACCAACAACTCGGGCGCAGTCGGCTCCAATACAACAACAAAAGCAATAGCAGCAACATTGGCGGTAGAAAGCACGCCAGCGAGCTAGTCAAAGCAAGCCAATGTGTTCACACACACATGCACATAATGCGCACACCAAATCAACCAGTCATGCGGATACACATATAAACAGCCCACCGCCAGCAACAACAACATTAAGGTGCAAAAAAAAAGCAAAGCAAAAAACTGTTAAAAAGTTGAGGAAATGGCAGCATGGGAACAACTAACAGCAACAAGCTGTGTGGAACGCCGAGCAGCGCAGCTATGAAAGCCAGCGAAAGAAAAATAAGCAGATGCAGAAGGCAGAAAAAGTGGGGGCAGTCGACAGCACGGACTGGAGAGCGCATAACAGCGCGTTGACGACGACGACGGCGACGTCGCGACGGCAGCAAAGACGTTGGTGATGGCGTTGGTGAATGAGAAAGGAATGTCGACGGCGTTTGCGATTTATACGAAAAATGCATGCATGCACATATGACTATGCATGTGTGTGTATGTGTGTGCATGTATGTATGCATGCAGTATGTAAGTAGTGCATGATTTCTGCAAATACCAAAATAAACAAAAAGCGTGACAATAATGTACAATACTCAGAAATGGCGTTGTATAAATAATCTTTGTCACATGTGTGAGTGTGTGCATGTAGGTGCGCGGGTGTGTGTGTGTGTGTGTGTGGTCAACTCAAATCATGCGAATGTGCACATTTGTCCAATCAACGGACAAGTTCAGCGGTTCAGAAGCAGCAAATAATAGGGTTACAATATGATGAATGTCTTTTAGTCAGAAAGCAGAAGAAGTTCCTAAAATATTCATATGTATATTTAATTAATTTATGAAACTTTAGAATGACTGGTAACACTGTAAAAAAGTGACACAAAAAATAGAAATAAACAATAAAAAACCTTCAAAAATGCAAAAGCTTTCTTAAAAGGACTTGATTTCGATCGTTCAGTACGACAGCTAAATGTTATAGTGGTCCGATGTGAACAATTTTTTTGGAGATTGTACCACTGCTTTGGCTAATAACCTGTACCAAATTTTGTGATGATATCTGGTCAAACAAAAAATTTTTCCATATAAGGATATAATTTTAATGGTTTAGTTTCTATGGCAGCTACTTATATGCTATAGTGATCCGATCTGAACGATGTCTTCAGAAATTGCTTTACTGCTTTCGGCAATAACCCATGCCAAATTTCGTAAAGAGATTTCATGGAACAAAAAAGTTTTCCATACAAGTATTTGATTCCGATCGTTCATTTTGTATGGCAGCTATATGCTATAGTGTTCTGATATTGTCGGTTCCGACAAATAAGCAGCTTCTTGAGAGAAAAAAACATGTACGAAATTTCAGATCGTTATCTCCAAAACTGAGAGGCTGAAACGACTCAACTCCATATATTATAAAGACGTCCGATTAAATTCACTTGCTCACGAGAAAGGCGGTGTGACCCGGGGAGTTGTCGTGGTGCAACTTCCAATCGGCTATGATGTCTTGTCGGATCTGATTGACCCTTCGTTTAAGTCTCTTGAGGATCACCACGTATAACTTGGTGTTGACGGTTTGTCCTGTAGGAACAAATTCATGGTGGACGATGCCTTTGATGCCAAAAAAGACAATGAGCATCGTTTTCAATTTGGATTTACTCACTCATCAGTTGCTAGGTCCATGAGGAGTAGTCTTCCATTAGGATACCTGCGCTTGACTCGAATTTTAACAGACTCTGCGGCCTCACTGACGATACCTCCTCCATTGAATCATACTGCAGGGACCTCAGATACTTATAGCGTAGTTTTACCAATGCGGCACAAGTGCACAAGAGATGCTCCATTGTTTCCCTTGTACCTTGCTTTAGACATTGCTCATCAAAATTGCTATAACTTTTTCGCCGTTTCGGTATTAACCGATTCACGGTTGAAATTGACGGCGGGTTTCCAAAACCGCATCAATCAGTCATAAGTTTAATTTACAGGTAAGTTGGACTCTTATGATTGGCTTATGATTGAGGTGGTATTTACTTTAATGGAAGCAACTAAAATGTCCTTAGAATTGCGATAGTCCGTTTAATCTTAAATTATTTATTCAAATTGAGAAAATGTCAACAAATTTGAATGTGTGTTTAAAATGGCTTTTGTGTCCTTTCACTCAACCTCAAAAAATCCTGTTAATAGCAATATAATGCTGAACTCAGAAAAAACACTTCACTAAGTTTACAAAAACCGTGGTACCACCCTCTCTGAACCGGAATAAATATCCCAGTTTGAGTCGTTGTATTACTTTGTTATTCTAACGAATATTTTTCCACCACACTCCCTTCTGTACAAAGGAAAAAGAGATCAAATCACATCCTCACGGCCTTCATATGAACCCAACCATCTAGGACTTCAACATTACAACAATAACTAATATCACCAGCGAAAGGGAAATGAATGAACTCATCTGACATATGAGAGAGTGCGAGTGCAAATAAATTTATGCTCAGAATTTGAGAGAAAACGAAACACAGTGCGACCACAACAAGTTAAAGGGACAACGCCGATTAAAGTGATGGCTGAGCATGAGCGCCGCAGTGACGAAGGGCGGAAGTGCATATGTACACACGTAAACTAATAATAAAATAAATGCAACAAATAACAATGGGAATGCCAGAAAATGGAACACATGAGATGGCAAAGAAGACGAATGCGCCGTAGAAGAGACGGAAGAAGGCGAAGAAGAAGACAGACTACCGTAAAACGAAGCCTAGAAGGAAAAGAACTCCAAAAGCTTGAGCAATGAAGCACGATGGGAGTGCGTCCGTGGATAAGATAGAAAGAGGGGGGAGTGTTGTTGTGACAGTTGGCAGAACGCAAAAGACAGTCGGGCATAAGAACTACAACAAGAATTGCAACAACTTTGCGCTGGTTTTTGTATGTGTGGCAGCTTAAGCACGCGGCCAACAAAGGCAGCGGCAACAACAATAGCAAACGTAACAACAACAATGTCAGACAATATGAACAATTGTATGTGGAATATGCGAGGCACAAAACACCTACAGCTACAACAGCAACGATAACCATAGCAAAAATAACAACGATGACAATAAAAACAACAGCAACAAGAGCTACACATACCAGTGTAAAATTTGTTGAATTTTCGACAACAACGACAGCAACAACAACTTGGAGTACACCCGTTCACGGCGATGGCAATGACGACGACGACACCGAAGCCGATGATGATGATAATGCCGTTGTTGATGATGATACCCGTACAGCTTGTGCAACGGTTGCGGTGAGGAGCACACGAGCAAAGCAAAATGCAGAGTAGCGGCGCAGGACAATGCAATCAAATAACGGCAGAGGTGAGCCAAACGTCATGGCATAGCGTCGCTGAGTTGGTGGCATGTGCAAAAGCAGCGTGCAACACAAGGAAATCGGTATTGGCAATGCGAGTGTGGCGAGTGCCTTGTGGCGAGCAATTGCAGCCCAACTGTTCGTTGTGGCGGTCGGGCGACTGGAGTACGTGTGGAGTTCACTGAAGTAGAACAGGAGTAGAATGAAGTGCAGCGATGAGTAAACGAGTGCAACAATAATGCGGCGGCGTCGGTGGTGGTGGTGGACAAGTGTGGTGGCATGCTTTGCCGTAGTCGAATTCGTGTGGCGTCGCAGGAAGGCGACAATGCAGAATGATGGCGACGGTGTGCGTTGCACGATGGGCTAATGGGAGGATGGGTGCTGGTGGTGGCGGAGTGATGTGATGTAGTTTAGTAATCAGCAGCAGGAAATGAAGATGCGCTTCATACCAAAACACACACATATACATGTGTAGCGGATCGTGCGGGCGCTACGCTTGGCAGTGACAACGTTGAAGTGAACTGTGGTTGACTTACATACAAACAAAAGTAAATATTGGAGGTGAACTACAACGACTACAAATGCGGCAACGGCAAAGTACTAGCAACAACTTACGAATATAATGGGGCAAGTGGCAAGCAAATGTGCCATGAACCCGATGCCAACGCCAAGCAAAATAGAACAAAATGCGGCGGTGGCGGAGCAGCAACAACAATGGCAAAGAATTCATACACCACACTCACACGCTGGTTACAAGAAATAAAAAATAACAACAACAACATCACACCACACTTACACGCTGGCTACAAGAAATATAAAAATAACAACAACAACAACAATACGTATTACCAGTTGTCGCACTATTGGCACAAAATAAATTGATACACAATTTTCCGAAAAAACGTTTTTCACCCACAAATTTGGTGCAAGTGCAACGAAGTAGTAAAGAACGAGAAGAATTACAAAGTAAGGGTAATAATGAGAGTTTTGGAGATGAGGGGAGCAGGGGAACATAAGAGTACATATGTTGTATTTTTGTTTTTAATACTAGACAATGCCAGTTAATAATACCATATACATACATACAAAACTATGAAGCTCCATGTGTTCCGGTGCAATGAACACCAATAATGAAAAGGAGAGTTTTGGTGGGACATTTTAGAAGTCTTAGTTTTCGGAACAGAGAAGATCGAGGATTTAAAAACCACCCAAACAAAATCTAAAATCGTGGAAAAGTGTCTTTTAAAACACATAAAACAGCTTTTTTAAATACATATATGTACTTGCTTAAAAGTCTAACGGTATCAAAACGCAGCACCCAAACAACAATACTAAAAGTTACCGATCTAAACGGAATTAGATATCCGAAAACACAGCCCTTGACCGGATAAAATTCGGGTAAATTCCGGTAACGTAGAACCGGCTGTTGTGGGAATCACCACCGGCATGAGTAAGCTTAGGACTACTGTCAAGGCTTTGTCTAATCCGAAGACACATGAAGACCGATTTGAAATCCAATTCAATGGTCATGCCTCTTCGGATCTGAAGAAATGCGCGAGCTATTTTAGCCGCCAATTTACTACACTTTTTGGTAGACAAAGGCAGTTGATGTGTTGCCCGACGTCCGCCCAAAATTCCAAAAGACTGCGCATCACTTACTTTCACCGCTTACGAGGTTCAGATTGTCATCAACCAGTTAAAATCGTCCAAATCTATTGGCCCTGATG
Source organism: Bactrocera tryoni (assembly GCF_016617805.1). Taxonomy (NCBI): domain Eukaryota; kingdom Metazoa; phylum Arthropoda; class Insecta; order Diptera; family Tephritidae; genus Bactrocera; species Bactrocera tryoni. The sequence goes on from NC_052501.1 coordinate 43,942,211, forward strand.
GAATTAACATGTTGATGCTAAATCACCCAGGCTCGACGGGAGTAAACTACCTCACCAAGGTTCTCAACCTATCGCTGACCATTCTTCAAATACCCGATATGCGGCAAATCGGAAGAGTGGTCCCACTACTGAAACCCGGGAATCCCGATAACTCTCCTCTCCCCAGTAGTGAAGATACTTGAGGCCTAGCTACTCTCAACCTTCACGCACCACCTGAGACTAGCAAACCACCAGCATAGCTTCGGAAAAGTGTACAGCACCACCACAACACTTGGCGTCATACGATCCTCCTACCGTACAACTTGTCAAAAGCCTTTGACACAGTCAATCACACAACGCTAATTGAGACATCGAAAAATCTACGCCCCCTCTAGGACTGAAGAAGTGGACTGTGTACTACCTCAGCGGTCGTCAATCATCCATTCTATTTCGAGGTAAAAACTCTACATTAAGAAGAATTAAACAGAGGGTTCCGCAGTGAAATCGATGTCATGTGCTCAAACGTAAACGGTTATCTCTCCGATCTCGCTGAACGGAACCTAACACTCCCCTCCACTAAATCCATAGCGACCACATTCACAAACTGGACAAAGCAGTACAGACTTGCCCTTAATATTGCAGTCGATGGGGTTAAAATTCTGACTGTCAATAACCTTAAGCTTTTTTGCGTAGCATCTGACAACCTGTGTTCCTTCACTCCTAATGCGACCGCGATTATTGTCAAAGAAACGTTGTTGACAACATGCATGGCAATCGTCAGGCCAGTGGACGCATTGCAGACGACGAGCAACGAGTTTCCGCGAGAATCGAGAGTGACCCTTGCCCAGCTTCGTTCTGAATACTGTAGCAGATTAAAGTCCTACTTATTCCAAATCAACCCTTACATATCAAACATATGTCCAGCGTGCAATGAATCATCGCAAGACACTAACCACCTCTTTGAATGCCCTCCTAACCCTACACATGTGACACCTGTTACTAGCAAAAGTGATGTGGGATTAATAGTGAAATTGCCATTTTGACTCTTTTAGAAGTTTGGACTTTGTAATCCACTTGTTCTAGTCGTTGTAAAACTGCCTCAACAAAATTAAATAGCTTCCGCGGGAATTCTGTGTAAAGAACTGTAGTCAGTTTCCAGAAAACCCTACAATTCAACATCAACAGATAAGTTAATTGTTGAGAGAGAAACCGTGAGGGTATAAATCTTGATTTTCAGTAGTAACAGTGTTATCGAGAAAATTTAGCAACTCTATTGCTTATAAGCCAAGAATTGCCCACGTTGTGTGATCAAATGTGAAGAAGAAAAAGCTTTGAGTATTCCGAAAAATTCTTAGCATTTGGTGACATCACATCAAACAAACATTCTTCACTTGATGAGGTAGTGAGTCTTTTTTTACATTTTATCCACAGAGAGGTCTTATCAAAGTCATCAAAATAATAACGTATGAGTGTTCAGAGCGAAAAAAAGACTCGGGTCTTATTAGCTTGGTGGCCATAGCTTCTTTCGCTAGAAGGTCGGCAAGTTTGTTGTCTTTAATACCTTTATGTCTAGGGATCCATGCTAATGATATATTACTATTCATGGCAACCCTGTTGAAGATTATTAATGCACTTCAGTACTATTATTGATTTGATTTGAACGGACGAAATTGTCTGAACAGCCGTTTGACTATCACTGAGAATGACGATATCTCCACGATAGTTTTCCTCAGCTTAAAAAATGCTTGGAAAACTGTCCTTGGACACCGACAGGGCCGCCCATGTTGTTTCAACCAGCACTTGTTGGTATTTCTCTATAGTTCAATACAAATATGTAATCATCTTCGCTGCTTTAACAACGAAAGTGTCTACAAATCAAACCCATAAATTGTTTCACTTTTTGTTCATTCCTGTCAAGAGCTAAAAAACATAAGTTCCACAATGCACCCTTACTTCACTCAATGAATTGCGAGCAAATTTTCGCATTGTCCAAACTTTTCCATTTCTTGTAAATACTTATCTGCATCGAGAAAACACACAAAAAGACACAAAGTAATATAAAGGTGTACACAAAATTGCTATAAAATAAAAAAGACAACAGAACCTGAAAAATGTAAAGTAGAATTGAAGCTAACAACCACAAAGAGAATCGTTGAGTGGGCGGTTGCCAAGGACTTTGGGTAGCAGTTGTCCCAGCGAAAAGCAGCAAAGAATAAAGAAGAACACGAAATGTATATGTTATGCTCAGGCAACCTGTTCGTAAATGCTGGAGACTACATACAATAAATGGATTTGGGTTGAGCGAAAGGGAAAAGGTCAGCACGACCAATAAGTAAACACACGAAGTGGAATGAAATATGCAAAAATTTATGGCCAGAAACAGACAGTAGGACATTGGCATCAACACTTTGAGGGGCACAATGGAGAGTAGTTGCTAAAGAAGTAAATAAGAAACTTTATTAATCTAATAATACAACTTGTCTATAGTTCATCCCAAAATAATCGCAATTTTCAGATACGCTTTCTTAATTCACTTTCATTTTATTGAAACCAGCGCTATTTCTACATACAAAGACAACTTCTTTGTGTTACATTCAGTTGGAAATACTCAGCAATATTTAACGGTAATTTTCTTTTCTACAAATATCGTTTATTTTAAGGAAATCATAAACATTTCAGAGACTTAAACTATTCAACTAGTGCCGTAACTAATATCGCAGGAAACTCTAAACTTCTGATTTGTTAAAATGACTAGAAGATAGATGATGGAACAAAATTCACCCTCCTACTGGACAAAGCTGCTCGATTCTGGGCGACTACTTACTTAAGACGGTCTAATTGTTGACAGCACAGAGTCATAATAAAGTTTGACTGCAGGGGAATAGCATATAGAAGATGATGCCTTGTCAATTCCAAAAAAACACACAATTCAAAATAGTCCTGATCTCATTACTTTTGCGGCCCGATGATACCAAAAGTTCCGTCAGGATCGATAAGGTCGTCTCCAAGCCGTGCGATAGCAAGCGAAGTTTCAGACATACCGCCTCCCTATCATGTGACTTCTTCAATCTATTGCTGTAGAAAATAATACGAGCTGCAGAGCTGAAAAGAGAAGGTACAATCTTCTATAATAGTGTACCGCTGCTGGCGTACCTCGATGATACTGATTCTGCTTTCTCCAGACTGGATAACGAAGCAACGCGAATGGGTCTGGTAGTGAACTAGGACTATATCAATTGAGAAGTAAAGTCCTCTCTCTACGAACAAAGACCAAATTCTACAATTCACCTATCAGCCCTGTTCTGCTATATGGTGCAGAGGCATGGACAATGATAACATCTGATGAGTCAACGTTAAAAGTTTTCGAGTACCGCATTCGATGCAACGATGAGCTGTACAACATATACGACGACACTGACATACATACTTGTAGTTCAGCGAATTAAGAGACGCTGGATGAAAACGCACCAGCTCTGAGAGTATTCTATGCAGTATACGCCGGGGGAAAAATAGAAAAAGGAAGAACTCCACACCGTTGGAAAGATCAGGTGGAGAAATACCTGGCTACACTTGGAATCTCCTATTGGCTCCAAACAGCAAAAAGGAAAAACAACTGGCGCGCTGTTGTAAACTCGGTTATAACCGCATAACCGGTGTCTACGCCAATAAAAAAGAAGGACCATCTGCTTCAGAAATGGTTCGGTTTTGTTGCGATGCAGCAGCGATTCGCAGATGAAAATGCGGACCATGAGGTCATGTGGCACGTCAAGATCCTTTTTATATCCAGCCTTATTTTGTCTATGAATGTGGTCATTTTTGAAGAGTGCTCTAATAGTGAAGCATTAACAAAACTTGCTTACTTGGGTAAGAAATTTTATCTAAAAACGTACAGCATAACCCGATGGCTTTTATACAACGCAAGATAGTTGTATAATAATAGTGTATAATAGTTACAAAGCCATCTATTGGAAATACATATAACGTAGTTCTTTACACTAGACTTAATATAGAAACTAATCCCGGCTGAGCCCTATAAAGATTGCGTTTAGCAGTGAGTCATAGTCGAAACTTATGCAAGTACAAGAGAGCCTGTTACCTTAAGTTATATGTATATGAATATATTTCATCATAAGTTTGGAGAAAAAGTTATTAAATTTACAGTAACCTTTTCATCACAGCATTATACTTTTTAAAATACACCTCAGATATAATATATATATGTATATATATATAAAGGATATAACATACCATTTTGTTATCAAAATCTAAAGTCCCTTATAATCGAATTGTAAATAAACAAGTATTCTGGATAAACAGTACCTGAAAAGAGAAAAATAAAGTTATTTTAAAACACTGGTAACGATTTTTGGTTTAATATTTCATATATGAACTTATGGAACACAAATAATACAGCAGCTATGACTTCTAATAATGTACGAGTATAAATTTCGATTGAAATAAACAAGTTGTATCAATAAATCGAAATTCAACAGCTAAATTGAAAATGCTTAATGGTAAATAGACTAAGTAAGAAGTGTAGGAAAAACTAAAGGGTTAGCAAGCTCATTAAAACAAACCGACCTCATCAACTGGATGCTTCATTGTTAAATAGGTCTGTGAGACGTTTGAAGGGCCTTTTGGTATATCATGAATCTTTGATGAGCACGAAGCAAGAGCTTGCTGAATCGAAAGTGGAGATTAAACAGAGTTCACACGAAAGAACTTCGAGAAGTAGCGGTTATATCCACTTGCAAATCAAAAAAAATTATGTTTTGTTTTTTTTTAATAAAATTTTGTAAATAGTAAATAGATGGATAAAAAAAATTTACATTTACAAAAAAAATTAATTTTTAATAAGTGGGGAATAACTTTTAACAATTTTAGATTCTCTTCATCTCCTAGTCGATCTCTAGGAAAACCTTCGAAACAGGTGCTTGTCGGTGGAGGAAATTTTGCTGCTTAAAATTATCAAAGCTCCAAAACCAAAAAAAAAATATAATTTTTAACTTATAACAATAATTAAAATTTTCTTAAATTGGGGCTTCCAAAAAAAGTAAATTTTTATGGCGAAATTTATACTTCAGTTTGACTTAAAGAATATTTTCGAAAACCTTATTCCTTCGATCATTGCTTGGTAAATGTATCCAAGAAGGTCGCGTGAAAATTTCAAGTCGATCGGTCTAACTGTTCCGTAAAAATATTCCTCAGACTCTGAAAACAGCTTTTCGAAAAACGATTTCAAAGATTACTAAGCCGATTACTATAATTTAAAGAACTCATACAAATACACTCCTAGCTCCGAAATTATATTCGAGATTAAAATATTTGTACATTCCAGGCGTAGGTCGACAAATTCATCGAAGAGTCATACTATGGTATCTTTTACAACAGACACTTTCCTGGGCCAATGTTAGGTCTCCGCGACAATTAGCTCTCTTTGCCCGAAATAGGGTTGTATATAACCACCGAAAGGTGAATTTTTAATTTATACTACGCTTGTTTTTCGAATTGGTAAATTTTTTTCTGCAGGTTGGTAGTACTGTTAGTGACATCTATGCTAAAGTTCACGTCAAAATATTCATTAGTATTTAAGATACGCGTCGTTTTGTGAGGCTCTAAAAGTGATTTCTTCGATTTTTGATATGTCTGAATTTATTGATGGCCATCACGACTGAGGATTTGTCTAAGAGTTATGATGACCGGAAAATTCGTTGGCAGTGGGAGAGGATTACTTTGAAGGAGATGAAATGGACAGAATTCACCTTTCATTTTGATCACACTAGTAAGGCCTCCAAAACAAACTAACGCTTTCGTCACCAAAAAGTGGTCATCTTCTATAATCATGCAAAGATATTCCAAAATCGAAGATTTTTCAAATTTGAGGTTATAAACGCATTAACAGTAGAGAAGCGCCATATAGAGAAACTAGAGCAGCAATTTTTAATTGTGTTGCAGCAACCTTTATCTTAAAAAAAACCACAACAACAACCGCAATGGTCGAAGCCTTAACTGCAATGTCATTTAACAACGAAAACAGCAATAAAAAAAAGCGATGCACTCAGTTAAAGCTACAAAAACAACACCGTTGGTATGAACCGAAGAGCTTGGAGTGTTTGAAACACCTAACAGCAACAACAATGAGTGCAAAATAGTCACAATGCTGCCGACAGCAGAACTGGCATTAAGGCAAATAACAGCAACGAGGCAGTTGCCACATAGTGTAGGCACTCGTGTGTGTATCTGTGTGCATGAGTGCATGCCGAGGATGAGTTGTGTCCATAGCAAGAATAAGCAATAAAAACAACAAGCACTATAAACGCAGCAATAACCGCCTTAATGGCAGTAAGGTCTGCCAACTGTAGCAGCAGCAGCAACAACAACCAGTAATCAGTGACAGCAACAAAAACAGCAAGAACAACTATAAAGTAGCAACAGAGCAGGCGGATGCAGTTAGAAAAACAATGACCTGACGGACCAGCACACCTTCATACACCATAACAAATCTCCGATGAGGCTCATGCACTTTGAAACCGTTACACTATATATAGTATAGTTTTCATGCAAAAATTTCATAAAAATCCGTAAAAATTCCGGAGCAATTTTCTAAATTATTTATTTTGTGGTCCGTTTCCATGTAAATTTTTACAAATGTTTGATTGAATTTTCAAATCTGAGCTACTTCTGCAAGTGGAGAATCCCGTTTCATAGCACAAGTTCTGATATCAAACTCATAGCTAGAAGCTAGCATATCTTTAAGAGAGAGGAAAATACTCAGACACATGAGATTTAAATTTCTCGTATAAGATTACTTTGATTCATCTGTTTTATTATAGACCATTTCTAATGTTTCTATCAAATATGTATCAGTTTCGGATAGCTATTAGTTTAGTTCTGAGTTCTGAGCTAAAAATATGATGAGCACCTTGTTGGTAATTATTTGACTTACCGGTAGCGATCTCATTTAAAAAAACATAAGGACAAACTAATAGCTTTTTCCCATACAACATTTCCAATTTCCTGTAGATTACAATATTGACTGCTGCGGAAGGCATCCTGACAAAGCCGGCTGCAGGCTCAACATTCACAAAACTAATATATTTAATTATTATACCCTGAACAGGGTATATTAAGTTTGTCAAGAAGTTTGTAACACCCAGAAGGAATCGTCGGAGACCCTATAAAGTATATATATAAAGGATCAGTATGTCGAGCTGAGTCGATTTAGCCATGTCCGTCTGTCTGTCTGTATATAGTATACGAAGTAGTCCCTCAGTTTTTAAGATATCGTTTTGAAATTTTGCAAACGGCATTTTCTCTTCAAGAAGCTGCTCATTTGTCGACCACTATAACATATAGCTGTCATACAAACTGAACGATCGGAATCAAATGCTTGTATGGACCACTTTCACATTTGACAAGATATATTCACGAAATTTGGTATATATTATTTTCTAAAGCAACAATGTAATATCCGAAGAATTGTTCAGATCGGTTAACTATAGCATATAGCTGCCATACAAACAGAACGATCGGAATCAAGTTCTTGTATGGACAACTTTCGCATTTGACAAAATATATTCACGAAATTTGGTATATATTATTTCCTAAAGCAACAATGTAATCTCCGAAGAAATTGATCAGATCCGTTAACTATAGCATATAGCTTCCATACAAACTTAACACATAGTTACTTACAGAAATGCACCTGTGAAGGGTATTTAGCTTCGGTGCAACCGAAGTTAACGTTTTTTCTTATTATATATTACCTATATTCTACTTTATTTGAGGGTGAGATCTTAAAGCTAAGTGCCCTGAAACAACCCCCACCAAAAAAATAAACTACCTCTTTGTTATCAGCAAAGATTTTTGGTCTGTCCACCATCCACACTACTATAAAGTAATTTTGTGGTGCGCCATTTATTGATGGTGTTCTTTTAAAATAAATTTTTTCTAGCTGTTTCAACCAATTTATGGGGATGGCGTTTCCGACCGCAGTCCGACACTAAATTAGTTCCAGCAATGTTTGAGCAAGTTATGGGGGTTGCGTTTTTCGCCGCTGCAGAGCCGATTAACCCGTCACTTCCATATTTCCTTCTATGCCTATACGGCTGGGTACCCGTATGCAGCTTAACGAGTTTTCCAATAAAAATCTATTAATTTAATTAATAGTATTGTAGTCACGTAGTTGTAATTGAATTTCGGGATTGTCAAAGAACAAAGACACATCCTGGTCTTGTGCTGGCTTCGCAGTTTGACTCATCCAGACATTGAGGAAGCGACCCTTAGACTGAGATCGCTGCTAACGCCGCTTGACATATTCCTTTTGTAAAAGCGATGATGGTTGTTTTTAACGAGTTAACGTTTAACACGATCGTATTATACATCTTGTAGATAGGCTTAAACGCTGTTGAATTATGTCACAGAGAGTATTCTCAAATTTGCCCCTTGCCATCATAACAATGTCGTTTGCGTATTCTTGACACCGAATCTCATTGATTGTAAGTAGCTCAAGGAGCTCACCTACTACGAGGCTCCATAGTAGGAGGGATAGAACTCCACCATACTACTCTCGTAGTATCAAAACGAATCTTGCTGACCCCCACAATAGTTTCAGCAAACCTCGTACGTAGTACAGTCTCTATCCATCTGCCACATTCCTTTTCTCCAGTGCCCTAATAAAACATTCGTGGGACGCAATGTCAAAAGCGTCTTTGATGCCTAGGAAGGCCGACGACTTCCTTATTCTTCTCATTGTTTTACTTCTCGGAAAGCTTCCTTTGAAGGATAAAGCCCAAGTTCTTCGCCCTGTCATCTCTCTGCCCTGAGATCATCTGGATTCTTGTAAGAGTATAGGTAACTTAACCATAAACTTTTCGTATTTATGGGTTATGTAAACTTTTTATAATATAGTTTCCCGTCTGCCATAACAACCCTACTATAATAAAGAGCAATTGTGCGATTCACAAAGTCTCAAGCGATTATTTCGCGGCATTCAAGTCGCCCGTCAGCCTGTCCAACTCGCTACAGGGCTGACACATTGGATTCGAGGTCATCAACAGTTTATGCTAGCACATAGTTAGCGAAGAAGCATAAGCGGCAACAACAATAACGTGAAAAATTAAAAAAAAGGATTGAATGCACTCGTTAAAAACGAACGCAAACGAACTGACACACACACACACACATTTATGTAGCTTGCTGAAGGGCCGAAATAATGCATATGCGCTTATGAGAGAACGATATGCATGTTCTTATGTGCGTGCGTGTATGTGTGTTTAGTGCTGCCTGCAACTTATGAAGTGGCATAAACAGTGTGGCAACATTGGAGTGGACAATTGAGGCGATGGAAGCGGATAAAATAAATAAATGAAGGTGCCCACATTGCACAAGTGGGAAATGACTGCGCCGTAGCTGGCGTAATTGCAACAACAACAACGACAACAACAAAATAAATTGCGATTTTATTTTAGCAACACGAACAACTTTTGTGCACATACTTAGTATACACTCGTACAAAGAAGCAAAAACAAGAACAACGCCAATGAGGAGCAGCATAAAATGGGCGACAGAAATATCAAATATTATACAAAATGCAGCAGTCGCAATGGGCAACAACAACAACCCGCACAACGATAGCTGTATGCGGCCAGCAGCAACATTCGAGTGTGCAAATGTGTGTGTGTAATGGCCATATTGCCAACTTATGTGGGCGTCCGCTGGTCGTCTGCAGCAGCTGCAGCCGTGCAAACCGGAAATAACGGTTGAAAAATATGAGAAAAGCAATTAAAAGAAAGAGAAGCAATTAGACAAAAGAAGAGTACACGTAATAGTCCGTAGAGAAGAGTATACGAAAGCGGGGTGGAAATGAAAAAATATAATAAAATTAATTAACGCCATAAAGTAGAGGGCTAACGACAACAACTAATGCTTACAGCAATAACAGTATAGATGTCGATAACAATGATTAATAAAAGTATAAAAAGAAAATAATATAATACCCTACAAAAACAAATTTCACTTGATTTTGATCATTCAGTTTCTATGGGAGATATGCCTAAAAAAAATTTTGAGGACTGTAGGGTTACATAGGATAATAATTTCTGCTAAATTTCGGGACATACAAGAACTTGATTTTCATATCGATACCTCAAAATCTGAGGTACTAATAAGCGTATATACAGGCAGACGGGAATAAGTCCATTATCAGTCAAATTAATATCGTTTCGTGCGATAACTTCTTGCCATGATGAAAGTAATTTCATAATGTCGCTCTCATAGAAATCCTTGTCCTTACTGGGACAATGGATTATTACAAATTTTAATAAAACTCATTCTTCATAGAAAGCACAACTAATAATCACTTTTTGGCTATAAAATGGATGCATTACAACCTCCCAACTAACTTCCCAGAGCTTCCGGTGAGTCATTATCGATGGTCATTTGTTATCGTTGTCCTGATGGAATACAATAACTCTCCTTTTCTCCACTTTTGAAAGTTGCTGCCTGTTGTTAACAGTATAGGTCTGAATGAAGAGTTTGGCTGTAGCGGTGCAGCTGATAGTATGATGATTTCCAGACAAACCCTCCAAACACCTTGCGAAACCTTCTTGACCGTCAGTCATAGAGGTTGCACCGTTTGCGCCGACTAACCATGATTCGACTACGGGCATTTGCGCTTGTGATTGACCCACTTTTCATCAGTAGTAATAATCCGCTTCCAAAATTGATCCATTTTGTTGTGATTCCGTAGCGACTCGCAGTTGAAAATTTGAGAAATCGTGGCGTGTAGACAATTTAATTTGCAAAATATTATAAAAATGAGTGAATATAATTTTCGGTCGAAAATTTACTAAACTGGAACGTCAAGCTCTCAAATTCTGGGTGCAAAACTGCCATCAAATAAACAAGTGTTATCAGTTTTTTTTCATTATCATAACATAGTGAAATTATCAATTCGTAAGAGTGCTAGATTGACTATAAAAGAAGTGTCCGTATTTTGGGAAAAAGCAAGAATTCCAATAAGAGACGAAAAACACTGCATTGACAAGTTGGAAAATATGCATAGAGAATGGCAAGCTATAGGAAAAAGTAAAAATCGGTCTAGTGAAAAGCAAAAACAAAAAGTAAAGCAATTTAGTGAAATGTTAGATGATTTATTTGATATTGTTCATGCTAATGCATTACAACTAATTAAAATTGACACCGACAAAAAGTTTTCGATAAATCAACGAAAAAAGGGGCGACCAGGATGTTTTGGTGTTGGTGATACCAAAACTGCCCAGAAAGAGAAAAGAAAGGCAGCGATTTTAGAAGAACAAATGAGAAGAGAGATACGAGTGGTAGACAATATGGAAAACGAAATTGAGGCAATTAACACAGAAGGTATGTATTTGAATGGTGTGTCATTTATGTATTTGTAGCAGGAGAATTGTCTTCAGACAGTGATGATGTGCATACAAGTTTGGAAAGTGAGATGGAAGAAGATTCTCATCCATCATGCTCCACTTCCATCAAAAATCGAGGAATGAAGTACGTCTTTACTGAAAGAGTCGAATCTGCCCTAGATAAATGCAAAATTAGTGATCGTTCAGCAATGCATATTGTCTACTGCACTAGGACATAATACAAATGAACTCATAATAAACCGTACCTCATTGCAGCGCCAAAGGCATTTAAATCGGTTAAAAAAATCAGAAAACAACAAAGAAAACCTCAAGGTAAGTCGTGTACGGATTAGATCATTGAATCGCGGTATTCGGGTAATAAAACTCTCAAACAAATTTTCTTACATATGTACATATATCCCTTGAAATTTTTTATTTAAAAAAATATACATTACATCTATATTGCACTTGAATGAACAAATTTTGAATAGTACATTTTTTAAATAGATACACTGTGGCACTTTGCATTTTGATGGAAAACTCCTTCCGGAAATAACAGGTCGAGAAAAGGTGGAACGACTTCCATTTGTTGTTACTGACAGGAATAGCGAACACTTAATAGTGGCTCCAAAACTATATGCTGCAACGGGCTCAGAAATAGCTGATACACTGTACGAACTGATATTTGAATGGGACTTGAAGGATCATATTGTGGCCTGTTGTTTTGATACGACATCGACTAACACGGGCGTAATAAAAGGAGCTGCAACGTTGTTAGAAAAAAACTTGAGCGAAAGCTTTTGTATCTACCTTGTCGGCATCATATATGTATATGAAATATTGCTGAGAGGGGTTTTCGAGTGTTACGTCCAATTGTTTCGCCGGTTTCAAGAGAATTGGGAAAATATTGATAAAAACAATTTTAAAGACTTGCTACAAAACAATGAATTAAAATTACGTTTGAATGATAACGTAGATACTATTTTAAATTTTTGTAAGGAAGGGATGAAAAAGAAAATAGTTAGAGATGACTATAGGGAATTATTGGAATTGACGTCTATATGTCTAGGAGCAAATAACGGCATAAAATTTCGTGTACCAGGTCCCGCTCATCATGCGCGGTGGATGTCTAAGGCATTATATTGCTTAAAGATCTATTTATTTCGTGAACAGTTCAAACTAACGGAATATGAAGAGAATTCGTTAGCAAGTATATGCGCATTTATTATAAAATTCTACGTTAAGCTTTGGTTTAACTGCACCAATCCGTCTAAAGCACCTCTTCAAGACTTATCTTTTATTAAAGAAATTCACGAGTATAGAAATGTTAATAAAAAAATCTCTGAAATTGCAATAAAATAATTTTGTAAACACCTCTGGTACCTGTCTAAAGAATGTATTGCATTGACATTATTCGACGATGACGTTTCTTTTGCCATGAAACAAAATATTGTGGAAAAAATTAAAAACATCGACAACTGCGACAAGGAAACGGAAAATTTAAAGAGGGTACACGTAAGATCCAGTGAAATCAATGAATTTATAAGAAAAGAACTACATGATTTTGTAACAGCAAATACAATTGATTTTTTGGACGTTTTGGGATTTCACCTCAATTTCTGCAGGTAGATCCACCTTATTGGAGGGATACGGAAACCTATCAAAAAGATAAGGATATTGTTATAAATATAAAAGTGGTTAACGACACAGCAGAACGTGGAGTAAAACTTATGAAAGAATATAATAGAATACTAACAAATGACGAACAAGAAAAACAATATTTATTACAAGTTGTAACTGATTATAAAAAACAATTTGATTCACATAATAAATCATCTTTAATTAGATCATAAGAAATAATATTATATTTTTTATTATTACAAGTTAAATTACATTTCGCACATAACAAATGAAGTAGGGTAGACTAAATTTAAGAAAATGTAAAAATTCGTAATTTTCAGGATTTCAAGCTTCTTGCGCAACCTCTAAATCTTTTTTGATTGACCTAAAACTTTGTATATACTAGTTTTTTGGCTATTCTCATATTTTTAGGGGGTGCGATCGAGAATCGGAATACTTTGGAAAATAAGGGCCACTCCAATGTACATAAACTTATGAAAACATTACATACTACTACTGTGCCCAAAAGGGTTACATTTGAATTTAAACTGCGCGCGTCGAAGGATTTGGAGAATTATTTTTTATTTTAGGTTGGTAGTACTGTCAGTCACATTTAAGTCAAAATATTCATTAGTGTTTGAGATACGTGTCGTTTTGTGAGCTGCTAAAAGTGAGTTTTTCGTTTTTTGCGATGTCGAAATTTGTTGATCAAAGAATTTGCATTAAATTTTGTTTACGGAATCAATTTTCTGCTGCGGATACGTTAAGGATGGTGCAGAAAGCCTTTGGTGATGAGGCCATGACTAAAAAAAAATTTTTACAAGTGGTATAGTGAGTTCCAAGCCGGCCGTGAACGTGTCGAAGACGAAGAGCGTCCAGGGCGACCATCAACCACAACCGACGAAGCTCACGTTCAACAAATCAAAGATTTGGTGTTGAAAAACCGTCGATTAACAATTAGAGACCTTGCTGATGAAGTTGGCATATCGAAAGGCTCAGCCAATACAATTTTGAAGGTTGTTTTGGGCCTCAAAAGCGTCAAATCTCGACTGGTACCGAAAACATTGAATTTTTTGGAAAAAAGGAGTCGCGTTGAAGTGTGTGAAACGATGCTTTCCGACTACCAGGGTGTCATGAAACGCATTATAACTGGCGATGAGACGACCTCGAAACAACCGATCAATCGAGCGAATATCGTGCCAAAGCAATCGCACCAAAGTCGCTCAAAAATCAAGGTCATGTTGACTGTTTTCTTCGATTATCGTGGTGTTATGAATTCCTTCCAACCGGTCAAACAGTCAACAAGGAATTTTATTTGAACGTTATGCGTCGTTTGCGTAACGCTATCCGCCTAAAAAGGCCGGAATTGTGGAAAGACAATTCTTGGTTTTTACACCACGATAATGCACCATCCCATACTGCCCTCGTAATTCGTGATCATTTCGCCAAAAACTCAACCCATATCCGCAACCACCGTATTCACCTGATCTGGCGCCGTGCGACTTCTGGCTGTTCACCAAGCTCAAGAGACCGCTCCGGGGACACCGTTTTTATACGATAGAGGAGATTTAAGCCGCAGCGAAGACGGCACTGAAGGCCATCGCGGAAAGTGACTACAACCCGTGTTTCGAAGATTAGAAAATCCGTTGGCATAAGTGCAAATTGATTTGGAAGAATAAATAAAGAATTTTCAAAATAAATACAATATCACCTTATTTTTTGGGCACAGTAGTATATCTTACATTATCCGAAATTCTGTATGCAGATCCGATGGTGTTTTGTTCTGGAATATGCTGTTCCTCGCATTTGAGTACTTTCGACATTCATAGAGGATGTGGTTAGTTGTCAGAAAACAATTCCCAGCTTGGCAAGATGGAGTAACAGAGCCTTTTTAGTTTTATATTTTGCAGTGCTTCCACTGCCGATTTAATATAGCAAGGACTTCGGCAGAGAAAATAGAACAGTGTGGTAGTCCAGTCCTAACTGTGTTTCCATCTTCAGATAATATACCAAATGAAACAGTGTCATTGTATTTGGAGGCATCAGTAAAAATAAATTTCCTATCAAGTGCTGTTAAATTTTCTCTGATTTCGATGTCTTTGGATAACTGAGCACCTTTTCAGGATAACTGCGTGGAAAATTTACGATATGTTCGAGAGGGTATTTTTTGCTCCGTATCCGTATAAGAGAAGACCATGGTTTATAACAGTAAAAATTAGGGACTTAGTTAGTTGTAAGCAAAATATTTTATAATGTTTAATACTTTGTAGAGTTTTAATTCAGATCTAACCACTGGGGAGTACTTCACGAAATATTTTCAGGGAACTAGTCCAAGATTGAATGCTAATGTGGGCAAACAAAAGTGAGACATTTTAATTTGGTGTCGAAATGTAGAGTATATTGGAAAACGCCTTCTGTGATAATTGCTTATCGCGAGCAAGTGTTTTTGATTGATGCTAATTATTCAAAGAGTGTCGAGAACGTGTTGACGACGAACCACGTTCAGTACGTCCATCTACATCAACTGATGATCAACACGTCAATAAAATAAAGGAATTGGTTCTTGAGAATCGACGATTACCATTCAGAGATCTTCGTTGATCATTTGGGACTAAGAAAATTGAAGGCTCGATTAGCACCAACATCACCCCCGTCTGAAGAACAAAAAACAGCATCGCATTAAGGTCTGTAAAACAATGCGTTCCGATTACTAGGATGTCAGGAAACGTATTATTGCAGGCGATGACTCTTGCATCTATGCTTACGACCCGGAAAAAGACGATCCATCGGCCGAATATCGTGACAAAGGTGAGCCGAAGCCGAAGCTGAAAAATCTCATCAAAGCAGGTAAAAAATCAAGGTTATGTTGATAGCCCAAACTGTAACAAGGAATACTATTTGGGTGTCGGAATTATGGGCCGACAACTCTTGGCTTTTGCACCACGATAACGCATCATCGCATACAGCATGGTTTCTTCGTGAGTTTTACGCCAAATATTCATATTCGTCTGATATAGCTGCGTGTGGCCTCTGCCTATTCAGCAAACTCAAACGACCGCGCCAGGGAAATCCTTTTGAGTCAATTGAAGACATTAAACGTGAATCGCTATGCGCATTGAAGATTATTCCGGAAATTGACTTTATCAACTGTTTCGAGGATTGGAAAAAACGTTCAAAGCGTATTGTGGCCAAGTAATCCTCCACTTTGAGGGGGACGACATAGATTTCGGAAAATAAACTAAGAATTTTAAAATTATGAACAAAGTCTTACTATTTTTTGCCCGCAGTATATATGTACATGTATGTTTGTATGTCCATGTAACAAAAGCAAACATAAAACGCTACAAAATGCGGGTGGCGCACAATATTTGGATTTTCCGACTTTTCATTTGATGATTTTTTTTGTTGCTGCTGCTGCCTTAACAATAAAGCCACCTCATAGCAGCTCGCTTTTGTTCATTGCGTTTGCATAATATTTTATTTGTAATTTCTATAGTTAGTTGCAGATAAATATGGTAGTAGATGCAACGTATAGTTAATACGTACGTATGTATGTGTGTCGGTTGCAATTGGCCAATACAGTCGGACAAATAAATCGGCTGGGCGGCATTCACTCGGCCGCGATGAATATGAAAATTCGAACGAGCAAGTAAAAATGCTTGTGCACATGTGTGAGTATGCGACTACATACATACATACATTATGCAAACTTACACACAGGCATAGATATATAGTAAATATGTATGTATGTACGTGCTTAGAAATACCCAAAAGCCAAAACCATTCGTAATTTGTAACTTTGCTTGCATATAATTACGTATGTATGTATGTATGTAGGTATGTATTTATTTATGATAACTTATGCAGGATTTATGTTGAAATTAATATCGACATACATATTTATATTTATACATATGTACATATAATAAATGCTTATGGCCACTAGTACACTCCCTACCCTGTGTTGCAAGTTGTAGTTGCGGCTTAATGTGGCAGTTTGTTGTTGCTTAAGTATGCATTTATGTTTGTACGTATGTACATATGTACGTATTTATAAATGCAAATATGTCAGTATGAATGTAGGTACGTATGTAATGTACGGACAAAATTGTTGCGCATTTTTCGCTCAACTTTTTCATTTACCTTTCCATTTGAGTTTACGCTTTTTATATTGCAGACTTTATAATTCAGTGTTGTTGTTGTTGCTACTCGCTTTTGTACAATGTTTATGTGACAGCGATTTATTTTACTTTTAATTATTTTCATTATGCTGGAAATAAAGCGAGCACTCTCATGCATATGGTTAGATATATATGTATGTATGTATGTATGTGTGCGTGGACATACACATTAATAAATTTATTTTGATATGCACGAATGTAAGTACATTTGTAAGTGACCACAACAGGAGCAAATTAACTTATTCACTGGCCAGCTGACCATTATGTGAGTGTGAATAGTTGTTGTAGCTTGAATAATGTGGAAAGTGTTGATTTGTTGCTGTAAAAATTAAATTTTCATTGAAATAAGAAAAGGGTTAACTTCAGTTGCACAGACGCTTT
Organism: Bactrocera tryoni; assembly: GCF_016617805.1. Lineage (NCBI taxonomy): Eukaryota > Metazoa > Arthropoda > Insecta > Diptera > Tephritidae > Bactrocera > Bactrocera tryoni. The sequence continues at coordinate 43,959,756 of NC_052501.1, forward strand.
AATATCCTTCACAATTCAAACAGTTTCTATACAAGAATTTAACTTTAATAGGTTAGTTTGTATGATAGCTATGTATGGTAGCAAAAGCGAACAGCGGAGACTTTACCACTTCCCTAGATTTTAATCCATGGAAAAATTCGTGAAGATAACTCACTAAATAAATAAATAAGCACTTAGTTTTGATCGCTCAGTTTGTATGACAGCTATATGATATGACTACTATGTCCGATCTGACCAATTTCTTCGGAGATTATTGTGATACTTTGGAAAATAATCCATCCTAAATTTCGTTAAAATATCTCGACAAAGGAAAAAGTTTTCCGATTTGAACAATTTCATCTAAGATTCTTCGAATATAATCCATAAAAAATTTCGTGCAAATATCTTTGTTTGTTGTATTATCTATATGTCTACAAGGAGTTGATTTTGATCGCTCAGACACAGCTGGTCACACTGATCATTTATATGGTATTTATGTATGTATGTTTTATAGGGTCTCCGAAGTTTTCTTCTGGGTATTACAAACACCGTGGCAAACTCTATATACCCTGTGCAGGGTATCTTCTTCTTCTTAATTGGCGTAGACACCGCTTACGCGATTATAGTCGAGTTAACAACGTCAACGTCGGCTTACACAGCCGTATTAGTTTTGCGGGGATACCAAATTCAGACATCGCGGCATAAAGGCAGCTCCTTTTCGTGCTGTCGAAAGCAGCTTTGAAGGGTCTTTTCCAAGATTTGGCGCATGGTGAATATCTGGTCGGTTGTTGATTTTCCAGGTCTGAAGCCACACTGATAAGGTCCAATCAGTTTGTTGACAGTGGGCTTTAATCTTTCATACAATACACTCGATAGAACCTTATATGCGATGTTGAGGAGGCTAATCCCACGGTAGTTGGCGCAGATTGTGGGGTCTCCTTTTTTATGGATTGGGCATAGCACACTTAAATTCCAATCGTTGGGCATGCTTTCGTCCGACCATATTTTACAAAGAAGCTGATGCATGCTCCCTATCAGCTCTTCGCCGTCGTGTTTGAATAGCTCGGCCGGCAATCCGTCGGCCCCTGCCGCTTTGTTGTTCTTCAGGCGGGCAATTGCTATTCGAACTTCTTCATGGTCGGGTAATGGAACGTCTGCTCCATCGTCATCGATTGGGGAATCGGGTTCTCCTTCTCCTGGTGTTGTGCGTTCACTGCCATTCAGCAGGCTGGAGAAGTGTTCCCTCCATAATTTAACTATGCTCTGGGCATCAGTGACTAGATCACCTTTGGGGGTTCTACAAGAGTATGCTCCGGTCTTGAAGCCTTCTGTAAGCCGCCGCATTTTTTCGTAGAATTTTCGAGCATTACCCCTGTCGGCCAGCTTATCAAGCTCTTCGTACTCACGCATTTCGGCCTCTTTCTTCTTCTGTCTGCAAATGCGTCTCGCTTCCCTCTTCAACTCTCGGTATCTATCCCATCCCGCACGTGTTGTGGTCGATCGTAACGTTGCGAGCTAGGCAGCCTGTTTTCTCTCCGCTGCGACACGGCACTCCTCGTCGTACCAGCTGTTCTTTTGCATTTTCCGAAGACCATTGGTTTCGGAAGCAGCTGTACATAAGGAATTTGAAATGCCGTCCCACAGTTCCTTTATGCCGAGTGGTTGACGAGTGCTCTCAGAGAGCAGGAGTGCAAGCCGAGTAGAAAATCGTTCGGCTGTCTGTTGTGATTGCAGCTTCTCGACGTCGAACCTTCCTTGTGTTTGTTGGCGTGCGTTTTTTGCTGCACAGAGGCGGGTGCGAATCTTAGCTGCAACAAGATAATGGTCCGAGTCGATGTTAGGACCTCGGAGCGCACGCACATCTAAAACACTGGAAACGTGTCTTCCGTCTATCGTAACATGATCGATCTGGTTGGGAGTTTTTCGATCCGGAGACAGCCAGGTAGCTTGATGTATCTTCTTATGCTGGAATCTAGTACTACAGATAACCATATTTCGGGCCCCGGTGAAGTCGATCAGCCTCAACCCATTTGGGGATGTTTCCTCGTGGAGGCTGAATTTACCGACCGTAGTGCCAAAGATACCTTCTTTGTCCACACTGGCGTTAAAGTCGCCAAGCACGATTTTGACATCGTGGCGGGGGCAGCTCTCATAAGTGCGCTCCAGGCACTCATAAAAGACATCTTTGGTCACATCGTCCTTCTCTTCCGTCGGGGCGTGGGCCCAAATCAGCGATATGTTGAAGAACCTCGCTTTGATGCGGATTGTGGCTAGACGTTCATTCACCGGAATGAATGATAGTACTCGGTGACGGAGTCTCTCTCCCACCACGAATCCTACACCAAACTTGCGCTCCTTTATATGGCCACTATAGTAAATGTCACAAGGACCTACTCGTCTCTGTCCTTGTCCCGTCCATCGCATTTCGTGGAGGGCGGTGATGTCAGCCTTTATTTTTACGAGGACATCAACCAGCTGGGCGGCGGCACCTTCCCAATTAAGGGACCGGACATTCCAGGAGCATGCCCCCAATTCGTAGTCCTTATTTCGTTTGCCATGGTCGTCATCAATAGGGGGGTCTCTCATCCGAGGCTGATTGCTAATTTTCATTGGTAGAATTTTTTACGTGGCGGGTCCCAAACCCAGCGCACAACCCTGCGGAGGGGATGTTTCGCCTTCTCACTTTAGCTCGCCTTCAAACGGATGTTCTTAGGCTACCCAGAGGATACTTGGTCAAAGGCCGGTAGTGAGCTGTTTGAGTCATATGTAAAAGAATCGTTTCTGGCCACTCCCAAGTGAATGGCGATCAGAGAACTTTCCTCACTTGCGTGAACTTCTACTTATGACCCCATCCTCCACTTCTCCATATGACCCCATCTTCCTGCAGGGTATCATAATTTAGATTAAAGTACACCCTAGACCGAAGCATTCTCTTGTAAAACGCCCAGAGGCGATCTAGTGACCGATGCCCAGAGCAAACTGATATTATGGAGGGAATACTTCTCCTGCCTGCTCAATGACAGTGAAAGCATAACACCAGGAGATGGTGAACCCGTCTGAGGAACAACAAAGCGGCGAAGAACTGATTAGGAGCATGCATCAGCTTCTTTGTAGAATATGGACGGACGAAAGCATGCCCGATCATTGGAATTTAAGTGTGCTCTTTCCAATCCACAACATCGCATATAAGGTTCTATGGAGCGTATTGTATGAAAGATTAAAGCTCATCGTCAACAAACTTTTTAGACCTTTTCAGGGTTGGAAAAGGCTTGTGAATTGAGAATCAACACACATCACCTCTTCGTCGATTTTAAGGCTGTTTTTGACAGCTGCCTTTATGCGACGGCGATACGAGTTTTCGTGAAAAAAGAAGATTTATGGTCCTTTGCATATTGGCAACTGCGAATACCGCAGTCGATGTAACGATGAGCTGAGTGGATGAGATATACAACGACATTGACAAAGTTCAGCGAATTAAGAGACAGCGGCTAAGCGGGCTATGTCGTGTCGTCCGAAAGTATGAAAACACTCCAGCTCTGAGAGTATTCGATGAAGTACCCGCCAGGGGAAGCAGAGGAACACTACTATAGCAGTCGTTTGTGTATTTCATATGACTACTCAATATACTTTAAAACATAGCCAACATGCCTCACATTACATTTTCGAGAAGCAGTGAAATTTAAATTTCCCCGTCTGTTTGCCTTTACGGTAGTAGCCGTAGCCAGTCAGTCGTCCCCGGCCTGACACATAGATGGCGCTACTAGTATTGAATCCATTTGTATATTAGTTAATCCTAACCTTCAAAAGGCGCACGTATAAAATTGACAGCGGATTTTCAGAACATTAGTTTCTGAATTATATTTAAAATATTGCTTTCTGAAGGGAAACATTACAGTTGAAACAAAAACTTGGCTTGATGACGAGTTTCGATGCGCTTCCCTAGGAAAATCAACCTTCAAGGATTAGCAAGCTAACTTTAGACGTGGTGAAATGAGCAACGAAAACGCTGAACGCGGTGGACGCCTAAAAAATAACATGAAAAAAGTCTACAAAACAATTTTGGATGACCGCAAAGTGAAGTTGTTCGAGATGACAGACACTCTAAGATACCAATTAAACGTGTACATCATATCATCAACGAATATTTGGATATGAGAAAGCGCTGTGCAAAGTGGTTGCTCACGTTTGACCAAAAACAACGACGAGTTGATTATTCGGAGCAGTGTTTGGAGATGTTCAAGCGTGGTAAACTCCAGTCTTGGCGTCGACACGTGACAATAGAGGAATCATTTCACTACGAAGTCCAATCGGGTCATCCGAATGGACTGCACATGATGAACGCGCTAAAAGGCGTGGAAAAACGCACCATTTATCATCGTATCTATCGTATTCTTCAGATCTGCCTCCCAGCGACTATTTCCTGTTCTCAAATCTGAAAAGAATGCTCGCTGGGAAGAAATTTTTGTCGATGAGGTGATCGCCGAAACTGAGCCCTATTTTGAAGTCAAAGACAAATTGTACTACAAAAATGGTATTGAAAAATTGGTGGATCGGAATAATCAGTATGAATGTTGCTAAAAAATGTGTTTTACTAAGGTACGACGGGGGCTTTTCAATTGACCGCTAGGTCCAAGGTCAAGTAAAAGGAAATATAATATTATTCCAATAGACGGCCGTCTAATCTAAATCTAATGTTGTATAAGTGCGATCGGGTTATGCTAAATAACATTAGGAAGATAACATTTCCCAATAAAAAAATTTATCAGACAGTTTTGTGTCTGTCCGACCGTGTATAGTTTGAACCGCGTTCCGCGTGGACATCAGCAAACAGAAAATACGTCATATTTTACATTTATTCTTCGTTAAAGGTAAAACGCGAGCCACATGACTGAATATGTGAACAGCCAATCATGGCCACTTTTATCTCGCCCATTCCGTTCCGGTTATTTTGTTGACAAAACAGTACCACGCTCTGGAAGGCCAATTTTCGAAAATATCGGTAAAACTGTCACGTCTGATCGTCATGTAATAACTGTTTCGATTATTTAGGTGATAAATATTCCCCCAAAGATTTTTCATTGGCACTTTTTGGGAAGGCTTTCAGCGAATTTTGTTTTATCTACTTGATCGACTTAAAACGGGTTCCACGGAGCGGCAGTTTCAGTTTGGGAAACAAGAAAAAATCACGGAGCCAAATCTTGTGAATATGGTGGTTGATTGATGGTAGTCATTGCGTTTCTGGCTTTGAATTTGGTCACATTCGCGGCACGATGCGATGCGATTATCATCATGTAAAATCCATGAATTATTCTTCCACCATTTCGGCCGTTCTCGGCGGATGTTCTCACGCAGACAACTTGATACGGTGGAATAGAGGTCCTTATTGACCGTCTGTCCCTCCGGAACAAATTCATTAGGCACCAAACCACGAATATAGAAAACTCATAACCATGTCTCATCGGAATCGGAATTCCCACGAACAAGCATGTCCACAGAGACCTGTTTACGGCACTATTTTTGATAAAAAATCATCTTTATCGGGTTTTTAGTGGAATTGGCAGGGAATCATTTACTATAAGCTGCCCCCATGTGGTCGAAATCTTAAATCAGGCTTGTCCTATCAAGAATGCAACCATCTCAAGGAAGTCCAGAAGCGACCAACGTTGTCCTTTAGGAGAGAAATTGTGCCCCATCAGGACAGCGTCAGGCCACACATATCGATAGTGAATCACCAAAAGCTCCAGAAACTTGATTGGGACAGTTTTATGCATCAACCTTATTGTCCGGTCTGGTATCAAGTGATTACTGCTTGCTCTCTATAACGAATGATTTTTCTGGTAAAAATTTGTCTTAAGTGAAACTAATCAACTGTCCTAGTTTTTTGCCAACTGGGACGAGTGTTTCTATGAGAGTGGGTATTATGAAATTACATTCACACTGTCAACAATACATCGAACGGAGCGGAGTATATTTCCCCTAAATGGGATATTTCTAACTATGCTCAACAAAATCTTCAATTTAATGCACAAATAATGAGTTTCCTTCTACTATACCCAATATTTTCTTTCCCCTCAAAAATTAGTACACTATGTGTCTTTTTAATGAAATCGCTTTTTGTTTACTCTCAGTCAGAATCCAGCACTAACAACCGACTCCACCAGCGATTACTTAGCAAAACTTTCGCTTGCTTTTATCGATCAATTCAAGGTAACAAATTTCCTATCGCGCGACCAACACCAAAAACCCTGAGACAAAGTTCTATTCTTTAATAAATATAAATTAAATTTAAATTTATAGTAATATTACGAGCTCATTGTGATTGCAAGTGTGTATCGTTTGCCACCTTGCAGGCCAGAGTTAACGCGTCGCGAAGCTTCGGCCAACGCAGCGAGCGTGAGCGCGAGGCAACAACAGCACAGGAGAGCATCCGCTGCGCGTCCATTATGTGGCAAGTTCGCAACCTCCATTTCAATTTTGCACTAGTTACGCGAGGCAACCACGAACGCTCTTATCGCGGCGGTGAAGCTGAGCGTATGTGTGTGTGTTTCTTGTTGGAACTTGGCGCTCAAAAGACGTTACAGATTGACTGCGTTTTTTTCATTTTGTTAAAATTTCTTTCAAATTTGATGCATGTGGTATGTATGTTACTACATATACATACATATGTATGTGCATTAGGGTGGTCCTTATTTGTAAAGATAAAAAATAAAAGTGTTTATATTCTCAGTATTTTCTTCTTCTTTATTAGCGTCGACAACGCTTACGCGCTTACCCGAGTTTACAACAGCGCGCCAGTCGTTTCGTCTTTTCGCTATTTGGCGCCAGTTGAAGATTCTAAGTGTAGCTAGGTTCTTCTCCATCTGTTTTTTTTCACTGGTGTGGAGGTCTTCCTCTGCTGCCCCTGGCATGTACTGCGTCGAATACTCTCAAAGCTGAAGTGTTTCGATCCATTCGGACGATATTACCTAGCCAACGTAGCCTCTTAATTCGCTGAACTATGTCAATGCCGTCGTATATCTCGTACAGCTCATCGTTTTATCGACTGTGGTATTTACCGTTGCCAATGCGCAACGAACCATAAATCTTCCGCAGAACCTTTCTTTCGAAAACTTGTAACGCCGAATCATCAGATGTTGTCATGGTCCATGCCTCTTTATCATATAGCTGGACGGGGATGATGAGTGGCTTGTAGAATTTGGTCTTCGTTCATCGAGAGAGGACTTCAGTTCTCAATTACGTACTTAGTTAGAAGTAGCACCTGTTCTGCATTGGATTTCGATGCTGACGTTGTTGTTGGAGTTAATGACAAGATAGACGAAATTATCTACGACCTTGAGCCAAATCGCGAGAGTGACGACTGTTTGTTTGATGATAGGGGATATTTCGTCTTGCTCTCGTTTACTACCAGATTTGCTTCGCTTCTTTATCCAAACTGAAAAAAACAGAACTAACGGCGCGGTTGTTATGCCCAATGATATCGATATCATCGGCTTACACCAGCAGCTGTGCACTCTTGTAGAAGATTGTACCTTCTCTATGCAGAATTGCAGCTCGATTATTATTTACTCTAGGAGTAGATTGGAGAAGTCTCACGATAGGAAGTCGCCTTGTCTGAAACCTCGGTATGTATCGAACGGCTCGGAGAGAACATTCCCGATCCTGTCAGAGTTTTTGGTATTGTTCAATATCAGATTACACAGAGGTATTAGTTTTGCGGGGAAAAACTCAGACATAACGGTATAAAGGCAGATCCTTTTCGTGCTATCAAAATCAGCTTTGAAATTGACGAAAAGGTGGTGGTCTTTTCATGAGTCTTCTGTTCGATTTTAATCGCTAAGAGGCACCTCTAAAGCATATTTGATTGCAATTAAATTTTATATATATTAATTTTTAGTTGTTTGGAATATTCTCAGTGGGTGAGACCAATAATCCGAACTCGTTGCAAATTAAGAGTCAGCTTAATGCGCAAACTTGCCACAAGCCAACAACTTGGAACTTTTGCTACCAACCGCCGAATGAATAGAGAATTTATTTTATGTCTCATAGCCACTTACAGACCCTTCAGCAACCAATGCCACCTCGCCTTCCTTATCACAAGCTATCGCCACACCACCTTGACCCCCTTTCCGCACCGCTTCGCTAGTGTGCTTCTTCTTATGCTTGATTTGCCAATATGTGCACGTATTTGTGTTTTCTAGCTGCTTCTGCTACGTGTTCTCCGCGTCAAGCCACAGCTTCGTGCTGCCGTCCTCAACTCCTCACACAGCCACCAGCGCCTACCACTGTCATTCATCCTTGCTGTTTCTCGCGCAAATAAAGTTTCCTCCACTTTGGCTTAATGGTCGTCGAGGCGTTGCTGCACAATAAAATAAATGTGAATACGGAACTGTTGTCGTTGACACTGCGGCGGGGCGCAGGGGGGAACAAGCGAAGCAGGCATACCGGTATGAGATTAAAAATGAGCAGAGGTTGCCGGTGGTCGGTTACTTTCATGCGTTCGCAAAGTGTTGCAAACCAGCAGAGGTGAGTTCACAAGCGAAATGCCTCTACTATTTTTGCTCTGAATTTAACTGCCACGGCTGCGGGAGCTTTTGTTGTCCTGTCTCATATATACTTCATATTGAACGCATATGTTTGTACATATGTCCGTGTATATCTGTCAAACACTCATATGGAAATTACACGTGTGTGACGGTTGCTTTTTCTGTGGTTGGATGTCCAATATGTTATTTTCAAACAAACTGTACTCATTCATTTCGTTCGTGTGCAAGAACATATGTTTGCAATTCTCAAACGATTTATGATTTTATTATTTTTAGTTTTAACCAAGATAAAGAAAATAACTAAAGGACGCTAAACTTAGATTACAAATATATGCTAAGTCTTTCGCCATATCAGTTTGTCAGTCCGTTTGTATATACGAGAACTAGTCTCTCATGGAGGGAACACTTCTCCAGCCTGCTGAATGACAGTGAACGCACAACGCCAGGAGAAGGCGAACCCGATTCCGCAATCGATGACGATGAAGCAGACGTTCCATTGTCCGACCATGAAGAAGTTCGAATAGTAATTACCCGCCTGAAGAACAACAAAGCGGCGGGGGCCGATGGATTGCCGGCCCAGCTATTCAAACACGGCGGCGAAGAACTGATAGGGAGCATGCATCAGCTTCTTTGTAAAATATGGTCGGACGAAAGCATGCCCAAAGATTGGAATTTAAGTTTGCTATGCCCAATCCATAAAAAAGGAGACCCCACAATCTGCGCCAACTACCGTGGGATTAGCCTCCTCAACATCGCGTATAAGGTTCTATCGAGCGTATTGTATGAAAGATTAAAGCCCACCGTCAACAAACTGATTGGACCTTATCAGTGTGGCTTTAGACCTGGCAAATCAACAACCGACCAGATATTCACCATGCGCCAAATCTTGATATGATATCATCGGCCTCAACACCCGCGCCGTTAGTTCTGCTTTCTCCAGGCTGGACAAGGAAGCACAGAAAATGGGTCTGGCAGTGAACGACGGCAAGGCGAAATATCTCCTGTCATCAAACAAACAGTCGTCGCACTCGCGACTTGGCTCTCACGTCACTGTTGACAGTCATAACTTTGAAGTTGTAGATAATTTCGTCTATTTAGGAACCAGTATTAACACCACCAACAATGTCAGCCTGGAAATCCAACGCAGGATAACTCTGGCTAACAGGTGCTACTTCGGACTGAGTAGGCAATTGAAAAGTAAAGTCCTCTCTCGACGAACAAAAGCCAAACCCTACAAGTCGCTCATAATTCCCGTCCTGCTATATGGTGCAGAGGCTTGGACGATGACAGCAACCGATGAGTCGACGTTACGAGTTTTCGAGAGAAAAGTTCTGCGAAAGATTTAGGGTCCTTTGGTAGTGAACGAGGGCAAGACCAAATATCTCCTGTCATCAAACAAACAGCCATCGCATTCGCGACTTAGCTCATTAGCTCATTGTTGACGGCCAGAACTGTGAAGTCGTGGATAATTTCCTCTATCTTGGAACTAGCATCAAACCAACAACATTATCAGCCTTGAAATCCAACGCAGAATAACTATTGCCAATAGGAGTAGGCAATTCAGAAGTAAAGTCGTCTCTTGACGAACAAAGGCCAAACTCTACAAGTCACTCGTCATCTCCGTCCTTATCGTTTCTTCTTGTATACCTTGGATATCTTGAAGAACCGATATTATAGAAACAATCAAGAGAAACAATAAGAGTATACAAGTATACCTCTAAAAACTTCGATTTGAACCTTCACTAAATAGAGCCAGAAACCAGCATCAAGTTTTCGGGAAACTCAGTCTCAGTTAACAGTTAGTAGTGGCAGACAGAGGAATGAAAACCTCCAAATGTGTGCTATTCCTAATAAATGAAAAGTATACTGAACATGAGTGACTTTTATTATAAACCACTAACCAAACAAAGATAAATAACCCACAGGTCACAGACTGCTGGGTGGCTCAGCAATGACTCCCTACTGCGCTATGATATATACATCCAACTGTTGTCACCACAACCATTGCTATGCGTACAGCATGTCTTTGTCGTCTTCGTGTTGACCGGCGTTCGGCGTTCTTCAGCCACACTAAATTCATTTTATATGTGATTTTGCAAAACTTTACACAGAACATAAATCTAAGAGATGTGTTATTGTTAGCAAAAAAGGACGAACAAGCAACAGTAACAGCAGAATCATAGCAACAAGAAGCACAGTCCCAACACAACACACACTCCACAAACTCCGTGCTGACAAGTCGTTCAGCGAATAAACAAGAATACTCGCATCTACACCTAGAGTGTATATACAAATACAACAACAAGTCGCGGCGAACGGTCCAAATCACACAAGAGACTTATCCTCTGCCGCTAAACTACTCGCAGTTTCTTCATTCACAGTGGCAAAACTTAAATCGTGGCGTGTGCTATGGTTGTTGTTGTGGCCCATGGCGGATGTACGTACTTCTAAATGGAGGAAGACGACGTAGAATGGCAGCCGTAAATAAGTATATGGTAGTCAGTCGGGGGTAAAAACGGACGTGCGAGCACAACGAAATGGAGGCTGAACATAGGTGGGGATGAATAATATCAAATAAAGCTTTGGTGAATTAACAAAGCCAACACTAATGTCGGCTCCATCTAGGAATCTCAATTGCGGTAAAAGCAACAAGCGAACGAAATGAAATCGCAATATGCGATAATATCGTACAAGTATAAGAGGCCTAATAGTCAACAGCACTAGATTCTTCGCAATTGTATTAAAGTAAGACAGTAGTACGGAGACTTAAAGGTTTTAAATAAATGTATCGAAATTGACGAAAGTGAAGTTGAAGAAACGTGAACTGAGGAATTGTTGAAATACGCTTTGATCGAATTGTTTTTAAATTTTTCTTTCTTCCAACCCGACACGGAATTATATTCGGTCTGAGCTCCGTTGTCCTCTTACAGTTTAACACCAGACTATTGGTAACAACCTAATCTTTCTCCTCGTCTGTCATGGCTTTCGTAGAAGCATGTCATTAGTCAAGACCGCATTAACAATAAATTCAAGCTTCTTCCAAATTTGACTTGCATGGACGCCTGGTCACAGCAGAATCGCCGGAAACTGCAAAGAAACTCCCATTTTTATTCGATTGTAAGCGAATCGGGTTTCCGATGCCTTCTTGCATCCAGCAAGAGTTGCCAACAACCAAAGCATGTGCGACTGCGATATCAATCTGGTCCAGAGTGATCCGTAAGAGATCCTCCAAATTACTCTCTTATCAAAGTCAATCTCGCGCGTAATTATTGGTCTTTGCCTTTTGTATGGGGGAAGGCGAGATGAAATCATCTTGTCACTTCCCCCTCTATTGCTCGACTTTTGGCATACTGAGATTGAAATATCTTGGTAGATACACATCTGGCGCACCTGGGAAGTTATTGGGATGGAAATTAATCGCCTTAATAAATTTGTGGTAAGCTCAAAACTCTTCGTCGGTCAAAGAGGATCAGGATCTCCACTTTTAGGACTTTACGCATAAGGCAAAGGATGAATATTGTCTGTACAAGTAAGATCCCTCGACTTTGGATCAATCGTACGAACTAACCTGACCGAATCTAACTTTGTAATCTCCGAACGAATTGCTCAGATCGGATCACTATACCATATATGTATATAGCTACCTATAAAAATCAAGAATTTATCGGTACAGCCGAAGTTATTGTTATTTCTTGTTTGATAGATTTTTGACTAACTTTTCCTCCATTCCTCCGTCTCTGGCAAACCCCGATCTGTTGCTTTACATTGTCCACCACATGATGGATTTCATAAAAAACCCAAAAATTGTAGATTAATCGCATTTGAATGTCGAAACAAAAACTCACCGAATTCACCCAGCTCAGGCGGCAAACTGGTCCTCAGCACAAAAATTAAGCATCTAAGCAGCTTCCAATTCCCGAACAAATCCCAAACCGCGCACACTTACTTAAATCATATGTACTCTACGATACATTTGCCAATTCATCGATTATTTGCAAACCATTTGACATACATACATACTTATGTATGTATATCCGCCGATAAATATGTACTGCATGCTTGCTGCACAAGTTGCCTGAGTTTTTGCGAAGCTCACGCTGTCGACTTTTTTATTCATTTTTATTCATGCACACAAATGTACATACCTAAACATTTATGTATATACTACCTTACAGATATAATCAGTTCGGATTTGTATGGATGTATGTAATGCATGAGAGTGCCTTGCTCAGTCTGCTTGCAGCTGCGTCATGCCACTTACTGGATTGCTTTGTTGTTTCTGCGAATATGTTGTTGTTGTTGTGTGCCCTCCTCTTTTTCCATTTTTTATTGTCGCAAAATTTCCATTTCCATCAAAACCACCGCTGAACTGTCATTTAATCTGCTCCCCGCCATTTGTTTGATGTTAGGCCATCCATGCTGCCTGCCAGCCATGTCAGGGTGGGCCGAGAGTTTGGCGTTGAATGTCCAACAACGAAATAAGCCATCAAGGTGTGAATATGCACAACAACAACAACTACACAACCAAACTGTGTGGAAATTTAGAAAAGGAAAAAAATTAGCAACAACAAAAGAATGGAAAACGAAATCACATTCGTCTCGTTCGGCAATTCGACACTCGTCTATCGGCTTTCGCATTGCGGCAAATGTATAGCGTCGAGTTGTACTCGTACGGGGATTGCGGAGTGCGGCGTAGTGCCACGCCACACGGTGTCCAAACTAGATGTGAATACAACAAAAAAAACATAAAAAACGAAATTTAATTTTCACTCGAATCGAATTAAGGCCCAAAGCGATTTTTAAATAACACAGAATTGGCATAGACAGCGTTTGTTGTTGTTCTTATTGCTTTTGACATGATTTGTTGCTGCATCTGCCACGCTCAGCAATATTCGACGATGAGTCTAGTGGGGTTTCAGTGACGATGCCTTCGGGCTTTACCTTGGCGTTTATTCAATGAGGTTCAATTTACTACTTTTTTGTAGGCAGTTCGATGAATAAAAGTGTTAATCATTTAATGAGCAAATATTTTCTTATAATGAAATGACAAATAATTACAGATGGATTGATTTTTAATCCAAAATAAATGGGTAAAGACTAGGGGAGATTGAAAGTAAAACTTCGAAACAAGATTTTACAAGAATGAGAAATAAGGATTTGTCTAAGTATTTGTGTTTATTGTTGTTGTAACGGTTATCTAGTCCCGGTTAGTGTGGTAATGTTGTCATAGAGGTCATCCAACGTTAGGCCCAGGAAACATGCTGTTTCGACGGCCTCTGACCATAGGGAGAGGGGTGTTAGATGCGTAAGGTTAGCTAGGCGTGCAAAGAAGTGGCTAGATTCATACGGTTACATATTTTGCAATGTTTACCGCGATCTTTATACCCTGAACGAAGTTTGTAACACCCAGAAGGAATCATCGGAGACCCTATAAAGTATATATATATAAATGATCAGTATGTCGAGCTAAGTCGATTTAGCCATGTCCGTCTGTCTGTCCGTCCGTCTGTCTGTATATATACCAACTAGTCCCTCAGTTTTTAAGATATCGTTTTGAAATTTTGCCAACGTCATTTTCTCTTCAAGAAGCTACTCATTTGTCGGAACGGCCGATATCGGACCACTATAACAGATAGCTGCCATACAAACTGAACGATCGGTATCAAGTTCTTTTATCGACAACTTTCACATTTGACAAGACATATTCACGAAATTTGGTATATATTATTTTCTAAAGCAACAATGTAATCTCCGAAGAAATTGATCAGATCGGTTAACTATAGCATATAGCTTCCGTACAAACTGAACACATAGTTACTAACAGAAATGCACGCCGCGACAAAACAATTGCAACGCTGTTTTGCGAAAACACGTTTTTATTTTAAATTTGTTTACAAAAAAAGTAATGGCTCTAAATAAATTCGGTGAAGCACTCCGAGCACGTGTTATTGATGATTATAACTTCTCAAAAAGAAATTTATATAAAGTACGGAATTCACAAGTCATCAATCCGAATAATTTCGAACTTTATTGGGAATGAAACTGTCGAAGTAATGCATCGTGGACGCCGAGCGGGAAAAACTAATGAAAAAACTGACAGCTCAATTATAAGAGAGTTAAAAAAAATATCCATTTTGAAGCACTCCGCAATAGGTAAAGGAGATTGGTTTACCAATCTATCCAACTAAAACGATTGTGTTCGCTAAAAATCATCTAGAATGGCCAATAAGCAAGTGGAAAACTGTTCCTTTTAGTGATGAGTCCAAATTTAATTTGGTAGGAAGTGATGGCGTGAGTTTCATTCGACGCCCACGAAACAAGCGTCTTAAAAATGTATATTGTCTAAAAACAGTCAAACATTGTAGCTATGTTATGGTCTGGGGATGATTTTCTGCTTCTGGTTTGGGGCCGCTTCATCGTATTAATGTTAGCATGGATCGGTACGTTTACAGAGGCATTATGGAATCCGTAATGTTGCCGCATGCTGAATGGGAAATGGCACTTAACCTTATAGTTCAATGCCGCTGCGATTGATTGAGAGTAATGAGTTTGCTAAAAAATACTAAGTTTTTCTTTTAATTTAATTAAAAATATCGAACCGTTTTCTTTGAAATGCAATTGTTTTGTCTTATTGAATGTAGATGTTATATCGTTGTTTTATATACATTAAACAAATAAACTGAAAAATATTTTTAAATTTGTTTTGTTTACCTTAATTAACATCCAATATTTAAAATAAAACAAGAAAAAACGTTAACTTCGGTTGCACCGAAGCTAAATACCCTTCACAGGTGCATTTCTGTTAGTAACTATGTGTTCAGTTTGTATGGAAGCTATATGCTATAGTAATCCGTTCTGAACAAGTTTTTTAGATTACATTGTTGCTTTAGAAAATAATATATACCAAATTTCGCGAATATATCTTGTCAAATGTGAAAGTTGTCCATACAAGAACTTGATTCCGATCGTTCAGTTTGTATGGCAGCTATATGCTATAGTTAACCGATCTGAACAATTTCTTCGGAGATTACATTGTTGCTTTAGGAAATAATATACACCAAATTTCGTGAATATATCTTGTCAAATGTGAAAGTTGTCCATACAAGAACTTGATTCCGATCGTTCAGTTTGTATGGCAGCTATATGCTATAGTTAACCGATCTGAACAATTTCTTCGGAGATTACATTGTTGCTTTAGGAAATAATATACACCAAATTTCGTGAATATATCTTGTCAAATGTGAAAGTTGTCCATACAAGAACTTGATTCCGATCGTTCAGTTTGTATGGCAGCTATTATGTTATAGTGGTCCGATATCGGCCGTTCCGACAAATGCGCAGCTTTTTGAAGAGAAAATGACGTTTGCAAAATTTCAAAACGATATCTTAAAAACTGAGGGACTAGTTCGTATATATACAGACAGACAGACAGACGGACAGACAGACGGACATGGCTAAGTCGACTCAGCTCGACATACTGATCATTTATATATAGACTTTATAGGGTCTCCGACGATTCCTTCTGGGTGTTACAAGCTTCGTGACAAACTTAATATACCCTGTTCATGGTATAATTAAAATAGTAGGTCTCCGGCAATTACTTTCTGTGTAATCGACACTATTTTCATTATCATATTTCAGTTGCAAATGTTTTGTCCGAAATATGTATATACATATATTTGGTATGTCGGTGTCGATTCTGGATAAGTAGGAGTTTAACCTACTACAGTCTTTAGAACGAGAGGGGGTCGGTGAAGGTGTTTTTGGCTTCACTGTGAATGGCTGTCAGTGCATTTCTGAAGCTAATTGCGTCCGAAGTATGATGTCGTCTGGTGTTATGTCGTCGACGTTGTTGAGGAGGAACTTCTTTATGACCTTAGAATGTGGTTCCGTTTTAAGCAGGTGACTGGAGGAACGGTTTATACCCAGCACCCCCCGCAGAAACTGCGTGGATAGTTCATTATGTCCTTTACCTGTGAGCATATAGGACTCCCTGTGTAAATGTTTGATGGAAGATATCAGGAGGCATCCCGTTATAGTCCGGATTGCAGTGTTTTGGCATGCCTTAGGCCACCTCGTCTGCGTTTCACTTCATATAGGCGACCATATTGGTGCGGCGTAGTTAAAGATCGGCCGACCGATTGCATTGTATGTTGTCAAAAAAGTTGTTTCCCCGTGTGCTGCCGGCTAGCGACTTGAGGATTTCGGCTCTCTACTTTGGCAACAATGGCCAGAAACGATTATTTTACATAAGACTCAAGCAGCTCACGACTTCCGGTCTTAGACCAAGTATCGCCTGGGTAGCTAAAAAACATCCGCAAGGAAGGCAAAATAAAATAAAAATGCGAATCATCCCACCTCAGGGTTGTGCGCTGGATTTCAGACCCGCCACGAAAATTAAAAGGAAACAACAGCCTCGGATAGGAGACATCCTTTTATGATGATCACCGCAAACGTATTTATGATTACGATTTAAGAACATGTACCTGGAATATCCGGGCCCTTAATTGAGAAGCCCGATGCCCAGCTGGTTGATATTCTCGTTAGAGTGAAGGCTGACATCACCGCCGTCTAAGACGTGCTATGGACGCGACAAGGACTGATACGAGTAGGTCCTTGTGGCATTTACTACAGTGGCGGAAAAACGTTTAGCCACAATGCGCATCAAAGCGAAGTTCTTCAACGTATCGTTGATTTGCGCCCACATCCTGACGGAAAGGAAAGACGATGTGACCACCAAAGCCACGATGTCTTGCGATTTTAACGCCAGGGTGGGTAAAGAAGGTATATTTGCCACAACGGTCGGTAAATTCAACCTCCATGATGAAATAACGCCAAATGGGTTGAGGCTAATCGACTTCGCTGGAGCTCGAAATATGGTTATCTGCAGTATTACATACCAGCATAGGAAAATTCATCAAGCTACCTGGCTGTCTCTGGATCGAAAAGCCACCAACCAGATCGATGATGTTGTAATAGACGGATGGTACGTCTCCAGTACTTTAAATGTGTGTAGGCTCCGAGATCCTAGCATTGATTAACTATCTTGTTGCAGCGAAGATACGCCCCAGCTTTTGTGCACCAAAAAAACGCACGTCAACAAACACAAGAAAGGTTCGACGTCAAGAAGCTGCAATCACAACAAATATCCGAACGATTTTCTGCTCGACTTGCACTCCTGGCGTGCTGTGAATCTGACGAAACGTGGGTATTACTTTGGAAAACACCGTTTCGAAAGAAACGCGCGATTTTAAAATTTCTAGACTAGAAAACCTCCTTAAATTTTAGTCAACCGCCATAAAAATTTAATAAATAATAAAACTTCCGCAGTTCAATCTACAAAGGACCGTCACAATAAAATTGCATTTTGCTTGCTGACTCCTCCATTCAGACAATAACATTGGTTATAAATAGTGCAAAATTTTATTGTTCTAAATTACAACAACACAAAAGCGAGGCTGTCGTTACAGTTTCAGACAATAATTGAATTTATAATCGAATATTCCCCAATATACCCGCACAATATCTACAAAGGCATCTAAAATATATTCAGTGCATATTACATACATACATATGTACGTATATGGACTCTCATATTTGAAAATCCCCAGCACGTTACATTTGCGCCTACTTTTATTAGTCATTTTCATAGCCAATTGCAGGAGCGCTGCCAGCGAGTGCCGAAATAGGCGCTCTAGCTTGTTCGTAATCGTTTATACATACATACAGACAAATGCTTCAATTTGCGCATTTCAATAAACATACATATGTATATGCGTGTGTGCTTATATTTATGCTCGTATGTGTATATTGACGCGTATCGCTTTTAAATATCATTTATGCGAGCGCTGACGGCGATTGAAATGCCTGCAGCTTAAGTGCTAATAACAGAGGCTGTTTGCAAAAAAAAAATAGCAGCAACAACTATGCACTTGCAACAAGCGTGATGCACAACTGCCGTTAATGCAGCCACACGCAACGAAATGAACACTTTTGGGTGCAATAGAATTGGAACAAACAACGAATATTTGCACTGAAAGCTAAATAAGCTGATAAACAGCTATAAGGTGATCCGTTAAAGGGGATGACTGGGCGGATTTATTATAAGTGTGCAAATGTGTGTGTGTGTATTTATATCGATGCAGCAAACTGGTTCACGCCCGATTGCCCTATCTGCTTATTATAGTCGCGCAGGAGTTTCTGTTCATCTAAGGGTTGTTTATAGTCATATTGGATCCGAATAAATTTCTCGAAATGAAGCAAAAACTGAAGCCGCTTGACCACCAGAATCGTCCTATAATCGAGCAACAACTTGAAAATTATCCGGATGCCCACGGCATCATTGCTTCGTACTTCTTCCGTGATGATCAAGACCGGCTCGTTACTGTGAATAGGAATCGCGTCTGGACTTCTGCAAGCGTGCCCGTGGTGGCCATGCAAAAGAAATCGATTTCAATCTTATTGAAAAACCCGTTCCTAACAGAACGTGACAAGATTGGAGTCCAATATAACTAAAGGGTGTTTTGTTAGACTTTTTTCGAAGTAGGTATTTTGCTCAGCTGGTAACTGATTTATACACAGTATGGTTTGCATTTTCGCAATAAATTTACTTTCGAACAACGTTTGCAAATCGTGTAAAAAATAATGGTTCGGTTCGCGCCACGCATTGTGTCCACTATTCGGTGAAAATAATCGTCCCGCAGAGTCAATCATTCGAGCAATCAAGAATCGGTTTGAAAAATGGTACCAATACAGTCAATGGGAATGCCTTAGAGCCGTGATTAATGACTGATTCATGCCTGAATTGGAGGATGTGGACAACCTTTGGTTCCAACAAGACAGCACTATACAATCAATTTATTGAAAGAAACTTGTGAAAGAAACTTTAGCTCGGCTACTGTCCAATTTTATAACTTGCAATTTTCTAATTGGCACAATTTTTTAGAGGTTACATTCTCTTGAAACTCTTTCTGAATTCAGACGAGAATCTTTTGGATTACTTCAAATATATTAGTTGCTGCAGTCGTTTTTAGTCAGTAGCAATAGAGGAGCTTGTGTCTTCTTTCTGATTTTCCAATTTTAGCTCGATTATTCATCTATTTATTTTAATATTCTTGCGATTATAAGCATTACTTTTAGTTAAACTAAATATAAAACTCTGGACCGTCTGATTTTAGCACCAATTCAGATTTCGTACGGTTTCTAACGAACACAGCTCTGCCTTACATCAATCTTGTTGGGTGTGCTGTCACATCAATCGATAGTCGTTACTGCAAGCTTAATTTAAACGCTCGTTTGTTGCCCTTACCACTCGACCAATGCAACGAATGCATACAGTTTTGGCTGCAACACTATCTAATTCCACAAACTATCCACTCTTCCCCAGCTCCAAACACAGATACTTACACTTTCATATCCGTAGAAATACAGGAATTCACATTCGCTCACTGCTAAGCACTCTAACCGCATTTGTTGGCTCACTGAGCGAGTGACTGACTGGCTGTCTGTCACAGGTTGAGCGACAGAAACCTTCGCAGCAAAATTGCAACAACAAATATTACAAACAATATGTGTTCCAGCCTGATTTGTCGGCAGCAAAAGTTTTGGCAAAACACTTGCAACCCATGCAACGAGCACCGAACAGCAACTATTGGAAGCAGCCAATGATCCGTTGTGTGGCATTTAAAGCGTATTAGTTTGACGGCGTGGCAAGGTCTCGGCAAACGATAGGCAACTGATAGCAGATGGTGAGTTCTACCAGGCAAATAAAGTGCATTTATTTGCATCTTCTGCTCGCTCCACACACTACCGTTACACAGCACCGTATTACGGCACGCACTCTGCTGCAAGCTTCTAATAATTTCCCCAGTTGCTGCGCCCATATTCCATCTTCTCGCTAACGAACGCTCAGCCAGGCTCTTAGCTATGCAAATCTGTCGTCATTAAAGCTACTTGGCATCGTCGTATGTGCAACTCGATTTGTGGTGAATCGAAAAGCATCAGGCAGCAGCCCATTGCAGCAATACACAAGAAACAACGGCAATCCTTCGCATCCAGACGCATTCGAATTCGAGGTCATCTCCGAGTGGCTGTGGTTTTATGTATGCAGCTGAGTAGCCAAGCTGTTTTCTTTGGCGCTTGTTACGACCTTAATAAGCTTTTAAACTGCTCAACTTTTGAACAGCAAAGAGGCATAACGGCGTACATCAAGAGGAAGAATTCGCTTTAATGGAGGTGCCTCCAATATAATGCCCCATGCGAAAGGCGGTAGAATTGTGCTTTGACGTTGATAAATATTTTTGAAGTCAAGGATTCTGACGACAAAGTACAAGTATATGCTTGAGGATGAGCCACCAACATTTGTTAGGGCTCAAATTTTCGAACCTTTCATGCAGAGCCTTCATTGCCTTGATAAAGTATGACTCAATTGACTCTGCGATTGATCACTTCTGTTTTTTGAACAATAGTTCAAAGCAAATGTTGGTGGACATTATAACTGTTTGTTCAGCCGGCAATAATTTTTTTTAGATTTAAGCACGAAATAAACTAATAGAATAAGATCGATCTTAAATAAGATAGGTTTGCACCGCGATCCTAGGTCTATTGTGCCCTGTCCCTCATCATATGAACTCTCAAAGGCCCAGCAGTATTGATGAAATCCAGGAAATTGCTAGGCGCTATCGAGGGGATGTGATCCTTGTCCCGATATATGTATCCGAGGGACTTAAACCTGCGTCTACCGATTGCTGTGTAACCTAGAAGAAGCATCAGCAGAGCGGGCAAGTGAGTCCGCCTGTTCATTGGTGGATAACCCTTTACGACGCGGCACCCAGATGTTTTCCTGCACCATTAGCGACTTAATCTCATAGACTGAGATCGCTTTTAGTGCCGCCAGACTATCTCTTAGTATGGTTATATGTTGATTACGATAATTAAGTAGAAGCATTCCATGGGTATGGAAAGTTTAGTGTGCGGTCCTGCAACGCCTACACCAATGTCTTCCGATACTTTCGAGCCGTCAGTGCACCACTAAATTAGGGTATGCTGCCCCTCAGCAGTAGATCAAGCGTATAATCATTTTAGTCAGCCTTACTGCCGAGAGTAACTAGAAATTTCCTTACTAAGTTAGCCTGTAATGCCGTCTTTTGGAAAGAGTGCCAGAGACACCGATCATCTCTATTCCCTATTCTATACACCTCTGTATGAGTGGCTTGGTGATTGCTATATGGAACGGTGTAAGCTTCAGCGTGACTTCAGAAGCGAAGGCGCTGGCCTATCGAAGTCCCATCGTAGATGTCCAAGCAACATCTTCTTATGTAGCAATCGGCTTCACTATCACAGTATACAACCACGTGATGATGCTTGGCCCACAGCCACAGGATCTACCATCCATATGTCCATGTTTAT
Source organism: Bactrocera tryoni (assembly GCF_016617805.1). NCBI lineage: Eukaryota > Metazoa > Arthropoda > Insecta > Diptera > Tephritidae > Bactrocera > Bactrocera tryoni. The sequence continues at coordinate 43,981,685 of NC_052501.1, forward strand.
GTTTTATAAAGCATCTTAATAATATACCCATAATATCAAACAAACATGTTTGGATAATAAGTTTAGACCGTAAACAATTTCAATATGAAGAGATGCCTGAATTATTGTCGAAAATTATGTTAATTTTAAGATCTTTATTTATAAAGACATTACTACATAATTTGGTTGGTCGCCAAATTTTTGATATTGAACTCGGATCTGCCGTCTTTTTCAAACCTTCATAGACTGTCTGAAATTTTTGGCAAAAATTATAAAAACTAATCACACAACACTTGATCATCACATATCTGGTTCGACAGTATACCACTATTCGTTCCTAAATTTGGTTCAAATTCTCTCAATATTTATGAAACCTAATAATCCCTTTTGTAGTTACAAAAGTCGCCAATTGCTGGAAGATTTCCATATTGTAAAAAAATTATAATATTCCCACCGAACTTTATCTTCGAACTGCGTCACACTGTAATGTACATTTTTCCTATAGGGTCACCGCCGCATATTAAACACTGATTGAGAGCAGCGGACAAAAAATTATTACAGTTACTACTTTAACACACTGCATTAATGAAGGCGAGTAACCGCAATGTGAATGTTCTGCAGGCGCACAATTAAAGCCAACTAAAGGCTGAATATGTTGAAGGCTTAACCATTGGCCACACCATATCCGGTTAAAGCCAGCATTGCAATTCAGTGCAGCAGTCCGTCTTGTTGGCGGCCTTTTCTGTAGTGTCTTTAATGGGCTGACATTCGTTGCGGCCAATTTTATACTTTTGACAATACAATACAATTACAACACCAACAACAAGTGGATAAAGTGCAGCACAGAAGGAGACAATTCCCCACGGCATTGGATTATCGATTGACGTGAAAGGTCTCTGCTCGTTTTTGTGATCTCAATACATATTTCTTATTCTTACCACTGCGATGTGCTCTAGATATATTGCACTAATGTATAAATACATAGTAAGTAATTGGCGCTCACACCTCTGCAAGTTGTTTAGGCGAGGTACTGCTCCTCTCACTGTCGACACACTACGAAGCATCCTAGTTAAAAAGTGACGAGGTTTGAGTTTTCATTTTTTGTAGATGTGAAAACGTACGGAAGTGTATGTTGCACTTGTTACATTTGGGTCCATTGCATATCTATGCTTTATACAATTGGACCATCTGAAGTAAATAATCGCTCAAAAGTGCCCAGAGAGGATTTGTGGTCCGCCAGGACAATGACAGGCCGCACACGTTATATGGCTCTGGAAGTTTGGTTGAGATGTTCTTATGCATCCCCCTTATAGTGTGGACCTGGCGTCGACTGATTATGTACTATGTGTTTCTGCAAGAATGTTTAATACCACAACAAATTTTAGGACCAGCTTTTCCTTGCTGGTACTAAATTGATCAATTTTCAAGTTAGGTGTACAGAGTGACTGTGATGTCTGTCGATTTGTACCAAGGAAAAAAATTTAAAAATGACTATGCCTTGAATGGTGTCTTTCAAATGGAATTACGGCTACGAAATCGTTGAAAATGTGCAGAAATGTTAAGGGGAACACAGGTATTTGAATGGCATAGAGCATTTATTGAAGGACTTGAAGTCATCCCAAACTTTCCTTAGCGAGTTGTAAATCCACCTCTGTGAATGACGATAACATCGGACAAGTTAAAGAACCAGTACATAAAAATTGTCGTGTTAGCGTCAGAGAAATAGCAGAGGATGCCAACGTCTCCTATAAATCGACTCAACATATTTTGATTTTGCTTAATGTTTTTGGTATCACGCTGTTTTAGCGTGTCAATGCTAGACTCGTATCAAAAGTCTTGAATCTTTCGCAAAAACGACGTCGAGTAGAGGTCGCAAAAAATTTTTGTCAACGTAACTGAGGACCCTACATCCATCAAACGCATCATTAATGAATGAGAATGAGTCGATAACAAAAAACACAAAATTTACTGAAGGCCAAACTTTGTCGGGGCTTATAACAATAATTAGAAAGATAGATTGAATTTTGAGGAATGCATTGTGATCTGTGCTTTATTTTTATAACCTGAACAGGGTATATTAAGTTTGTCACGAAGTTTGTATCACCCAGAAGGAGCGTCGGAGACCCTATAAAGTATATATCTAAATGATGTTGAGCTGAGTCGATTTAGCCATGTCTGTCTGTCTCTCTGTCAGTCTGTCTGTATATATACGAACTAGTCTCTCAGTTTTTAAGATATCGTTTTGAAATTTTTCAAACTTCATGTTATCTTCAAGAAGCTGCTCATTTGTCGGAACTGCCAATATCGGACTACTATAACATATAGCTGCCATACAAACTGAATCAAGAATCGGAATCAAGTTCTTGTATGGAAAACTTTTGCATTTGACAATGTATCTTCACAAAAGTTGGCACAGGTTATTTTTTAGGGCAACAATGTAATCTCCAACGAAATTGTTCAGGTCGGTTAACTATAGCATATAGCTGCCATACAAACTGAACGATCGGAAAAAAGTTCTTGTATGGAAAACTTTCGTATTTGACGTGGTATCTTCACGAAATTTGACATGGATTACTCCGAAAAAATTGTTCAGATCGGATTACTATAGCATATAGCTTCTATATAAACTGAACACATAGTTACTAAAAGAAATGCATCTGTGAAGGGTATATTAGCTTCGGTGCCGCCGAAGTTAACGTTTTTCGCTTAGTTTAAGTAAATCAAATCAAAGAGGCTTATCGGTTGTAATGTGTTCTTGCCAGATTTAATTGCTAGACAGCCTGACTCCTTTTCGTTGCGATTGCGGGACAAGCCAACAGTATTTGCTATGGTGTCTCTGCTCTTTGGTCACAGAAGCGACAGAGATCCGTAGAGCAATACCCTAATCTGTGCAGATGACATCACAGCCTGCACTGACCTGTATAAAATCTAACAAGTGGCCTTAACTTGTTTCTATGAAGAACGATGAGTTTCTTGAACCGTTTTGAGTCGAACACTCTCAGAAACAAGCTCTCCTGTGAAGCCCAGGCAATTGTTGCCAGTGGCGTTTTCTACTGTCTGTTTCCTATTTCTGTAGCTGGTCTCGTAAAGTGTGGAGCCCACAGCAAAGAACGGTTCCGGTCCCATTGACTCGGATTGGTTGCTGCAACTTCTTTCGCAAGGACATCCACAAGCACATTTCCATTGATGTCTCATCTCAGGGATTCATACTAGTATGACATTATTTTCGGTGACTACCCTGTTAAGCATTCTTATGCACTCCTTTACCATAATTGTTTTGATTTCGATAGACTAGACTTTCTGAAGGGCCTCTCGCCTAACAGTTGACACACCTTGGTCGGATAAAAATCCGGGTCGTGGGGTCATTACGGCAATAACATCGCAAAACGAGGTAAATTCTTCAATTCCTGTCGACTGTAGCGGTCACCAAAAAAAAAAAATAGCCGCTCTTAAAAGTAGTCGAAGCTGCAAGGATTTTGTCGAGCATTCTTTGAATGGACGTCCGTCTTTCCACACACCGGAAAGCAGTATATTAGTGCTCTTAGTGGCTATGTCAAAACAGCTTCTACTTAGCTTAACAAATAGCGTCTTTTAAGTTTGATCAAAGCTTTAGTGGTTTGAAGGACTTGCTTGCTCACTGTACAGAGCGCGTCAGCTTTGCCTTTTTGATTAAACTGTTTTTACGGTACTTTCCTGTTAGCTCAACCTAACTGTGTGTACATACATTTCCTGCCTTAGTGCTCTTTATGAATCATATATGAATAATACCTCTGCACATATGTATGTACATACATACATATACATATAACTAAATAAATGTGTGTATGTGGCCAACAGTATACCGAACAATTCCAAGTAGAAGACATGCAGCAAAAGATAAGCAATGGAGCGCCAATGAATAAGCAACAGAAGTTGAAAAGAAATAAATTTAAGGCGAAAGAATAAAACTTTCGTCAAAGCGAAAAGAAAAGTCGGCGAGCAGTGGGTCGGTGGGCAGAGGGAGAGATGCAATAACAGCAACAGAAATAAAGTGAAGTCAGCGTTATGGCTCAGCAGCGAAGTGGAGAAGAAGATTAGCGAACCGTATCATTGTAGACACATGCCAGCACTGCGGCCAACGCAACCCAACCGCCCCATCCACCTCACCTTACACACCTTACCTTGTCTCTACGACGAAAGACACCCACACTCAGGTCGTCGGGGAAAACAGCAAATAACTTAGCGATATAAAAGCAAGCGAACCCACCGTGGCTCTCAATTCAAAGCGAAAGGAAAGCGCTTTGCAACAAAAACAACAGCAATAAAAGCAACAATCATAAAAATTCGCATACATCGTGCTTGGTAGCTATGCTCCAACCATTTAGCGTACATAACAGCGCCACTACATATGTACATATATGCATACATACACACATATGTACATATAAACATAAATATGTAAGCACGTTTGTCTATATGTATGTAAGTGTTGTCATTGTTGCTGCTATTGTGGTTATTACTACGCCCGCTGTTGTTGTATTAGAATATAAAAAAACACACACAAAAAAGGTCGCTCTAAAAGCCATTGTGGTGTCCAACCGTATAGAGGTGAAAGGAACTACATAGTCAGCCAGCGGCAACCTCGTGAATGTCGACGTCGGCGTCCGCAACGCTGTTAAGCGACACTGGCGTTGCTGTTACGGGCAGCAGTGTCGTTGTCGGTGTCGCTGCTGCTGTAACTGACGGTATCAGTGTCGCTGGCGCGAGTTGTTTGAAGCACCACTTCGTTGCGTGAGAATCGGCATCGGAATAGTCATCGGCAAATCGCCATTGTCGGTCCACTTTGCTGTGGCGTGGTGTGGTAATAAGGGCACCAGCATTGGCGACAACTACGCGCACGTCGCCGGTGGCAGGCGGCAGCAATGCTGGTGTCGCAGCAGGCCAGCTCAGCTCGTTGCAGCTCAGATCCGCAACGCGCAACGTCATCAACTCATTCAAAATGGCAACACAACAAATCGATTCAAGCCGAGGTGAGTGTGCGTCGCGTATTTTCTCGTCGCAAAGCGCCGAACTCACTAACTTGGCCGAATGAAGACGAACCCGTTGAATTTAACTGTTGAGGAATGCTCGAATTTACTTGGCATTGCTTTTCTGCTGTGCTTTTTAATGGTTTCTTTGTAATTGCCATTTCCATTGATTGCTTAGCGGTTAAAGCCGAGTTATAAATACATGTGAGGTGTTAATTTTAGAATTAACATAAGTATGTATATGTTTCTTTCCGCAAATCATTTCATGTTCACAAGCAATTTAGCTGAAATGCCGAACACCTTAGCTTCAGCTTCAGCGAAATGTAGATCTTAACACATTAAAAACAATTTTCATACAAGGTCTTGATTTTGATTGACCAGTTTGTATGACAGCTATAGTTGTCTGATATTGGCGATTCCGAGAAATAACAGCTTCCTTGGGAGGATAGAAAATGTGCAAAATTTCAGATCGATATCTCAAAAACTGAGACACTAATTCGCGTTTATAAGAACAGGCGGAACCGCTGATGGGTGGTACCAACTTCGTGGAATATACCCTGTTCAGGGTATTATTGAGAACTTTTACTAGCTGCCGAAAAAAACACTAATACTGGGTAGGAAATCAAATAAATCTCTTTAAATAAATTCGAATGAATACTGCCCAGTTTAGATTTTTACCTGAATACTTTTTTTGATGAATTATATTTGGGGGGTTTTGAACTTAACAATTCCAATATTCCCATTCCCCAAACCATGACGATGGAATAGATGTTGCATTGCCTGACTAAACCAAAGAAGTATAGTGTACAGCTTCTGGCGTACATCATCTGTCATGAAACAAACAGTCATCGCATTCGCGACTAGGCTCACACGTTACTGTTGACAAAATCAACACCAACAACAATATGCTTTGAAATCCAACGGAGAATTACTATTGCCAATAGATGCTACTTTGGACTCTCTCGACGAACAAAGGCCAAACTCTACAAGTCCCTGTCATCCTCCTATATGGTGCGGAGACATGGACAATGACACCATCTGATGAGTCGGCCTTAGGAGTGTTCGAGAGAAAGATTTTGTGAAAGTCTTTTGCGCATTGGCGCAACGTCGAGTACAGCCGTCGATTGAACGATAAGCTATACAAAATATACGGCGACATGGACATAGTTTTCGAATGGAAGAGAGGACTCCAGCTTTGAAGGTTTTCGGTTCAGTACCCGCCGGTGGAAGCAGAAAAAGATCTCTACTCCGTTGCAGAGTTCAGGCGAATTTGTTTCTCGAATTGGCGCCATAATAGAGAAAATAAGAACGACAGGCGCGCTGTTGTTAACTCGGCTATAACTACATAAGCGGGGTCTACGTCAGTAAAGGAGAAGAAGTTTCATCTAAGACCTTGAACCAATTTTTAAATGTTATCATCAAACTTTTTTGGTTCTATTTTCATTTACGGGTTTCAAAAATCGATTTTTTTATTGTCTTATTGTAGATTTTAACACCTCTAGAATCTTCTTCTTAATTGGCGTAGACACCGCTTACGCGATTATAGCCGAGTTAACAACAGCGCGCCAGTCGTTTCTTCTTTTCACTACGTGGCGCCAATTGGATATTCCAAGCGTAGCCAGGTCCTTCCAACGGAGTGGAGGTCTTCCTCTTCTTCTGCTTCCCCCGACGAGTACTGCGTCGAATACTTTCAGAGCTGAAGTGTTTTCGCCCATCTGGACAACATGACCTAGCCAGCGTAGCCGCTGTCTTTTAATTCGCTGAACTATGTCAATGTCGTCGTATATCTCGTACAGTTCATCGTTCCATCGAATGCGAACTTTTCTCTTGAAAACTCTCAACGTCGACTCATCAGTTGATGTCATCGTCCAAGCGTTATAGAGTTTGACTTTTGTTCGTCGAGAGAGGACTTTACATTTCAATTGCCTACTCAGTCCGAAGTAGCACCTGTTGGCCAGAGTTATCCTGCGTTGGATTTCCAGGCTGACATTGTTGGTGGTGTTTATGCTGGTTCCCAAATATACGAAACTATCTACAACTTCAAAGTTATGACTGTCAACAGTGACGTGAGAGCCAAGTCGAGAGTGCGACGACTGTTTGTTTGATGACAGGAGATATTTCGTCTTGCCCTCGTTCACTACAAGACCCATTTGCTTTGTTTCCTTGTCCAGCCTGGAGAAAGCAGAACTAACGGCGCGGGTGTTGAGGCCGATGATATTGATATCGCCAGCAGCTGTACACTCTTATAAAAGTTTGTACCTGCTCGATTAAGTTCTGAAGCAAAATTATTTTTTCCAGCAGTAGATTGAAGAAGTCGCACGATAGGCCACATTGATAAGGTCCAATCAGTTTGTTGACGGTGGGCTTTAAGGCTGTTGAGGAGGCTTATCTCACGGTAGTTGGCGCAGATTGTGGGGTCTCCCTTTTTGTGGATTGGGCAGAGCACACTTAAATTCCAATCGTTGGGCATGCTTTCGTCCGACCATATTTTACAAAGAAGCTGATGCATGCTCCTTATCAGTTCTTCGCCGCCGTGTTTGAATTGCTCGGGAGGTAATCCATCGGCCCTGCCGCTTTGTTGTTCTTCAGGCGGGTAATTACTATTCGAACTTCTTCATGGTCGGGCAATGGAACGTCTGCTTCATCGTCATCGATTGGGGAATCGGGTTCGCCTTCTCCTGGCGTTGTACGTTCACTGCCATTCAGCAGGCTGGGGAAGTGTTCTCTCCATAATTTAAGAATGCTCTGGGCATCGGTGACTAGATCACTATTGGAGGTTCTACAAGATTATGCTCCGGTCTTGAAACCTTGTGTAAGCTGCCGCATTTTTTCTTAGAATTTTCGAACATTACCCCTGTCGGCCAGCTTATCAAGCTCTTCAATACATCTAGAATATTGTTCTCAATTTTCATCTGAGTAATATTTTCGGAGATACGGCCTTGAGAACTTGTGCGCTCGAGGCTAAACTCGACTTTTGAAGTCGGTTCATGAAATATTAAAAGGTTTGTGTGATACAATACTTAAAACCTTGGACGAACGACTTTTTTTCAATTACAAATATTTAAAAAACTTTCGTGCAATTTTCATTTTTTTGTTAAGGGGTTATATCCACTTGTAAGTTCGAAAAAAATTGTGTTTTGTTAATTTTTTCTGGAGAGGCTTTTTATTGAATATATAGATAAAATATATGAACATTTAGTGAATTTAACGTATTCGAAGAGTTCACCTCCTGAAAGTCCTGCACAAAAGGATTACTTTTAGGATAGATAAATACAGGTAATGATCGAAGAAGTAGTCAAAATTTTGATTCAATACAAAATGGCTGCTTCCCATCAGAAAAAAATCTTTCTTTACATGAAAATTTTAAAGTGTAAGTGACTTAAAAAATCGAAATTTTTATCAGAAACTCTATTTCTTCGATCATTACCTGACAAAAGTATCTAAGAAGATCCTGTGAAAATTTCAAGTCAATCGGTCAAGCCGCTTCGGAGATATATTGATCACCGACTTTGAAAACATCGTTTCGAGAAAACGCATCTGAAACGCAGCTGCCATACTCTGGGTTACGGTTCCGCCTACTTTAAAACGCTCGGAGACGTCTTTACAAATACGCTCATTACTCCGCAACTATTTACAGGATTATTTTGAAATTTACAGACAATATTCTCGAATATATGTATATATGTATGTACTATACATTCAAAATTTGCAAAAAAAATTCTGTTGGCGTCGCAATAGCCGAGTTTAAAATATTTTGTTCCAAAAATTTCTGAAATTTTTTGTTAATAGTGTATGTTTGTAATAATAAAAAAATTATAATAGAATATTTCATTTCTTATATGAGAAAAAAACTTATTGAAAAAATGCTGTTTTTTACCCGAGAAAACCCCTTAAATTCCCAAAGAGAGCTAGTTAAATGGGACAAAAGCTTTAATTTACGTATCGTCGTTAACCTTAATAGTATCAAGCAGTAAATACATCTGACCAAATTTGTCTCGCACTGGTCTATTTATTTTCTAGATCATTACAACCTTTTTATGTTAGTGTGAATTTTGTTCTCCTGTGGTATATGTCAATTGGTGTATGTTTGTTTACGACGTCAAATTTTTTTTGATTTTTACCATTGTAAAACATGTAACAATGAGTTTACTTAAAATTTTGCGCTTCTAATGGAATTACGGCTACGGAATCCTTGAAAATATTGTAGAAGTGTTTTGGAGAGTCTACTTTATCACAAACACAAATAGAACATTCAGTGATGACCGAGAAATCATCAAAAACTTGCCTCAGATGAGTAGTCCATTCATCTCTGTTAATGACGATAACATCGAAAAATATAAAGAAACTATGCGTGAAAATCGTCCTGTTGGCATCAGAGAGATAGCAGACGATCTCAACAACTCTTATGGATCGACTCAACTTATTTGGTTAAGGTTTTGGGTATGCAGCGTTTCAATGCTAAATTCGTGCAAAAAACTGAATCTTTTGCAAAAACGACGTTGAGTAGAGGATACTTGACAACGTAGCTAGACGCTACTTTTAACAAACCTATCATTACTGATGACGATACGTGGGTTTATGAATTTGACGTCGAAACTGTGCAAAAATTTAGCTCATGACGCCCCAAAAAGGAACCAAAACCGAAAAAACTAAAATTAGCTGGAGGCTTAGTTGTAACAAGTGTATGGCCAGTTTGCACAAAAAGAACCTATTTTGAAGACGATAATACAAATTTGCATTAAAATACGTCAACATTTTGTAAGCTTTTTATGAGATAGATACTCTCTCATTATTCCTGTTGTATCCGCACAAACATTTCTTAAATAGTTCTGTGGAATACCGTTGAATACAAATCTGGAACCGTTCTAGTTAATGATTAATATTTGACAATCAGGCGAAACTCATATTTGTCTGCTTTAGGACGAAATTCTTTAATTAATGGTACCTTACCAACGCTGAATCTTAAGTGAAAAATATTCTAAGCTCACATCCAAAGATCTTCATACTATCTCATCCTACCGAACGCCAGCTGCAAAATCTGAATGAAAGAAGACGAGGTGGAAACATCTCAGCACTTCCTTCTTGATTGTCTCGCATTTGTCAGATTAACGGTGAGCAACTTAGAAGCTCACACTTTCAGATATCCCACCGGACTGGTGGGAATAAAAATTCAACGGCTAAGCATACTTTTATTGTCCACAAGGCGTTTTACTGGCTTATAAGTTCGAATATCACGATTTCTGTTTTTATCGCTTCACAAAGGACTGTATATAGTACCCCAAGTGCAATCTCTGGATCAGCCATCAAACCCTACCTAACCTAGGTTCCTTCACACAACAGATTATGTCGATGACAAGATCGTGCCTTTTATTTCATTGCATTTGTTAGAGCTGTAACCAATGGCCATCTAAAATAGAGGTAAATCGAACGATAGACCATTCCGTCTCTGTGGAGTCCATTTTTATTCCCAAATCAATTAATTATGAAGAGGTCAGCTAACTGTTATGTTTACCATAACGGTATACAACAATACCGTTCAGTGTATGTTTATACCCAAAGTGGTTATTTTAAACAAATGCTTACTGAAATATATATTAATTGTTATTGATATATATGTTTGTATGTACATATTTATCTAAGTAACGCACGTACATATGTATACATGCATATGTATGTATGTATGTATATAATTTATATCATTTCCACCGTTTAACGAACTGATGCGACCCGAAATAGAACAAACTATGGTAATCAGTCAGCCAATCAAGCAGTCAGCGAAGTTGTTAGCAAACACACACGTCATATTTACATACATACATACATACATATTATGTACATATTTAATTTTTCAGCCTATAAATACTAGCATTTTCGAATTATAATACAGTTTTTCATTTATTGCTTTCTCCCACTTCGCTTTATCCAGTTTGCACTTTATTACAATTTTTATGCTCGTAAACTCTTCGCGAGCAACAACACCGCCAAAATACTTCGCTCCCCGTTGTCATGGTTAATGTAGAGACGTCACCATCATTGTACATATGTACATATAATATGTATGTACTTCATCACTTCAAATTATTTTTACTTTATTGTTTCTGGTTGTGTTTGTTTCATTTTCGCCTAAGCTGTGTATTTTATTTGTATTGTAAATTACTGGAACAGTTGGAAAAATTACAGGTCAAGAAGGGAGCAATGGCAACATGGCAAGAACACACAGATATATTTATGTTTGTACGAGGGACGGTTGATGACGGAGTGGAAGTTCGTTCAGTTATGAAAATGGTGATGTTAAATAGAGGGCCAATAATTGAAACCTAAACCCTATATTTTTCGAACCAAAGCTGTTTTAGCGCAGACGGCGATAAAAGACAAAAGGAAATATCACAAGTGGGAGAAGGACTTCTGGTAGAATATATGTATAATCTTTATAAAAATAGAGTCTAAGACCTTTAAAAATATAACAGTAAGTGTATCGAAGGAAATGTTATACGGATCATGTGAATAACAATCACTCTCAATACTCATAATAACATATTCTCGATTAGTTATTAAAATGAAATCTTACAATTTTCGTAATTTCTTTTACACATGATCTTCAACGATTTGCTGGAGAACACATACAGTGTTTATCCGGAAAGTAATAGGACTGAGTCGATTTAAAAAAATGTATTGAAACAATCGTTACAATTCTTTAAAAACTTTCTAAATATTCTCCTTCTGCGTCGATGCAGCGCTGCCAGTGCGATTTCCAAGTATTGAAGGCGTCCCGGAAGGCGTTCTCCGGAATAGGCTTGAGAGCCGAGGTGCATGCTGCTTGGATCAACTCTGTCGTCTTGCCTTTCATCGGGATCATACTCAAAGTTATTCAAAAATTGGGCAATTAAACGAATACTTAATCGACGGTCTGAGTTCAAAACTTTGCGCACACGAGTCACGTTGTCGGTGTTCGTCGAAGTCGCTAGTCTCCTAGAACGGTCTTCATCAGCGACCTCTTCCCGGCCCTCCAAAAAGGCCTTGCGCAAAAATGTTTGTCCTGACTCTCCAGGTGCTCGGAGACAACTGACCAGCCGCTAGGAACGCCCTCTACCGAATCCAGTCGGTGCGCGCATGCTATAAAGTACAGTCGCAACGGAAGAAAATCAGTCCTATTAATTGATGATTATAATTGATTTCAAATTGGAAAGCTATTGGACTTAATCAGCAATCCGTTTGATTGTCGGTGATAATGAACTATGACGATGAGAAAATAGACTGGAACCCTTATGTGGAGAATATATAATTTGTTTCGGTAAGACACCTGTCTCTTTTAAACGACGATTCAATTCCACGTATATATAATATTTTAATAGAAATCTTCATGATTGCCTTAAAAATAAGCTCCTCTTACACTTATTTAGTTAAATCTTAATCAGATTTTTTATACACTTGTCGTATATTAGTACTCGGCTGGGATGGCCTTCAGTGCCTTCAGCGAATTTTCTGTTTTTTGTTTTCGACTCATTCTTGAATTGCCGTTCCGTACATAGTTGGACAGTTTCGAAATCATATTCATAAACCCACGTTTCGTCACCAGTAATTATGCGTTTGATGAATGTATGGTCCTAAGCTACGTTATCAAGCATATCTTTTAGAATCTGATATGCGGTTTCTTAAGTAATTTTATTCAGGCTCTATATTGGAAAATTTTTGTTTATCCATTTTCCTTAATGGCCTAACACGTTATTAGACTATTGGCAGAACATCGAACCTTCCGGGTAAACCACGGCATAGAGTAATACAATTCTAAATTCGTCCATTCGGACGACATGACCTAGCCAGCGAAGCCGCTGTCTTTTAATTCGCTGAACTATTTATGTCAATGTCGTCGTATATCTCATACAGCTCATCGTTCCGTCGAATGCGGTATCCCCTCCACAAGGTTGTGCGCTGGGTTTGGGAACCGCCACGTAAAAAACGACCCCAGTGAAAAAGTATTCTTCTTCTTCTTAATTGGCGTAGACACCGCTTACGCGATTATAGCCGAGTTAACAACAGCGCGCCAGTCGTTTCTTCTTTTGTGGTCGATCGTAACGTTGCGAGGTAGGCATCCTCCAAAAGTATTAGGCTCGCTTTATTCTATGTAAAACATACTTCTCGAGCCACCCTCGTCTGCATAGGTATGTAGAATTGAAGCTTAAGTTATTATCATTCTAGACATGTCGCTTTATTCAGCCGACTGACACTGCTCTTGCTTCTGTTGCCCGGCTTTTTATTGTTATTTGTGTATTTGGTATATATGTACATAATAGGCGTCGTCATTGTCTTCATCGCACTGCTCGCACTTGGATGGTGTGTATGTATTTAGGTATATATGTACATAACTAATTTCTGAGTTTCTTTGTACACTTTTGACGGCGCATTGCGTTCGAATCGCCGCTATTACCCCATAATTTAGGGTAAAATTTCACGAGCAATCGAGCGGTGCCATTTATTTTCTGCTCGCGGTAAGCGGCCGCAAACAGCAGGCATCGCGTTCAACGTGGCAGAGATATGCATACAAGTATGTACAAATGTCATATATACACACTATTATACATATATGTATGTACATATGTATATTTGTTCATTGGACACAGATACTGGTCGTAAAAAAAGAATTGCCCGGAATATCTGCTTATAATAAAGTGATGTTTTGCGTTTTCATTATTAAGGTGGAATGACAGCAACAATCGCAATAACAACAGATATAACCGTAACAAAATGTACAAGATGTCGGCAATTGATCGTCATACGTAAGAGTATCTATGCTCGGCTACAAGTAGAAAACCTAGAAACGGTTGTACACACTTTTATGTATAAAAGCACACATACAAATGTAAATATGTATATATGAGTATATTATGCGGCGTCATGTCCATTAGGCAGCTCGTCAGTTCTAAGTTGTTGTAGGTGGCAATTCTAGGAGATTAAAGTGGACACAGCTAACTGAATAGGCACATGTGTAAATATGTGTGTATGTATGTGCAATATGTATGTATGTGTGTTGTGATTTTTTGCATTGACAAACTTGTTTGGCGCTTTTTTCTCTTCAACTTGTACAATTTCAGAGGGCAATGTACTTGTAGCGATGTCTCGCCTGTGTTCATTATATGTACATATACTTAAAAAATTACATGTCATATATACATACATATGTACATATTAACAGTGAATATATATTATTAATTTAGAATTAATTGTTAAGATTTTAAAAATTTTAATTACCAGAATTGGTAATCTGAGGTTAACATCCCCCACGGTGGTATAATGGATAGCATTATCGAAAAAGTGCCGTACTAAATCCTTAGAACATGTGCAACGGACCTGGTTGATGGAGGAATGAAAATCACGTCAACAAAGACTCTTGAGGTTATCCTCGACATTCAGTCAATGTACATATATACAAGTGATGTAAAGCTTACGGGCAGCCGGCTTGGAATCAAGCTCGGCGTCACACGGCATCGTATTATACTCGACCTTCTTAATGAACTTGGGCTAAGTTGGCAATGCGACCGAGAAAAGCAGATCCATGGGAATTAAACACGCCGTTTTCATTCCCCAGTAGAGAAAAATTTACCAATATTTTCATGATCGACTGTTGTAACGGCGAAATCTACATAAGTTTGTATACACCAAACGGATCAAAGCGTTGAAATAGGAACAGGTGCGGGTTCCTTCTGTAGCAATCCATGCGTAGAAGGTTGGTTTAAGCTAAATGAATACAATTAAGTCAGGCCGAAATTGGAGGCATTACTGAAGTTGCCATGTGGGTTTCTGCTCTAACCAACATGTCATAAACCTTCTAGTGATAACCAACCCTTTAACGCTATCCGTAGCGCGAATATCAAGTCTCACTGCTTATCTTTATGCAAGGAAGCAATAAATATACTCTTAATAGATAACTCGGATAATACATCAAAATACCCAGTCTTATAGAAACACAAAAAATGAAAAAGTAGATGAGCTGGACAGCTCGGGTGCAGCTGAAAACAGAACTCTTCTAAAGTGCCCCAGACCATTCAACAGCTCAGGTCTTGGGGCACTAGCAACACAGAGTATACCACAAAGTTACTTTGGGGTAGTGTTGATGGTAGACAGACCAAATAGCTTCTAATGCATGCGAAATGGAACAAAGTAATATTGTAGGGCTCATCATAGGACACCTACTCCTAAGATCCCACCTTCAGATTTGCAAAATAGAAGACGCTGGCACATTATCTATGGGAATGCCAGTCTTCAGTCGAATGAGACGGCTTCCAATGCTGAACTTAAGAGACATTGGGCAGTTGGTAGAAAAAAGTCAGGTTTCTTAGCAAATGACAATTAGCTAGACAAGGCTTAATTTAGATACCAATCTGGAGCCCAATGAACCTAATTATGGCATAAGCGTTGATAATCAATGATACTAACGACATGAATCAATGTACTCAATGTACCCAAAAGGTCGGAGATCTTTATATTTGATATGGATTGTTTTGACTTTTATCATGATAATATAATGTATAGGTTGCCGTTGTTGTTGTTGTTTATGCGGCAGGATTTTTCCGAGTTGACAGTCCATGGCCGATTAAAAATCCGTGTCCGTTCCAGTTACGTAGACCCGACTGTCGTGGGAACGGTGTATAGGGCGCTGTTTTTTCTGTTTATAAAAATAAAAGTAATGAGCTTGCAAAGAAAGACATTTTCATTCTATCATCAGACCGGGAATGAGTCGGACCTACGAGAGGTCCATTTAAATTCCCTATTTAGAGCGGAAGCGGTAAGGCTAAAAACATTGCAGAGAATTGTCAGCTCCAAATCTTTAGAAATATCTTGTGTATCAATCTGTAAATTTTCCATTCGAGCTAGTTGGAATAGTTATTCACTTGTAAGTGTGTACAAGTGTGTACTTATAAACCTAATGGTCTTCTGCATTATTTAAGGAATAACCAACTGTGCTCCCCGCCGCGGTCTCAGCATTAATATTTAAGCTGACATATTCTCAATTAGAAGTCGATAACGGAATTCCAATTAGAATTGCTTCTACGGAAAACGAGTAAGACGCATTTCAATAAATAATATCGTTTCAAATCATAATTTAAGATTTTTAGTAAGAAAAATGCTGAGTTTTGAACTATTCAAACAAATCCAGATCTAGTCTAAATTTTGAACTGTATATTTATTAGTATAAATACTTATATTATCCTAGATCGACGGAAAATATTCCACAATAATGTTGACGAATGTGACCTGGTTGTCAGATCTTGGTTCACTATATGTAAATCCGGGTCCCTTTCGGTTAACAACAACTTTGTCAAACTGTGTGATTTGGAAATTCTTATCTAAACCTATTTTATTACTACATACATAGGTATGTACATATTGCTTAACAATTTATGTTATAGTTATGATATATGTACATATGTATGTATGTACATATGCACATGCTTTGCACACACATGTATCTACTCATAGCGGAAGCAAATTTGGCCTTAATTTCGCCTTGACCTAGTCGACCAGATTTATTTAATTATAATTTAAGCTCCTAAATCTTTCCTAACAACTCCAGCTAATACCAAGAAACATCAATCTACTTATGGCTTCGATGAAAATTTTCGTCTGCTAGATGCCTGGTTACACACAACGCAACATATACAATATGTATAGAACGCTATACGGTAACACCATTGCTGCGCGCATTTTTCTCGGTTCGGCGTCAGCTTCATCGTAGTTTATGGATACACACGATTTACCAGCGCACCCGGTGTTGTTTTGGCTTTGTTGTGTTTAGCAATTGTTTTTGTTTTTGTCATTGTTGTTGCAAGTAGCGTTGCCGTGGTTTTTTGTTTGCTGTTTACTCTTATTGTTTGGCTTAGAAGTTGACGCGCTGTTGTTATTGTGACGCGCATATGCATATGCACATATGCGAAGAGAATTGTATTTCTGAGAGCAGCAGCACAGTCACAACCTCACAGTCGACGTCAGCTTTACATTCTATTTGTGCGCCGACAGCGCTCTCCATCAATTCTACACACACCAAATCATATTGATACCGTCAACAGCGCAGTCAACGTCAAGCATAACTGACATTTTCGTCTTCATTTGCGATTCCCACGCATTTCATTGTAATTAAACGCTTTAATTGTTGATTTTCTTAATAAATTAAATTACTCACCTTGAGTTAACTGCTTTTTAAGTAAACGATTAAATAATATTATTATATTTTGATAGTAACTTTTATGCAAAAGGTATTTCGTTATAATCACATTAATTTTATGTTCATACACACAAACTTAAGACAGCAAATTTTTGCCAAATCTTCGCTCACTTATTTTTCCGAATTAGAATTAAAATGTAATAAAAACACACTCACATAAACACCGACGTATTGCATTTATTTATTGTTTATTTGCTTTTACCAATGTTTTTGTTTATAATAATTTAATGTCAAACGCAAAACTCACCGTCGCCGTTTCTATTACCAACAATTCGCATCAAATCGTTTCGTCGACTGCGCTTCGTAGAAGTCATAGTCGCAACTGTTTCTTGTTATTTCGATGCATTTTATGTTCATTTTATTATTATAAATCGGAGTACGAATACAAGTTGGGAAATTATAAACTTTGGTATTTATCAATTGTAAATAAACTACACTTTAATTTTTATGCGAACAGAGAACATTAAATGACTTTTAAATTTCTTTACAATTCTCTGCTTTTCCTTTTTGAGTTCTTTAATGCAACTTGTTCGGGACCAATTTACTTAAAACACGTCTGCTTCTAGAACAAGCTGCACATACATGTTCCAAGCAATTTTATATCAAACATGTTGTGTTATTTATCTCTTTTAAAAGAGAAGCTTATTAACAGAGTGCTTAAAGAGAATGGAATAGGTATTAGAAAATACTTCATGGCAAATTTTTAATGTTATAATTTGAATGTCTGATAAAATAAAAAAATCTTCAGTGTTTTGCTTAAAAAAATATATTTAATTTTGAGAAATGATAAGAACCTTTTAAAAGGAAATAGTTTAGTGTCTGAATACCAAACGGATTTTTATCTTCTTTAAATACTAAACACCTTTGCAAATTGTGTCTAAACCAGCGGCCATCTTCACAAGTGTTCAATAATTTTATACAGTGGCGTAGGTAGGAGGGCCGAAGGGAGCCGCCGCCCCGGGCGCAACGTCTTGGTGGCGGCAAAATGGTATTTAAAAACTCCAATTCGGGCAAAAATTCCTGCAAATTGTGTCAAAAGTGTACAAGATATAGGGCGAAAATGGGTTTTTTTCTATGGCTTTTAATAAGATGTCTTGTAAATTTACTATCAATTTCCTCAAAAACCGTATTGTGAGAATTTTGGAACTTCAGAATTTGCGTGGCTTCTAGTTTATAAATTTTATATACTTAATATCGAAGATGTTTTGTAAAAATTCACTTTTGTTCGAACCACCTCATGAAACTTGTTGGTAGTAGATAAAGGGCGGCAGAACATCCTTGGCCCCGGGCGCCCAAAGTTGTAGCTACGCCACTGATTTTATAATCGTTTTTAAACCGGCCGGTTTTTTAAACATCTTATATATACTTGCGGATGAAACGAATAAACATTTTATATCACATTTTTGATCCAACAACATGGCTTCCTATGTTGTATAAATCGTAAGAGTTCTTATTAGTATATATGTATGTATGTGGACAAATATAACTTCTTTTCCTTCCCCTTGCAAATTTGAATTTTTCGCTCTAATCACTAGGAAAAACCATCAGACCAACTCAAAAAAAAGTTATGAAGTTATATGTGTTGCTTGTCGCGAGCAACAACACCCTTTCGTTTCTTGTAACATCATACCCCAAACAATATTACTGGGTACACAAATAAAGATATGTGTATGTATAATTTAAATCTACATAAGTTTCCAATCTAATCCTAACTTAAATATATTCGACAATAAAGGTACTATGAAATATTTGCTGAATTAGAAATCGGTTTGAGATCATTTTACTGATTCAAATATATGTATATACTTACATAGACATATACATATATGATGAAAACCCGTTGTAAAGATATTAACGCAGGAATACTACAGTATTAAACAAAAAAACAACTCATATCTCAAGCATTTATGAAACACTTTTATTTTATTTTACGTCTGTTTTCAATTCAAATCTTCAACAAAATATTTACAATTACATTTAACGGTTCACATGCACATTAGACAGTTACGTGATCGTTAAACTGCCGCATGAACTATAAATTACTTACTATTTAGAAATTAAAAGTAAGCGGGTGTACTGGGAAATAGCCTTTACTCTTAATGACTTGCTTAGCTAACCGTTGCAAGTTACTATCGTTATTAACATATTGTCCATTGAAGATTTCTGTGCATAGTGCGTGTACTTTTTTGCGACCATGCGTACACACAGCTGATGCCAAGACCAACTCATAGTCGGCCAACTGCAAGCCTATGCAATACGAGCGTGAGGCACGCGCTAAACTGGCAAACATTGCATAGATTGTGGCTGCAATTTCGGCCAAACGCTGCATATCGTGATGCTTCTCCACCACAGCGGTGCCATAGCGTGTTAGCAGCAACTCAACGCACATCTGCAGGCGGGCCACTGATTGTTCGACGCTTTGCGCAGCCGGTTCCAAAGAGGGGTGGACATTTTCATTTAAACGCATTTTAGTCTTTGGATTATCAATGTTTGAACTTTGTAGAAATTTACCCAATATGTGTCCAGGGTGGAAGAGTGGATTGCGCTGCATGCGTACTGTGTCTTGCAGTACACCCTGTTCAAAGAAACGTTAAATTTATTGAAGGTATCTCAAAGATAATAGGCACTCATATAATAACACAACTTACGCCTGCATATTGTAAGCCGGCCAGTGCGATGTACAAGCGTAGCGTGTCAATCGATTCGCCTTGTGTGTACAGTTGAGCACTATCACGGAAAAGCACCTCAGTTTCTTGACCGGAAATTAAAGATTTGGGGCCAATGATGTCCATAGATTTACCAGCAATTTTAAACAATTGCGTAAGACTGTAATACTAATGGGAAAATATATGGAAATTAGTAAATAAGAAATTGTTATAAAACTTATTTTATAACTTTATGAAGCCTACTTTGGTAATTGCCGCTTCCAATGCCACATCAGGTGTCGCAAATTCATCCAGTATGCCCGCCGTCATATAAATCATACTTTCAATAGCATATGTCGCACAAGACGCCTTCGATAAATGCATCTGCAAAATTTCCATATCCCTAGAAGAATAAAAATTTAATAATTGGCATTAAATAAACGAATTAATTTGTAATCACTTCAGTGGCACGTTGCACTGTTGATTGTCGATGCAGTATGAAGTCAAGTCGTTAACCAACTGCTTAGCAATGCCTAGTCCCAACATGGCACTTCGTAACCGGTTACTGCGCAGCAATATCTCTGCTACTTCATTTCCTTCGTTCGCAGCACCGACAATACAACTGGGCGGTAGACGCACTTGGTCAAATTCCACCCGACGTATGTCTAAACCTCTGCAGCCGATTGTCAAATGCTGTTCTCCTAATTTAACACCGTCAGTGTTACTGTCCACTAAGAAAATTGTGGTGCTACGGCTAGCATCTCCTTTAACATTCGCCCGACGAGTTTGAGCGATCACCAAAAAGAGTGGCGTCGCATTGGTTGTAGCGAAAGGACCCGCTATCGCAAACGCCTTTTTGCCAGACAAGAGCCACTCGTTAGTTTCCACTATATATTCAGCGGTGGTGTTAAATAGTTCATTTTCTGCCATGTCATACTCGAATATTGCTTCCACGCCTACATGTGAGCCTATATATGCGAATATACAAGTATTTTCAAATAATTATATATGTAAAGATCAACTTTCAGTTGCTTACCGTTTACTAATTTTGGCAGAAATCGCTGTTGTTGTTCGGCGCTGCCCACGTCTTTTAGCAGATCGATTATTATGCGATGTGATAACAGACCTAGCGCTACATTAGTGCAACGTGATTCCGGCTCTGTGAGCATCAAACTGGCAGTCCAACCCAGACCTTTGCCTTCAAAATCTGCCGGCACATTGAGACCATATAAACCCAACTGTCGTACTGAATCCACAACTTCGGCTGGTATTTGGCGCGTGCGATCAATTATAGCATTCTCAACTTGGTCAGTGAAAAAATTTGTAAGCGGCAATTTTTCGTTTTCAATTCGCGACATTTCCTCACGTTGCACAACCTCTGGATAACCAAGCATTTCATTATCAACCACACCAACGAAAAAATTCTTCACTAATGGCAAACGCGCACGCAATTTTCCCACATCTGGTGCCATCTTAACACCAGTCCCGGTGCGCCGTTGCTGATCAATAGCATCTTCGCCAGCAAACGAATTGTCAGCAGTGGCTTTTGTTGAGGATTGACTATCACGTCCGGCGCTGGTGCTGGTGGCACGTATACATTTTCCATTCACATATTCGAACCTTTTGCTGGAGTTTTGTTGCACAAATCGATGCAATGTGTTGCGGAGACGTAACATTTTCAGAACAATCCTATAGAAATACCCGGCAGCAGCACCAATGACAGCAGAACTGTCAACTAACTGTTCTCACTTAACAGCTGATTTAATCAGCCTGATTACTTAAAATAACGAGTAGCTTCTAATGTTGTAAGAATCCGTGATTTGAGTGTTAAAGTAATCGTTGGAATTAATTAAAAATAGAAAACAAGTTAACTACAGTTTTACCGATGAAAATATATGCTTCACAAATCAGCAACTTCTTAAGCAAGTACAAACGTCTGCAAAATTTTAGACCGATATCTCAAAAATTGTGGGACTAGTTCGTGTATATACAGACAGACAGACATGGCTAAATTGACTCAGTACATACATAGATTTTATAGGATCTCCGACATTTTCTACAGGGAAAATCAAATTTTCGTTATAATCTTAATATAGCCTGCTCAAGTTATAAATACATAAATTGTTTGAAACTTAATAAAATTACTTTTGATATTGTTTTACTATTTATTTTACTTCGTCCCCTTTTTCGTTTACTTCCGATGCATTACAGTCACTTTGTTTAGTTCTAATGATTTTGATCTATTTTTTGTTCTTTAACTGCCGTCCAATTTGTGGTGTGCCCAAAGATTTTCAGCGCGTAATTATGTATGTAACCTGGTATTGAGTGATTTTCTCTCAATATACTCTCTATGAACGACAGCCGCTACTAATGCAGCACCGCGACCCGAACCGTCCTCTGAGAGCATAATGTCATACTTGCGATCCTTCTCCACAAAACGATCCAACGTTTCGCGCATATAACCATCGAAGTTCGGATGACAACGATAAACAGTGCCGTCCACACCGATAATAGAGAAGCTTTCACCAACTTTGTTCACCAAAGCGCCCAGTGTAACGCCCAGCATGTTACCGGCACGCTTCGCTACGACATCGCATACATATTTGAATTTCATGCAGTCATCAGGATCGGCATCGTGCAAATGGAAAATGTCTTTGAAGACATCTTTCACCAATGGCCAGTCATCACCTTTATCGTTGGCTATATCGGAGAGTACTTTCGTTTCAATGCAATTTGGCTTTTTCGTCAGGATGTCCGTGATTTGTTTGCGCAGCTTGCATTGAGCGAATATCAAATTCTCGTTGACGGCGCGCAACATAATCAGGCGTACCAGTTCACCCATGTACATGCCTGAAATCAAAGCATGCTTCATGCAACTTTCAATTATTTAATTACACAACTCACCTGCTACCATTTTTTCATAGATCTGTGAGCCCGGATTCAACGAGTTTTTATCGACAATCTTATCGTAATCGGTTAGTAAATGATCAAGACCACCCTTTTCACCGAAAGCGCCCCACTCCACATTGATTATAATCTTAGGTCGATCCTTATATTTGGAGTCCAAACGTTCACAATTTTCCACCTTCTCCGTATAGCAGGCGTTGCATCCCGTGCCGACAATCAAACCAATATTACATGCCGGATTGCGATGGGCGCATGACATTTGTGTGCCGGTCGTATCGTTCAATATGGCAACCATGTCGATTTTAAGTCCAGTGCGTCGTGTGATTGCCGATTTTAACATAACGCCCACATCTTCACCAACTGTATCCGAACAATTGAAACCTTTCGTCCAACGCACGAGTGTGGCGCGACTCAAGCCGGTCTGCACGCATGGAAATGAGAATGTGAAGCCCAGCGCCATGTGTTCGCCTTCGACCTTCTGCTCACAAACGAATTCATGCAGACACTTGGCGATGTAATCAAAAAGTTGCGTACCGCTGCCGAGCAATTCCTTCTCTGTTAGGTCATAAATCTTTGCCGCTAGTTCGGCATCATGATCGCCCTTCAGCGTGACGAGCAGCACACGAAACCGTGACCCACCCAAATCGAGTGCCAAATATTTACCCGTCTCATTGCCGTGAGGAAAGTCCTGCACATATGTTAGATAGCATTTAGTATCTGCATCCTTGTTAGTCTTCGCGCCCAGGCCTTTGCGTATTTGAGCGCAAAAGTTTTGATAGAGACGCAGAAACTGATCTTCACTGGGTATCAATTCGTTCAGAAATTCTCGTAATCGCGTTAATTCGCTCATTGTTTATTTGTGTTTTTCTTTGGCGTTTGCTTTTAACTAATTTTCTTCCTGATTTCCTTTTTTTCCTTAAATTTTTTTGTTGTTTTATTAAGCACACCTTGGTATCGGCATCAAATAAGCTTCAATTTAGTAATAATAAGGTAATCAAAAAGGATTCAAAAAAAAAAATGGTAGAATTACAAATTTGGAAAATTAAAGACTAGCAATTTTGAAGATTTTTGTAATTATTTTGAAAACTCCGAACTAGTTGATTGTTTGGCAAGAGAGTCACAGCTTGCTTAAGTAGGTTACTTCGGAAAGGGTTGGCGTGTGTGTTTCAAAAATATCCACAATTTCACTTAAAGAGTTAAGTCGCTGTAAAACCCTATAAAGAGGCCTTATTTTTAGAATTTTCCTTGGAGTAAGGAAAATGGAATTGAATTTTACTCTTTCAGACTTTAATAAAAATGTTTTGAGCGTATAAAAATTATTATATAATATAATAACAAACGGGACCTTAGTTTAGGTAAGACTTTATTGTATTTTTCATAAAATGGCGAACTAATAAAAAGAAAGAAGGTTAAGTTTTTTGCCAAAAAATTAGCAATGAATTATTTTCAAAATAAATCATCCGTAGTTTGCCATGAAATGTTACTACAAAGCTTTACTTAAAATTTTAAGTGGATACGAGACATATGGATCGTTACCCGGTTCGATCAATATAATCGCCCAGCACAGTAGGTAATTTGAGCAACCGTGGATCGGTTTAGCACCACGTTTACCCTAGTAGATATTATGCATTCTCAAAGATGTCATCCAGTAATTACCGAAGACTATTGCTGCTGTAAAACAGAGTATCGAAGAAGATCCGAGCGAGTCCATCTGTCATCTCACCCAACAATTGGAGCTTTATGGAAAACTTTGTGAAAGAATATTGGTTTGCGGGCTTATAAAAGCCAACTTGTGCAAGAATTGAAGCCAAACGACCATCAAGCATAGCGCACGTTCATTGAATGGATGGCCACCGACCCCCATTTTCCGAAAAGTTTTGTTCAGAGATAAAGCTCATTAAGTTGTTGTTTGGTATACTCTATGGGCACAGGGTTCATATTCGCCCTCATAGAATATTCGCCGGGCATACGGTTTACATACGGTACCAAAACTGCAAAAATTGTATAAAAATGGTGATCTCCGGTAAAATTTATTCGTGCATATCAAAAACATAAGCAAATCCTTATTTTGACAATAGTTCTGATACAAGGTGACATTATTGAAAATTACATACTATCTAAAAAACCTTTCCTTTATAAACAACTTAGTGGTAAATTCGAAAAATCAGTGTTTATTTGTTCCAAATGTGCATGTAAACTGTGATGAAGTAAATAAACAGATTTTATTCTGAATTCAATATTCAATAACAAATAATAACAGTTGCATTTTCAAAGTACAGTAAATTATTTATATACCATGTAGTAGTGGAAATATCCATGAACACGAGGCTTAATTAACAGTACAATTGATATCCACAGGTTGTTGAAGTGAAGATGTTACAGCTGAAAAATCTGTTGCTCATTTATTTGGATTCGATTTTATATTGAAATAATACAGAATTTAACAATACTTACTGTCGGCGTAGGCCGAATCGTGTATCGACAGAATTCTTAATAATGGGCGTAGTTGTAGCCACCACTGTATCTTCGGTATGCGAAGGCTAGTAAAAAATAAGAACATGAATGGCTATTTTAAATTTTCAATTTGTTGATAATTGATTATTTATAAGATTTTTAGAAAATGTGAGCAATCGTCCGCATATAACGGCTGATTCAAGTAGAGGTATTATTTGCAATGGAAATACTTACGCCTAAACAACGTTTATAAATCATTCACGAAAATTCATCATCATTCATTATTGGATAATATTCGACTGAATAGACCACACACGCTGAGAGTGTACACGAAGACCGTGGAGAGTCAATTCGACAACGTTCGCAATAACTCGAATACGAAATCTGTCGAGATCTTAAATTAAAAGCTTACAAAATAAAGAAGGGGCCGTCGCCCCGGGCGCAACGTCTTGGGGGCGGCAAAACGATCTTCACTGTTTTTTAAAACTTCAATTCGGGCAAAAATTGATGCAAATTGTGTCAAACGTGTACAAGATATAGGGCGAAAATGGGTTTTTTCTATGGCTTTTAATAAGATGTCTTGTAAATTTACTGTCAATTTCCTCTAAAACCGTATTGTGAGAATTTTGGAACTTCAGAATTTGCGTGGCTTCTAATTTATAAATTTCATATACTTAATATCGAAGATATTTTGTAAAAATTCACTTTTGTTCGAACCACCTCATGAAACTTGTAGGTAGGTAGATAAAGGGGGGCGGCAGAACATCCTTGGCCACGGGCGCCCGAAGTTGTAGCTACGCCACTGGGTATGTAAACAAAAAAATTGCCGCATTTGGGACGGTTTCAACAAGGCGACACTTCTCACACATCGCATCAATCAATGGATTTATTAAGAGAACACTTCGGTGAGCAGACAATTTCATTTGGGCCGGTCAATTGGCCACCACGATCGTGTGATATCACATCATGACTTTTTCGTCAGTTACCAGTCGAAATGCTCGAACGAGTCTTCGAAAATTGAACCCAACGGATGGACAATATGAGACAAAGCCGCGGCCAACTTTTGAAAGAGTTAAACTTCGAAAGATAAATCCCAAAGAATGTTGTTTCGAATGATAATAAACATTCCCCATAACATTTAAAGTTTTTTTTTTTTCAAAAAGTAGAGAACCTTAAATTGGATGACACTAAATATGCCAAACTAGTTATGTTATTTACTTACTGAAACTCCGTTTGATGGGATAGATCCTCCATGGGCGTTAGTTTATACTCCGGACCCATCAGGCCTAGCATGCATGAAGAGTGCTTAGTTGTAGCCAAAACCGTACCATCTGGCTGCACTGCTTTTTTTATTTGTTCACGTACAAATTGAGCACAAGCGATGCCCATCTCCGTAGCCAAGCAACGATCGAATGGTGTAGGTCTGCCACCCTGTTGCACATGACCTAATTAATGCGCGAAGAGAAAACAAAACTGGTCTTCATTAGTTGTTCATAATAAAATTGCATGTGCTTACACCGACCTAAGATATTGGTGCGACAAGTAAACAGACCGTTGGACTCCTCTTCATAAAGACGTTCGAGGAAGTTTGAGGTATAATTTTTATTCGCACCTTCACTACGCAACACTAGTCCACGATCAATGCCGCCATTCATTTTCGCTATCATATTATAACAGTCGCGTTGTATATCATGGACACTGAATTTTTCCTCATAGATATATGCCGAATCAGCGCCACCGGCCATAGCTGCCATGGTAGGTAAGTAACCGCAATGCCCGCCCATTGTCTCGATAATGAAGACGCGTTTCTTGTAGCCCCGCGCCGAATCGCGTATCAAGTCGCAGATTTTCGTGATCTCATTCAAGCTAGTATCAGCGCCGATGCTGTACTCGGTACCGGGTATATTGTTGGAAATTGTCGATGGTATTACAGCCATTGGAATACAGAATTCCATGAATTTTGGTCGCTCCAAAGTCAAAGCTAAGACGGTGCGATAAGCTTCGAAACCACCGATCACCACTAATGCATGTATCTTAAATTCGCGCAATTGGTGTGCGATTTCTGGAAATCTATCCTCCGGAGTGATACGATTCATGCCAAGAAAAGCGCCACCTTGACCACACCACCCGATGACATCGCTCCTGAAACCAAAAAGCTCCTTTAATTATAGTTAAAAAGTCACGTGAGTGCTTCGTGGTCGCATAGCTACCAAGTCAATGGTTTCAATTCACCAGCTGCAAGTCCCAGCACACCGTTCCTAATGCCATACACCGAGTCACCGTTATAAATAATGGTACGTACCAAACTTCGTGTGGCAGCATTGATGCCACAAGCTGGCGAACCGACGTGCATGACGGCAACATTGAAAGCGTCCTATTCCAATAAAATGAAAGAAAGCATAAATTACATAATACCGAATTGTATATAGGACACAATACGTACGTTGGTGCCATGGCCTTCAACCTTCTTTGGCGTTTTGGTTTGCGACAATAGTTTCAAAGCTTGCAGATTCGCTTGAAACGCTACGCCACGTAAAGCTATCGCTTTCGCCCAATCCTTATCTTGCAGAGCTTTATTCACTGCTTGTGTTCGCTCCACCGCTCCCATGAGAGGAATCCGCTCAATTCGATTGTTAACCAAAACAATAACAACCGGCGTTGTGGTTGCGGTGGATTCCAATACCGCGACGGTTGCTTCGGCGCCCATGCGGCAAGCTAAAATACGATCGTAGGCGCTCGTTGCGCCACCTCGCTGCACATGACCCAGTACCGTGATTCGACTATCCCAACCCAATCTGTCAAAAATCACTTGCTTCACCATCTGCGCTGTAATCGGTTCGCCATTTAGATCATTCGCACCCTCGGCAACGATAATGATATTGAGACGTTGACCACATTCCCGCTCCTGGTTAAAGTTATACACAACGAAGTTTTATTGTAAAAGAAAATAAAAGTGTAAAATGTCTAATAATGTACCAAAATATCCCCGGGAACATTATATGTACATACATACATATGAAATACAATTTTGATGAAGCGTTAGCGTTTGAGAGTAGAGTTATAAGATAAATTTAAGAATATTTTGGACTTCGAGATGACGAGCAAACATTATATGTTGTATGAACCGTCGTTTCCACAACAGTCAGGTCTACATAATCGGAACGGACCCAGATTTTTATTGGGCTAATGACTGTCAACTCGGCAGCATTCCTCCTAATTACTCTTGCAATGTTTTCTACAGCTACTACAACCCCGATTTCGGTAATTTAAAATTTCAAGCCATGTTTGATGGAGGATGCTTCAACTGATACACATGGTGAAGTATTATAGTAATCTATATATCCCTTACTAGCATTACCACTTAATTTAGAACACGGTACAGTATTCTCAGTACCACTCTTGGAGTGAGTTTAGGAGTAAATATAATGTAGATTTTTAAAACTCTTTACCGTTTTTTTTAGACGTAAGGTTTTTAAATGAGGAAATAATTTTTACGGAGTTAGCCTTTGGATCGACGTAATCACTCTGCAGTGTCGGTAATTCGAGCAACCATGGATCGGTTCCTCACCACGTTTACTCTAGCGGATAATACGCATCCATAGAGACGACGTACAATGCGCTCCGAAGACGCTGCTGTTGTGACTTAGAGTATCGAAGAAGACCCATTGAGTCCATTCGTCAACGTGCGCTACGAGTGGAGATGTACCCATCCACTTTATGGAAGATTTCGCGGAAAGATCTTGGTTGGATCTAGATACCCACCGTTTTCCACAAGTTTGTTCAGCGATGAAGCTTACTTTTAATTTAATTGGTACATTAAAAACAAAATTGTCGCAGTGATGATAATTCACCAGCCTTTGTTGAGACGCCGTTACATCCTCAAAAAGTCGCTGTTGGTGGGCTTTATTCAAAAATGAAGCCGGTCATAATGTTACAGTTAACAGGGAACGCTAAAATGCCATAAATAGGGACTGTTTCATGCCTGAATTAGAGGATGTTGATGTGGACGACCTTTGGTTCCAACAAGACGTCGCTATATGCCATACCGCTAACGAAACAATCAACTAATTGCAGGAAACTTTTGATAACTGAAATATTTCGCTTAGGTAGCCTGCGGAATGGACGCAAAGATCGTGCGATTTAACACCGATGGACTACTTTGTGGAGTCATGTCAAATCGAGGGGATGCATAAAGTGATCGAATTTATTCAAGCCAGCCGCGGCCACTTTCCCGAAATTATTTTAAAACATAAAACCCTTATATAAAATAACCTTTACATACCTTCTGAAGCTTGGAACATAAACGTTCATGCCAATCCAATGGCGGCGGTGCCTCGGGACAAAACACATAATCTGCTTCCGATATTATGCCAGAGACCATTGCTAAATAACTGAAAAGAAAAACTCGTTGGCATTTAATTTAATTACATACATATAAAAAGTAAGGATGGACTAATTTTGGTGAGAGTTCCATTAATATAGCACACATATTGATCAATAGAAATGCTATATAGTTTAAAAATTATCAATAATGATAAAATCTTTACTCCGATGTATTTATTTAGAGAGCTATCACACTTTTGGTATTTTCGAACAAGGGAATGGGCGTGGTTATTATCTTATTTCACCTCTTTACACACTGTATGAGGCTGTGCGGGAAAAATTTGACCTCAACAGGGTTAATTGGTTCAGCTTTAGTACAATAATTTCGAAGTCGAAGATAATTTCGTCTATTTTGGAACCGGTATTAACTCCAATAACAACGTCTGCCTCGAAATCCATAATAAGTTTCCACGCTCACTTTTAAAAAAGTTTGCTTGTTTGCTTAATTAATTAACATTTGTTCTTTGAAGTCGCGGCAATGGTCTTATATCACTCATACACCAAGTTTCATTGCGATACCTCAATTTTTCCTCAAGGTATCGATTGCACGGATAGACAGGCGCTCAAAATACAATGATTCGGAATGGATTACATCGATCATTTTTAGATGACAGTGGTTCCTCTTTAGCATAAAGCTTTCTCTAATTTTTAAACTGATTATACATATGGGACCCTGCTGTACTATATTTTCTTCTAAATTTAACAATTTAATGCTTTTGAGCTTTCCGTTAGAATGTAAAATATACCGAGAATACACTAACCCGCAGTGACGTCCCATTACTTCCATTATAAAAATCCGCCGATGCGAGTAGGCTGTGCTCGCAATTGAATCGATAGCCTCTGTAATGCGATGCAGTGCAGAGTCTGTGCCAATAGTAAGATCCGTGCCACAGAAATCATTATCGATGGATCCAACCTGAAAAGTATGCATTAGTTAGTGGTTATACCGTTTGCACAATACATTACACCACTTACCACGCCCACAATATGCAAATCTTTACATTTTTCTCTCTGTTGTGGTGTTATTTTACCCGAAGCAACCAAGTCGTCTAGTAAACCAGTCCATTCTAAGCGAAATATATTCGCGCCGGTTAGTGAACCATCACCGCCGATTACAATCAAACGGTTTATTTCTGCGAAGAAGTGTACAAATGCTCTACGATTTCAATATTCTACTGATATATCTGTATGTACCTCTTTGCACCAAATTATAAGCGGCTTTCTTGCGTCCTTCACGCTCCATAAATTCTTTACAGCGTGCCGAACCGATTATCGTGCCACCCACATGTATAATTGACGATACCGACGCCCATGTTGCTTTAACGAATTGATCGCCACCCTGCACCATACCTTGATAGCCCTCACGTATCATGAAAGCCTTAATGAATGATAATGTAGAAAAAGTGAGGACTACATTCCCTAATTCAGTTTCATTGAGTTTCGTCTATACCTGACAGCCCAAATAGACGGCCATTCGTACGCATGCGCGCACTGCGCCATTCATTCCACAGGCATCGCCACCGCTTGTGAAAACCGCTATGGATTGACCCTTATAGAGATTTCTTGAAATCTTCGACATTTTATTAACAATAACCGAGTTTATATCGGGATATTCTTCAGCGGGTATTGTCTGCAAAGCTTCCGTTTTCAATGCCTTTTTTGCTCTAAAACTTATTTCTTTTCGAATCGATTGAGGTTTATGACATCTCCAAGTTATATTACCAATTAAGTGAGATATTATTATAGACATTTAAAATCAAAAGTTTGGAAATGTTATGGGACAGCTATTTGACGTTTCTCTATTTTAACATTTACTCATATCTTTTTCGTCTATTGTTTATTTAATAATCAGTGAAGTGAACTTGATTCACTCAGTTTTCCGAATCGAAAACTTGAGATAAATATGGAAACTATTTTAGATCTAAGGGTTTTTCCTTCAAAAGGCTAGTGTAATATTCTGCGATATCACGATTTATTATAATTTACATATATAACTAACAATTATAATATTATATTAATAACTATCGGACTTTCCGTCCGGCACAGTCGGCGTCAAATATAAATCTAATATTAAATGTCGTATTCACAGACACGTTACATCAAAGCCTTCCTTGTTGCTAAATTATGAAAGCGTATTGTCACTTTCTTTAACAGGTACAGATCTCCACATTCCTTCCTTTTTCTCCAGACGTAGTTTGAGGTTCTCGCTTAGCTTCTGCTGATCCTCAGATGTTGAGGTTGTTCGGGAAGACTCGGCGTCGAGGAAAACTGGCGCTGCAGGACTCAATGGGTTTGTGGTTACAATCTTTTTCAAATGACCAACATTCCTGGTGTATGTTTTACCACCAGCGGAAATCTGCGCAACATTTCCTTCTCGCTTTACTACCTTATACGTGGTAGTATCAAATGTGGGTGTCAACTTATGCGGAAATATTACATTCTTTAGGAGTACTGTATCTCCAACTTGGATGTCAACATCTCCCGCACTCCTGGCCTTGTCAGTCAACTGTTTCCCTTTATCTTTTTCCCGCATATCCTTATCTCTCTCTTCTGAGTCTGCCATTTCCCCCACAAGGTCCTGAATGCAGGGAATTTTGTCTCTTATTACTCTGTTAAACATTAGTTCTGTCGGTGGAGCGCCCGTGGTACCATGCGGAGTAACATTATACATCAAAACGAACTTCTGAATTTCTTTCTTGTAATTGTCGTTATTTGCATGAGCTATCTTTAAACGTTTCACAAGGGACCTGTTCATATTTTCTACTTCGCCGTTAGCCTGAGGCCAGTATGGGGGCGTAGTCATTAACCGAATGCCGTTGGTACTGCAAAAACTTTTAAACTCAACGCTTACGAATTGCCTTCCATTGTCAGACGTTAGTGTCTCTAGAAATCCCAATCTTGAAAATATCTCTTCCATTTCATCAATAATGGTTTTAGATGTTATCGACTTAATCACTTTGAACTCCATATATCTGGAGTAGTAATCAATTAGTACC
The DNA here is from genome assembly GCF_016617805.1 of Bactrocera tryoni. Classification (NCBI taxonomy): domain Eukaryota; kingdom Metazoa; phylum Arthropoda; class Insecta; order Diptera; family Tephritidae; genus Bactrocera; species Bactrocera tryoni. The sequence goes on from NC_052501.1 coordinate 44,014,272, forward strand.
AATATATTATCCCCATTAGGTAAAGGACCCAAAATATCGGTTGCTAAGCATTTCCAGGGACCATTCGGGAAAGGGTGCCGCTCCATCGGAGCTGGTTTTGGTGGCATTGACACTATAAGGCAATCTTGACAAGTCTTTACGTATTTTTCAGCATCTTTGTCCACACAAGGCCACCAAACTTTGGAGCGTAACCTCCGTTTCATTGCACTTATTCCTGGATGTCCCTCATGTGCGAGGCCCAGAATTATTTCTCGCAACTTTCGTGGGATAACTAATTTAGTTCCCCGTAATAGGATATCACCAACTATAGACAGCTCCAAACGAAAAGGATAATATGGGCTTGACATATTTGCTTTCCACGAGTCCTGACATAGACACGTCACTACATCTTGTATCTCTTCGTCTAATATAGACATCTCGGTAATCTGTGATATGGAGAGCGACTTCGGTATCAAAGTGGACACTACTCGAAAAATATGCTGCTCTCCGGCCCAATCATATGGATCAGCGTTGTTTTCTTGGGAAAGCCTTGATAGCGAATCCGCAATATTTTCTTTCCCTGGTTTATATATCACTCGGAAACGATATGACTGTAACCTTAGCAACCATCTTTCGATCCTCGCTGGGGGTCGTGAGGTTGGCTTAAATATGGTTTCTAGTGGCTTGTGATCGGTTATTAGATCAAAGTTAAGCCCTGCCAAATAATAATAAAATTTTTCCACAGCCCACACCAAGGCCAAACTTTCTTTTTCGGTTTGTGAATATCTCTTTTCCACCGGTGAGAGACTCTTACTGGCAAATGAAATGATCCGCGAAATATTTGCCTTATCAAATTGCACTAATACGGCACCCAGGGCCACCGGACTAGCATCTGCAATTAAACACGTTTTGTCCTGTGGATTAAAATATGAGAGTTTCGATACCGCAGCAATTTTCGCCTTTATTCCCTGAAATGCGTCGTCCTGCTCTTTGCCCCAAACAAATTTTTCCTTGCTCCTCATTAGTTTCCTTAGAGGTTCGGTGCTGTCTGCCAAGTCAATTACAAACTTACCCACATATGTGGCTAAACCAAGAAAACTACGTACTTCTTCTTTATTTTTCGGCGCTCTGAATGCTGTGATCACTTTTACTTTTTCGGGATCAACTTCAATCCCCTCATTAGACAGGATGTGTCCCAAAAATTTCAGCCTTTGAGTTCTTATTATGCATTTCTTTTCATTCAGCAAGACATTATTAGTTTTAAAAATTCTTTCAACCATTTCCAGTGCCTTATCATGTTCTTCAAGGTCGGTTTCAAAAATGATTACGTCATCAATATAGTTCAATGCATTTTGACAAGGAGATATTAGTTCCTCCATTAGTTTCTGAAATATCTCTGGAGCCGAATTCACTCCAAACATTAAACGTTTATAACGAAACAAACCCCGGTGCGTAATAAATGTAATAATTTCTCTGCTGGACTCAGCCAACTCCAACTGATGGTAAGCATTTTTTAAATCAAGTCGAGAGAAATACTTGGCTCCCCTTAATTTCTCTCTGTATTGCTTTATTTGCCCGGCGCATATCTATACATACCCGAATATCGCCATCATCTTTAAAGGCAATCACCACCGGCGATATCCAGGCACTTGGGCCAGTTACTGGTTCGATAATGTCCAACTTTAAAGCCTCTTCCAGTTTCTCAATTATCTTGCCCTCCAACGCCGTCGGCACACGTCTCATGGGTTGTTGCACAGTAACCACAGATTCGTCAATAGACAGCTTGACAGAAACATCACGCCATTTGGCAAACGGTTCCGCTTCCTCAACTCTACGCACGTCCAAACCTACTCTTAAAACGTTGAGTTCGATAGCCGTGTCCCGTCCTAATAGCGATTGTTTACCATTTTCGATTACATAAAATGTAGTAATCAGTTCCGGATCGTTTTGTACCGAAATTGGAGCCTCGAAAACTTGTAAAACCTTGAGTAGACGATCTGAAGCATATGCCCGAAAATGATTCGCTGATTCAGTACGTGAGTTAAACATAACAGCCTTTTCCTCGCATAATCGTTGCCAATCTGAATGGCTGATCAGGTTCAATTTAGAGCCCGAATCGATGATCATAGTAATTATGTAACCTCCTATTTTACACGAGATCTCCCCCTCTTGTGACGACTCATTCTCCACTCTGAATAACCCAGTTCCCTTCGAACCGTCGAATACATTTTCAATTTCGCTACTTATAGACTGTACCATCGTATCTCTTCGTCTCCAGCGTTTCCTATCCGGTTCATCTATTTTGAAGTTGGGCTTCCGTCACCGTGTGCGGCATTTCCGATAAAAATGTCCAATTCTATCGCATTTCCTGCATTTCATATTTCTAGCAGGACACTCCATACTATTTTCGCGATGTCCCCTTTTACCACATCTTCCACACTCGCTTTCTATGCTTTGCTGTACAATTTTGTTGATGCCGCTTGGATTACCTTGGGATGTCATAGACTGTGTTTGTTTGTTGACTTGTTCATCAATACTACATGTTTTGATGACCTCATCCAAAGTTAGTTCGTTTTCAAGTAACCGTTTTTTTAAACCTAACGGTGCCCAGACATCGATGATTTTATCTTTTAAACATATTTCTTCAATCTGTTCTTTGGTCTCACCAAACGAACATTTTGCTATCTGGCGGCGTAATCTCATCAAAAACTCCGTAAAACATTCTCCTTCCAGTGGTGTTATAGAACGAAACAAGTGCCTCTCAAAAGCGGAATTCCGTTGTGGCGAAAAATACTCATTGAGTTTTGATATCAAAGGTGTAAACACATCGTTTCTCGCTTGCTCATCATATGGTACTAAAGCACCAGGAATGCTATATACCACTGCCTGGAGCTGGGATCCTCCCAAATGTAGAAGTTTTTTTCTTTTCTTATATATAGAGGTTATCTCCTCTGCGTCAATATATATATAAAACGAACGCAACCACGCCTCCCACTCCGTACGCCATAACGCCTTGTCCATTCCCTGACATAGAAATGGTTTCAGTTCCGTCATATTTATTTCTCGCTGAAACGATTACCATAAAACAACATATTATTTTATAAAAAACAACAAAAATCAAATAAGTTAATTTCGATTACATTTGAAAACTGTGTTTTCTTATCTTTCATTCATTGAGAAAAAAACTCATCAGCTAAATTTTTCCTCATGACCTTCTTGTTACACATAAAGAAAACAAATGAATCATTTTACCCTTGTTTGAAACATTATTAAATTTGGAATATAGTTTCTTAATACAATACCATTTCGCTCCTTTCTATTTCATTTGAAATATACAAATATGCACATATTCTCAATCATTCATTTCGCTCTTACATTTGTCTCATTCCATTTGGAATAGACTCTTTACTTATTTTTATTTTCGTTTTTTCTAGATTTCTCGAATCATCTTCAAATTTTCTATTTTTTTAATATCTCAATTCATTTGCATTTGTCTCATTCCATTTGGAATAGACTCTTTACTTATTTTTCTTTTTCGTTTTTTTTTTAATTATTTTCCAATTTTTTAAATTTCTCCAATCATTATCAAATTTAAATTTTTCCTTTGGAATATCTCACTCCATTTGCAAATTTCAAATTTTTCAATTTCTCAATTCATTTCAAACATTTTTATTTTCACCTTAAAATTTCCAATTTATTCCAATCTGATTCCATTTGGAATGAATTCCGTTATTCAGGTAACGCTGAATAAAATTTTCTTCTTACATTTCCCTACACGCATATTCAACCAAAGTACCTGTATGAATCTGTGCGTGTGTGTGTGCGCTTAACGTCGCTACTCCCGTTTGAATTCAAAATCCTATACGGCCTTTCTGATTTTATGTAAAATACTTCCCAATTATCCTCGTCGCCAATGTAATATTCTGCGATATCACGATTTATTATAATTTACATATATAACTAACAATTATAATATTATATTAATAACTATCGGACTTTCCGTCCGGCACAGTCGGCGTCAAATATAAATCTAATATTAAATGTCGTATTCACAGACACGTTACATCAAAGCCTTCCTTGTTGCTAAATTATGAAAGCGTATTGTCACTTTCTTTAACAGGTACAGATCTCCACAGCTAGTAAACGTTTTTGTTTGAGAAAATCTTCAAATGATCAGTTTAGAATCAGATTTGAGTAAGGTTATTTTTAAAGAACTGAAGAGCAATTAGATTGTAATCATACATAACTCTTTACTTAACCTATTCCGAGGATTAAGCCGAAATATGTGAAAAAGTATTTTGAAAAAGTGGCACAAGATAAGTTAGTTTTAATTAGGATAAGTTGGATTTATCGATGACGATAGAGCGACTGATAAGGAGCATGCATCTGCCTCTTTGTAGAATATGGTCTGACCAAAGCATGCCCGACGATTAGAATTTAAGTGTGTTCTGCCCAATCCACAAAAAGGGAGACCCCACAATCTGCGTCAACTACAGTCGGATAAGCCTCCTCAACATGGCATATAAGGTTCTGTCGAGCGAATTGTGTGAAAGATTGAAGCCCACCGTTAACAAACTGATTGGAACTTGTCAGTGAAGCTTTAGCTCTGCACCAAATCTTGGAAAATACTTCTTGAATCTACTGCTGGAGAAAATAATACGAGCTGCAGAGCTGAATAGAGAGGGTACAATATTCTATAAGAGTGTACAGCTTCTGGCGTACGTCGATGATATTGATATCATTGGCCTCAACACCTGCGCCGTTAGTTCTGCTTTCTCCAGACTGGACAAGGAAGCGAAGCAGATGAGTCTGGTAGTGAACGAGGGCAAGATTAAATATCTCCTGTCATTAAACAAACAGCCATAGCATTCGCGACTTGGCTCACACGTCACTGTTGACAGTCATAACTTCGAAGTCAGCATTAAGAGTTTTCGAGAGAAATTGTCTGCGGATGATTTATGGTCCAGGTGGCGAAAGACCTGGACTTGAAATCTCCAATTGGCGCCAAACAACGGAATGGAAGAATGACTGGCTCATTGTTGTAAACTGGGCTATAACCGTGAAAGCTATGTCTACGCCAGTAAGGAAGAAGGATTTAGAAGCTTAAACCTCCATAAATAGTTGGTTCATAGAAAAAACCTGGTAGATCGGGTACATACATATATAAAGATGTGATCAAGACTGTACAATTCGGACATTTGGCGCTGGAATAGACGTGATCACCATCTCACCTTGTGAAACCTATGCTAAACACGTTAGACTGGAGTGACTTTATCCCAGTATTAACTAACCTTATACTCGTATAATCATGCTTCTAACTTCTAACTCTCTTTATGGTCAACCTGATTTCATGCCCTGTCGTTACGTAGATGAATTCAGGTAATATTCGAAGAACTACTCAAAAATTTAGTTTTTGACAAACTGGTATATTCTCCATAATGTAAAAAATCGGTTCAACTTGTTACCTTCTACGGTAATCTGTTTTCAAATTGTTTGTTTTTTTTTGCATTTTCTGTTCCCTTATACCCTTAGAATTAATTGGAAGGTTTCGAAAAAGCCTCAAAAATAATAACTCCGCTCGACGTTCGGAGCGCTCGGAGAGTTCACCTCAAACTTTAAACGCGTTTTTTTCAAAACACACTTTTTTAAACTGGCGGACATGATTCCGGTCGAACTCCTCAACCGATTTGCTTAATTTTTTTTTAACTGTTCACAAAACGGCTGAATTCGTCGCTATACTTTTTATAATTTATTGACAGTGTTATGACAAAATTTATGTAAAAAAACATGGGGAAAAATTAAAAACAAAAAAAACGATAATTACTTTTTTATTTATCAACATTTTTGATTTGACATTGAGAAATCGTGTCCGCCAGTGAAAAAACGCACCTCATTCACCCAACCATTTCTCCGACAGATGTCATTAAAAAATTGTTTATACACTCCACGATATACCTCATGATATGTGAAAAAAGTTCTATTGTAGAATTAGAATTTCTATGAAAAAAAATGTCAAAAAACAAGCCAAATTACCCTTTGACCCCTTAATGTCAATAACCTTATTTAAACTTAATATATACTAAAGATGGATTACCATTACAATACTTGTACAACAGCAGATATGACCATAAAACCACTTAAGGCCCATTTCTCATTGTTTGGTTAGCAACCATTTGTAAGTTAAGTTCTGGTTAACTTAACTAAACCTCTTTTCGGAAAAGTTAACCACAACTTAACTGACAGATGGTTGCTAACCAGACATTGAGAAAACAGCCCTTTAACTTATCAAAACCATATTCCAGGTTATTGTCATAAATTAATCCTCTCAGTCTGGATAAACTTCAATCCCATATATGTAAATCTCACATGCCACTTCACTTAGCCTGGCATTAGTCATCCCCCTAAGTAAATTTTTTTACGGTCCTTTACTATTGTAACAGCACATAACTTAGATTGCATTAAGTCTTAGCAAGTTGACTAATTAACAGTTACAATAACAAATTTCAGAATTACAAATTTCATCTCGAAACTCAAAAAGAGAAACACTCACAACACCGAAAATCAAACAAATCACAATTCTCGTATTATAACACATCTGTTCTGTCAAATCAACTCGTTCAACTGTTCCCAAAATAAAATCAGCTGTCTTCAAATTAACCTTATTACTCAACATTTCGGCGCAGAAGCGCATAAATTCCAGAATAAAAACCGTTTTATATAAGAAAATCAGTATTTATAACGAAATTTAAATAATAAATAAGTATAAAATGATACGCCGACAAACATTATTACTAGCACAACTACAACATGTGTACACCAAGCGTAATATTGCTTACAAAAATCTGCTAGCGCTTAAAGGACGTGGTTTCTTTCAAGACATTTTTCCCGATACCGCAAAGTAAATACTTTTGTTTAAATTAAATGGATTTATTTAAATTACCATATATTTTTACGTTTTAAAAAGTGAACACATGAAAGCACTCTTCACAAGTGGACCACAAACAATTTACGCCGGCTTTGATCCAACAGTCAATAGCTTGCATGTAGGCAATTTGCTGGTGATAATGGGCTTGCTGCATTGCCAACGTGCCGGTCATAATCCCATTGCACTGGTGTGAGGCATTAAATTACATACCGTTTAAGTGAAGGAAAATATTACTTATATATCTTGGTAATTTAGGTTGGCGGCGCTACCGGCTTGATTGGCGATCCAAGTGGACGCAAAACAGAACGCAATCAAATGGGTGAAACCGAAATCGAAACGAATTTAAAAGGCATTAGAAGTCAATTGGAGCGTATATTCAAAAATCATCAAGACTGTTTGTGGGACGACAAAAAATACAAACATAAACTGCCTGAATTACGGTAAGTAGTTTTTATTACTTAGTAAAAAGATTAAATTTAATAATGCATCATTATTTTTTAAAGTGTTGTGAACAATGCCGACTGGTATGCGAATATCAATCTCATCGATTTCATAGCTAACATGGGTCGCCATTTCCGTATGGGCTCCATGCTATCACGATCATCTGTACAAACGCGCCTGGAATCCGAGTCTGGCATGAGTTTTACAGAGTTCACTTATCAAATTTTCCAAGCATACGATTGGTTGCATTTATGTCGTGCCTATGATTGTCGTTTCCAAATGGGCGGCTCTGATCAGATGGGTAATTTGATGACCGGTCATGAGTTAATAAGTCGTGTGGTTAAAAAACCGGTTTTTGGCATGACATTACCTTTGGTAACCAACGAAGAAGGTGACAAATTTGGCAAATCGGCAGGAAACGCAGTTTGGCTCGATGAAGAGAAAACCTCTGCATTTGCGCTGTACCAATTCTTTGTGCGCATGCCTGATTCCGAGGTTGAAAAGCTTTTAAAACTTTTTACATTCATACCGCTGCCAGAAGTTGAACTGTTGATGCGTGAACATAACAGGGAGCCAGAAAAGCGTAAAGCACAAACTCTCCTAGCCGAAGATGTGACACTGCTCGTGCATGGAGGTAAATTCTTCGTGCTATACTATGCATTACTTGTATATTCAATTTATTTATTTGCAGAAAAGGGCCTTAAGCAGGCTGAGCGCATAACAGACGCTTTATATAAAGGTAGTGTGGATGCGTTGGGAGAACTCAATTACGAGGAGGTGAAACAGACATTCGCCGGTGCAAAAGTGGTGGACTTACTAGCCGAACCGGGCATGTCTATGCTGCAATTGGCAATGAAGGCAAAGTGTTTCAACAGTGAAAGTAAGCAGAAATACAACAAAATTCACAAACATTTATGCCACACACACATTTCATTTGTTACAGGTGATGCGATGCGCATTATAGCCGCTGGCGGCTTTTACATTAACCAAAAGCGTGTGCAGAATATCGCTGAAATTATTTCGCATGGCATTCATGTGCTGAAAAATGGACTTTCACTGCTGCGTGTGGGGAAGAAGAACTTCTACATTGTGCGCTGGCTTAAATAACATTGTTACATTTTTAAAGTAGACTAAGTTGGAAAATTAGTCAGTCGTGTTGTTTCAGTAAAATAGAAGTTTTATTAATAATTCTAACTACAATTGCAAACGATAAAATTAAGGTTTCGGTCCTCTAGCACCCACTGGCTTCCGCCAACGTTTACGTGCAAGCAAATCTTTTGCTTTCTCCTTTTTCAGATTCTTATCGTAGAATTTACCGCTCTTCGTAAATGTCTTCTGCTCGTTACGCATTTCAGCTAATTTTCTATTTTTCTGTTTCAATATATTTTTCTTATTTGCAGACTTCTTTTTGCCCGCCTCTGAGAATTGCACTTTAATCGTGCGTCCTTGCAGCATAGAATTGTGTAGTTGAAAACCACGTTGATAGCCCTCCAGGTCAGCCATTTCCACAAAAGCAAAACCACCGCGTCGTTTCTTTGGTATACGCACACTTTTCACCGTGCCGGCGCTGCCAAAGTGCGATTCCAAATCGGATTTTGTCGTTTCGAAATTTAAATTAGTCACATAGAGCACATGTCGATTGGCTTTCGCTGCTCCACGCATCAGCGCACCCAACTGTTCTTTTGTCAAATTGGTTTTCACTTCATCGGTGTTCTCGTCGTCGCTACTGACAACGCCATTTGCTTCCGGTGCACTGGTATCTTTCGCTTCACCATTTTCTGTAGCTGCTTCCCCATCTGTATTTTCTGCATCGCTATCGTCTTCTTCACTATCGCTGGAATCGGCTGCGGCAGCTTTTTCTACATAGGTGCCATCCAGTATCTCCTGCCGCTTGACATCGTCAAAGTTGCCCAGCAAATCAGCCGTATCGTCATTCACTGTGCGCCGCACACGTTTCGGCTTTACAAACTCTTCAACGTTGTAATCACTATCGGACGAATCGTTAGCCATTTGAGTGCTTTTGGCTGCGATTTTCGATTTTCTTTCAGTATTTATTTAATAAATTATGCGCCTCGTTTTCTTCTATATATGTATCTGCAAATTTGAATCAAAACAATAACACATGTGATGAAATGTCAGTGCCGCAACTTCTTTCAACTATAACCATTCACAATAATAAAATGTTTCGAATTATTGAAAAACTACTAATATTTTGTTAATTTATTGTTATTTCTGCTTTATTTGTTTATAATTTATTATTAACACGTGTTTACGTTGGCTGGGATTTAGATTAGCATCCCCGGATTTCGGGGATAAAATGGGTGTCACTGGAAAGGTGGCGTTCTCCAGATCACGAAAATATATACATTTAGTTGCCGCTGACTTATAGTTTTTAAGATATTTGCATTTAAAAATGAAAAATTAGCAACTTTTATATTGATAATTTGCTTATTGTGAGTAACTTTTTCACTTATATTGTGCACTTTTCACTTACTAACACTTCACTATAACGTTTCGGTATATTCATTTTTTTAATATTTGTTGTAAATAAAGCTTTATTTTAATTATTTTATTTTAGTTACAATTCTCTGCATTTGCACAATAAGAAAAGGGTTCCGCGCCGCGCTTCAAAAAAAATAACCATGGCAACCCTTTTCTTATTGTGCAAATGCAGAGAATTGTAACTAAAATAAAATAATTAAAATAAAGCTTTATTTACAACAAATATTAAAAAAATTAATATGCAGAAACGTTATAGTGAAGTGTTAGTAAGTGAAAAGTGCACAATATAAGTGAAAAAGTTACTCACAATACACAAATTATCAATGTAAAAGTTGCTAATTTTTCATCTTTAAATGCAAATATCTTAAAAACTATAAGTCAGCGGCAACTAAATGTATATATTTTCGTGATCTGGAGAACGCCACCTTTCCAGTGACACCCATTTTATCCCCGAAATCCGGGGATGCTAATCTAAATTTTACCCTTTACGTTTTCAAATTGTTCACTCATCCTAATCACGTGCGTGATTTAAGTACAAAATAGTTTATTTTGTAAATTTGTCATTGTGAATGCACGCATCTGAAAGAAGCTGCACGCAGTTTTTGGCCCGCCAGCCACTTGCTGTCTATTCCTGGTCGCCTGATGGAATTACAGATGTTGGAAAAGTGTCATATTTCTAAGACGTCGGCAGCGCTGATGCGGCTCTCTATTTAATGTTGCATACTTTTAGGCGCCAATTGTGAAATGTTAACAGAGCATGTTTATTTGTGCATTTAAGCGCAAATTAGTTGAAAAATATATTTAAATTTATGTATTTCTTTATACTTTTTTAAAGAAACTATAACGTTTAATGGTGTTTTATTGCTCATTTAATAAATATTAGTATTTTAATAAATATTTCGTATATTGTGTATTCCTTTCCCAATGCTTTGCTTGTATTTTTCAACTTAATTTTTTTTCATAAACATTTAAATAAAAAACTGTTATTTATTTTCTATTTAACAATCATTTTGATTTTATTGATTACTGCATAGATAAGTATCTTCTTTCACTTATGCCCACAGGTTTGCTTTTCTTTTTGTGTGTTTTATATTTTTTTGCGCTCACCCGCTTTATATTGTTTATTAATTTGTTTTCTAAAATAAATTTCTTTCATTTGTTTTCTTGTTTGTGTTTGTTTGTGTGTGTGTCTATGTACTATGTAGTATGGTTTTTTAGTATATTTCTTATATGTTTGTTGTTGTGTTGTGTGATCCACTTTGTTTGCATTTATTGTTTTTTGTTTATACATACATACATATATATGCTTAAATATATATATGTTTGTATGTTAGCTGCTATTTAATATTCTCATTATTGATAATAGTTAACATTAGTTGTTTTCTATTTAACTCACTACAATGGCTGGCTGATCTTATTAAACTGACAGTTTTCCAAACAATTTTATTTTCTTATTTATTTGTTTTTTCATTACATTTTCAAAACACTACCGCTATTGCTTGCATTTGAACATGTACATATGTATTCTCCGCTCATTTTTTAATATTTCGCCAACTTGCCAAGTGAAATATAAAATAAGTTTTCTATTAAACGTTACTTAACGGTTAAATAAATTGCTAGTGTTGAAGGTGTTACTGTTTTAACTTTAAAATACACGCATTTAACTCTCTACATTCTCTTTAAATTTAAGCGTCGCAACAATTATCACTAATCCTTCCCTTGACACCAGGCGCTAACACTACATGTGTGGGTGTATGTTTGCATGTTTCAGTGTACTGTTAAATTACATACATTTGTATAAGTATATAGTATGGCCATTTCAATTTGTTAGTTGAATGCTCTCATTTATTTATTACCAAAATATCGTACAAGTATAATTTTAATTTTTTTTATATTTTTTCATAACATAATCTTCTACCTTTATTGTTAATAATTGTTTTTGCTTTTTTACTTGCCGCATACTTACTTATAGTTAGACATTAAATTCATTTTTTCACTTTTACTCATTAATTGTTTACTTCATTATGTAATTTATCACACATATTTATGTATTTAAGACAAACTGTAATCACTACTTTGGTTTTAGAATTAAATTTCATATCTGCTTTCCACAAAGATTTGCTTTTTAACTGCAACACACTACTACATAGCGCGTTTACAGTGAGTGCAAAAGGTTTTTCTGCACTTTTCATATAGAAGAGTGCTTTAAAAATGTTTTAACTTCATATTAATGTTTAAGAAAAAAATTAAACTTTTTTTTCAAATTCTTGAAGTAAAGTAATTAAAAATTGTCAAGCGAAATATTTAAAAAAATTACCAATTTTTGTTTTTTTTTAAATTCTAACTACAAAATAATGGTCAACATTTTTTTTAGTAAATTTTCCATCTTTTTGATGTAAAGTTATTAAAAATTGTCAAACGAAAATATTTAAAAAATTACCAATTTTTGATAAAATTACAAAAAAATTAAATAATTTCATTAAAAAATTATGTGATAAAAGTTTGGTCAGTAAAAAATTAAATGAAAAACTGAATTTCGTTTTTAAAAAGTTTTTAGCTATATAATAATGTTCAAACACTTTTTTAGTAAAATTTGTAAATTTCCAATTTCCTTGAGGTAAAATAGTTACAATTGTCAAACGAAAATATTAAAAAAAAAAATTAACTAAAATTTAATAAAATATTTTTTTCGTAAAAATAAAACAAACAATTAAAATAAAAAATAGTTTTAATTTTTTAACTTCAAAATATCGATTTTAAACTTGTTTTTTAAATTATTTGATTTTTTAATTTTTTATAGAAAAGGGTCTAATAGTGGAAAGTGTAAATAAAAAAAAAACTAAACTAAATTTTATAAGAATAATTTTTATTACATAAAAATAATAGAATAATAAAAAAAATTGGCTTCAAGTTTCTGAAAACGAAAAACATTGAAAAAAATTTTACGATATTGGTGATATTTTTTTCTTAATATTAATGTTAAGTGAAAAAAAATTGCATTTACTCTAAAAATATATTTTTTTTGTTCAAAAATATTTTTTTACTCAGAAATTATTATTTTCTTTTTGCAATTATCCACTTTTTTCATAAAAATATTAGAATAATAATAAAAATATGGTTGTAAGTCTGTCTCACAACAAAAAACCAACCCTAGCGACTTTTCAAACTTTAAATATTCATGATGCCGTTTCGAAATTTTTTGGAATTCAACATAAAAGTTTCAAAATTCAATACTTCATTTTGGTTTTCTAATATAAAACATTTGTTTTTGTAGTATCTTTAATTATTTTGCATTTCAACAATAAACTTAAATCTTCTAGGAAAAAATATTTAACTAATTATATTTCAAAAACTTTAATGAACAAAAAATTCAAAAAAAAAAAATTATTTTTAAGAATTGCAAGTTTTTATGAAACGAAAAACTTTAAACTCTCGCCGTTATAAAACATCATTATTTTATTGCCATTTTTCGCCACTAATTCACAATTCAAAACTCTAGTTTAGTAAAAATAATTTTCTTTTTCCATTTTCAGTTAACTTCTACATACAAATATATGCAAATGTGTAAGTGATCAACACATACACATTTATTACTGTAAATTCTGGGCTTGAATTAAAACCATAAAACTACAACACACCGACAACCCCCTACTACTACATCAGACACATATGCATGTATGTACATATGTATGTATTTACACACTCATTTTTTATAAAATTAATTATTGTTTATCGATTTTAAAAAGGCGGCGGGGATATGTCACAAAAATTAATTAGATCTCATTGCTAGTTACTAGAATTAATTGTTTAAACTACAAATATATAATATACACACACACGCACACGTGTACATAAAGATGTACAGCTACCACATAAGCATGTGTGTGTTAGTAGTTATATTGCGCATTTCAAATAAATAAAAATAATATATATGCATACACATATATGTATGTATATATGTATATATATACATTTTATAGCGTAAACACAATTTGTTATTTGTAAGCACTAACTTTTATTAAATATCATAGTTATTATTTAAATAAAATTGTTGTATATTTGTAAAGAACACTTGATTGATCATATGCAATTATATACATATGTACACAAATATATATGTATATTTTCATTGTTAACTAATAATTATTCAATTAATGTTTAATAGTTATTATGCAACATGTGCAACTAATTGGGGGAATCATGAACTTCAACTTTAAATTATACACACTAAAATATTGCATTCTAATTATTGTACGCATAATCATTATTTATTTCTTCTGCTAGTCGCTTATTACTTTATTAATTAATGTTATTTTAATATTTTTTGCAGATATTTTATTTTTTTCATAAAGGTCTCTCTTTTTTATTAATCGTCGAATATTCTAAATGCAAAACGCTCATATCGTATCACAGAAATGCTTACATACACACGCACCCGCACACATACAAATAAATATGTAAACCATTGCATAGAAATTTATTAAAAAAATAACTAATTCAAAAGGAAAAAATAACTAAATTTCTGGAGAATGTTGTGCATACTAAAAAAAACAAAAATTGTGTTATAATAATGATTTTATAAAAAAAAATAATAATGATAGTGATTTTTAAAAAAGATATATATGATAATGATTTCATAAAAAAAATATTTTGAAATAATAATGAATTTATAAAAAAAATATTTTAATATCATAATGATTTCAAAAAAAAATTATAGGATAAGGATTTTATAAAAAACTATAATATCATGATTTCATAAAACAAATTTTAATATGATTGTTGATTTATAAAAAACAATTTTTTATATAATGTAACAAGTCACTTATAAAAAAAAATAATTATAAAAAAAATAATACATTAATGGTTAAAAAAATGTATATTTAATTTTGATAATGATTTTATAAAAACAAAAAAAAATGTATAAAAGATAACAAGTCATTTATAAAAAAACATAATAAAATAATGATTTAAAAAAAAATTAATGTGATAATGATTTTATAAAAAAAAATTTAATATAACAATAAAAAAATTACATAATAATGATTTCACAAAAATAAATTATGATAATGGCTATAAAAAAATAATACCAGAGATTGAGAGCAACTTAAAAATCAATTTGATTTACTTGCTTAATCAGTAACAGAATTATTGCAAAAAAAAATATTTAAAATATTTGTAAAAAAAAAATTTTCTCACTATAAAAATATGATGTAATACGCAAATATTACAACTTGAATAAAAATAAATAAATTGTAAATATTTAAAATTATATAAACAAAAATTTCACTTTTCCTCCACAATTATTTCAACAAATTTCTTGTTAAGCATTTTTTATGGTTTTATTATCTATCATTAATTTAACACAATATCTAAGAGTATTTTTTCTGAGCAAACAAAATATTTAATGTCATCAAACGATATTTCACGATTTACGTTTTTTTTATAAAATAATCCATATTCCACGATTTAAGATTAAAAAAAATTTTTTTTTATAAAATATCTATATTTCACAATTTGCGATTTTTTAAAAAAATAATCCATATTTCACGAATTACGAACTTTTCATCAAAAAGTATATATAATAAGCAAATTTAATTGTATTTTTTTATTACCAGGAAAGGAGCTTTTTAATGTAAACACAAAAAAATAAACACAGCTTTCAAATATTACTAAAATTATTGTTATATTTTAATCGGAAAATATGAAATAATCGAAAAAATGTATTTTATATAAGCAATTATTTTTTCTTCTCTTAGCAGCAGCTAATTTTTCGTATTTTTTGTATAATAAACCGAGTTTTCATATAAAAGTTGCCATTTTCTCTCATTTTATTTAATTTAAATTATTATTTCAGATATGCTATTTTTAAGATTCGCGCCAATATATGTAACTCTTATATTAAAAAAAATTATTATCTTTAGTGTGAACTCAGCATGTTTAAAAAGTTATCTAACCTCAAAGTTCAACTGAAAAAATTACTACAGATCTTAGAACAAAGTTCGCTGTCAACCAACCGTTGCATCTTTTTGTACTTCTAAATTCTCTGGTTTTACATATTTGATTATACTGCACTTGGTACAAATTCATGCTTTGAAATTGTCAACAAATTATTAAAATTTTAGTATGGATTTTTTTTTGCGATCAAGTTATTATTATTTTTTATTTAATTTCAACCTTCTATCAAAATCAAATTATTATCCTTTTTTTAATTTTAACCTTATATCCGAAACAAAGAAATTCAATTCAATTTTAATAAGGAATTAATTATTTTTTTCCGAATCGCTTAAATTGTAACAAGTCCGTCGTGTACACACGAAACACACGGTTGACATAATTGAACATTTTCTGTATGATTATTTTAAAATCATTTGAGTGGCAATTTGAAAATAATATTTGTATAATTGAATAATTAATTTTTAAGATTGTCTTTAATAATTTTTTATGAAATATATTTTTTTAATAAATAATGAATGAAGATCAACAAATTTCAACATAACCTCAAATTCAAACAAATTCGTGTATACTCGAAGTGCCATTCTATATGAGGCTTATTAGACATTTTTCCACATGATCTGTTTAAAATATTTACTTTAACATAAAAATAAAATTTAAATTTAAATTAATATTTTAATAGTTTAAGAATTAATATTTAATCTGATATTCAAAAATATTTGCAAATAAATTAATCAAAAACACTAACTAATCAATCAGTTTACTATTATTATAAACCTTTTTTTTAATATTTACTTCAAACTAATATTTTAATTTTGCCAAAAACTCACTTAGATTGCATTGAGGTTTTTGATACTTGAAAATAAAATTAAAAAACCAAGTGAACAAAAAATACAAGGCAACACAATGAAATCATAATTTGGTTTTAAGCCGCAATTCGCAGCATCAGTAAATTTTAGATAAAATTTGCCTTTAAATTTCGACCATTCAATAAATATTTTTATATATATATTTTTTTTTTTAATTTCAGACCATTAAAACTTATTTAAAAAATTCAATAGTAAGAATAAAAAATTAATAACTTTTATAACTATTTTTTTTTAATAGATAATAGTAACCTGATATATTTCTTTAAGTGAAATAAAAAATGTATTAAATTCACACAAACTATCATTAATAAAACTTAAATCGTGTTACAAAAGGCACATGATCAGCGTAACAATTCTATATAAACTAATGATAAAACACAACCAATTTGGCGTTGACGAGTTAAAAAAAATACCAAAGTTTTAGTAAATTAGTTAATAATTACTAATTAGGTCACTTTACAAGATAAAATTAAACAAATATGTTCAGACAACTAATTTCAGCAATATTTTGTATTTTATGCAAAATCAGTTTATATTAAATGATTTTTTCTTGAAGTAAATTTATTTCATGAAATTTTATCTTAATTGAGCTGTGAGACAATTTTTTTTGAATTAACTGTATTTTATTGAATTTTATTTTTTTTTTATTAAGTTTTATTTTTTAATATTAAATTTTATTATAATTGAGTTTTGATAAACTTTTTTCTTGAATTAAGCTTATTATATTTTTTATATTGAACTTATTTATTATTTATATAGTATTAAATTTATTATTTATTAGTATTAAATTTTTGTTGATTTTTCATATTGCAATACTCTTTTATTATTTTTTATTGTATTAAAAGAGGTTAAACTATTACTTATACAAAGTTTTATTAAAATTTGCATTATTGAATTTTTTCTTATAAATTTAAATGCTTTTTTTTCAAATGTAGTTAATTTCTTTGTTATTAAATTTAACTGAATTCACTTTATTTTTCAAACTTCAAAAATATTTTTTTTTATTAAAATGTTTAGCTTTATTTAAATAAAAATTAAAAAAAAAATTTATTGAAATTAAAAAAAATTTATTTTGAATGTAGTTTTTAAATTTATTAAATTAAATTATTAAATTTTATA